>NC_060234.1:38968479-39289504 GCF_021155775.2 Neodiprion pinetum
TATTACAGACTCCTGGGTTTTTCATACCGCGAGAATATTCGCGATAAAAATTGCATCCCACGCGACGGATTTTCACGCCTACCCGCACACTCGGTGTCAATTTCACTGAACGTCTCAAGTTAGTTGCGTAAAAATCGCGTTTCTACGTACAGACATGTCGTCTCACCTCGTAACTCTGGTGTTCGGCGTGTATGAAGTAGTCCCATAAAAGCTGCAGCCTATTGGGCAGCCCAGTCGTCATTGCCACACTCTGGGGCTCTTCTTCAGCGGATATCGTCTCCTTCCTCGAGTGGGGATCAAGTGACGGTCGTCCTCATAAGTGAGAAACTGCGTTACACGAAAGGTCCATCATAGTAGGTAGGCGAACATACGTATATACGAGTATAAATGCAAGCGACACCGATGCACCGATATCACGTTCACCTCGACCGCATCGGTGCAGCTTCGATATCTTTCCTTTCCTTTTTGTATAATGAATTCCCGTCTCGGGCCCGATATCGTCGAATAAAAGCGTCAATATCGGCGTCCCGAATACGTCCAACCCCCCAAGGAACTCCTTTTCGGACTCGCGACTCGGAGGCGGAAACGCGGGTGTCGAAACCCTGACGGTTCTTATTGTTAGCCGGACACGATTCGACGTGTTGTGACCGATTGCCGCACGTATATTGGCTTATATAACGTCCCGGGAACGTGTATATAACAACACGCTACAGGCCGTTGTTCATCAGTGACGAAAAGACACTGCACACTCGATAATATGTACCTAGATATATGGCTGTGGTGTAAAGCCTCACACTTATGCATACATACACCCTGCAAACAGTTTCTCTCCGCTGCAGAAGCGAGAGAAGCCTCTCGAGTGTTTCCAGCCACTAACGGAGAGCAGTAACCCCGCGCCATATTACACTCACCCTGCAGATAAATAACTTTGTACGTATAATAACGTATTGTAATGTAATATAATATATATGAATGAACGCGGACAGATATTGTGCACAACATATATAACACACGCTAATGTTGTTTAACCGCTATCGCGATATTTATGTGAGAGACAAGAACAATGTACACTCGTGAGATTTCAAGCTAATTCTCGGTCAAAGTAAATATCGTCCAAGTAAAAATAAGCCAAAGTATGCTGGGGGTTGAGTAAGCCGGCAAACAGAATTGGAGGCGACCAACGAGACTGAACAAACTTTCATGACACACACAATTCTATTGTAGTTGTACATCCCACGATGTAAATAACGGCTGTCGCACTCCTGAGAAAGTCTGCGACTAAATATTATCGGGAAAACCCGGTATAAAATATATAATTGGGCTCTTCTGGCGAACTTCCGGTGAGCTCAAAACCACCGACATGGAGACGCGACAAGTATAAACGGTATAATCGATAAGACTGAAGTTTGGAACGTTAACCGAGCGAAACATGAGGGAAAAAATGACTATCGCGCGATTTTAGAATAGTTTTAAAGGAGTTGGCTTTTCAAAATAAGACTGTTTTTTGGTTATCATGATTAACTAAATTTTGTACATCGCTGAAGGGCGAAGTAACGATGTGTTTCCTGAACATCCTCGTTAGAATCGGCAGTTCAATGCGTCTTTGTTGTCACAATGAAACACAAAAAAACGGGTTAATTTATGCAACGATATTAATGTTATACGGTCGCAACGTAAAGTAACGTATTTTATGTAAAAATTCCCCAACTCTCGGCGTTGCAGCACGTTATTATTTATCGTCACAGTTTTATCTCTTTATCGGCTCAAGACTTTTCCACCAACGTCACCCTTCGTGTTTACCTTCATGTAGTTACTTATTTACTTGGGTATAACGTGGAAGGATGGTACCCGACACGGCTATAGTGAATAACATGTTGACTTATCGATAATCCTGCGGTGATGCATACCTATGCACACGTACTGTTCACAATTTGCGTTGAAAAATTACCACTCGAAGGATTTGACTAATTGTAAAACGAGTCCATGTATGATCTGCGGTTATATATTTATATATATGATGTATGTATAAATGATTAGTTTCAGGATTTGATAGTAATAAGACGTATTGAAAACGCCAGCCAAGAAGAATTAATTATCTTTAGAATAAAACGCAGTATTGATTGATTATTATCAGTGTTAGAACAATTATTGGTGTGTTGAGAAGTCCGGCGATGATTCTTACTGATCGATTGTTTTCGGAAAAACTGAATGTGTAACATACGTCATGGAGGACAAGGAGGAAAATGATTAGATATTGCGACTCGGTAGGAACGAATATTTAGTATAAAGAGTGTGAATCATTTCTAATCGGCGATAACAAGTTTATGGTATAAAAGCAAAAGCGATTTATCGAACCTCGTTTTGAAAAAAATACTTATTTTTATAATTGACCGTTTATTGTTCACGGAACAGAGATGAATATACGTATGCCGGTTGTTCGTGTGTACGATAATGCATTCGTGAATATTTAACGAATTACGTCGACGCGACAACCAGATTAAGCACAATAAATAATCATTCATCAGCAATACAGCCATATATCAAATAACTGTTCGATCTTTCGGATAGATTTATCGGTAGTTGGAATATGAATCGAATTACTTGTATTAGAAAAAAAAAACTTCAATTTATAAATATAAATAATGCACAATTATTCTCATTATCTGCTTCTCATCGGTTCAATATTGTACATAAGTCACTATACATGTAATCAACCATTTAGCACTCATTAATAAATGTATTTTTATCAGCGTAGGTATAACATTCGCATGGTTGCGCACACAAGATCTTGTATTAAAAGCCGCGTGGTTCAGCTTTCCAGTTGTTAAACATTGCTAGTATCCAGCTGATATGGATCGCGACTAAAGATCGAACGTATACACACGTGACTTGGTAAAAAATTCGAAGAAGAAAATCAACTTCTCTGTATGTCTATATTATTTTGTAAAAATTTACGCCGGTTTTCTAGTCGCAAAATAAAAGTTGCCTTTCGCAACTCGATTTTCACTTTCTTCCTGAAACTTGAAAATTCATAGTGTCCGTCCCGAGTTGACGAATAACGCAAATTTACACATTTTGTAGCACGTGGTTTTAATGATTGATTATCTTCGCTACGCAGATCGAATGGAGTGAGTCCACGTTGATCGCAATAAGATATTGCAATCTAGGGGGAAAAAAAATTGTAAATAGTAAAACTGTTATCTGCATGGGAATGGAAATCTCCCTGATCGCGATTAGATAATATGGTGATCTAGTAGACGGCTTACCGAACTGTCGGGTCAAACAATTGAATAAACATAGTATTTACGGCTGATTATTGTTTATCAGTGCAGATTTGACGTTAAAACGGGTTTAATAACAGGATAATACACTAAATTTGCGTATGTTACGTACAGTTAGATACATTTGGATAACGAATCGTGAAGTCTATACGATCATAAAAGTGGCGACGAGCTCGTTTATTTTTTTATATGTTTTTTTTTTTTATATGTGTGTTCCGTAACCCAGATTTGAAAAAAATGGCGCAACATTCGTATACATATTCATATAAGTGGCGGATGAATTTACGCTATCTCCTTACGCTTGTCGAGTAATTATAAAGACCGGCTGCAGGGAACTCTATTTATATAACAAACACCATAACAGCGCTTACTTATCAAAGAGTCAAAGATTGATTGACAATGTAGAAAACAGTCTTTAGTATATCTGTTGGTGTCGCGTCGCGTCCCGTCCTCGTCCAATCTCGACTTGAATAACTTGGAATTGTTTGCACGAGTATTCGGTTATCGTTGTTTGTCTCTGCGCAAACTACGAGAACACGGCCATCGCGGGGTAAAGTCGTCCACAATTTAACTCTGCGAGAATTATCATGTACAACGATTCCTCGGGAGTTATAATTTGTTACAAACATTACATCGGCGCTTTTAGGATTAGACGCAGGGCGCGGAAATCAAATAATAACACCTGCAATTATATACGAGTCTGTGCCGTTGCTCACCGAGGCCTCAAGATATTTGATACTAATTAAATTTATCCTGCATGATTGTATTTCACCAGCAGGATATACGAGCCGTGTAACCGAAAATATTAGTTAGCGGCACGAGGAGCTTGAACGTAAGAGAATATCGTCACAATTTATTGATGATAACACAGTTTATACTCTTGTATATAACGCCTATGGATAGATTTTAGATGGACTAATTTTTTTCTTACTTCACACTGAATTCTAGCCATTTTTTTTTTTTTTTTTTTTTTTATCATTTATCACCTCTTGCACGGAGTTAGTCTGTAGATTGTGTATAATTGGCAATATGTATGATTGTTGGCTGCAACATTATGTAATGTTTAAATAATATGAAACATTGTGTTATAGATAATCTATGATTTTTTTCAATCAACAAATCAAAGTGCAGAATCGAAGACAAATTGACTTTTCAACAGTTTGCATATTGTATTGCGAACGCAATCAATCATCCGAAGAAGCTATATTAAGATCGATCATCTGTTAAATTCTACATATCAGAACATGTCGGGGAATTTATCGTAGCTGGGTAGTTGACAAATAAGTTACATTATTTTGAAAATAAAATCCGATTGCCCATTTCTGACAAATCTCGAGCCTTTCACGAAGAAAAGATTGATCGATTATACGCTCCATCGACCTACAATACCATAACACAATGCAGGACGGGAAAAGCACGAGAAACCTTAAAATTTCGTCTTCGGTACGCAGTTGTCTGATTTCACAATGATTCATTCGTGCACCAATTTTGTCATGCGGATTACTCTGATATGAATGCATATGATAGAATATTTGAAATTCATTTTCTCGTGTTTATTCGAAAGTTTCTCGATAAAATCGCACAGAATAAACTTTTTTCAATAATTGTTTCAGAAAACCATAGATTAGCAGTAGTTAGTCACAAAACAACGAAGAGAAAGATAATTTGGTGTATGGGAACTGTAGTCAATTTTCAGAAAAATTTGCTTCATTCTAATCAAGTCCAAAAATTGGAACTAAGTAAATCTAAAATTCCGTATGTAAGACTCTTGTGGCCTTGCGCCTTACTTTAAGAACAATTAATACATAACCAAGTCATGTGATAATTACGTATTAGGATTCGAGGAAAACCTTAAACGAAATTGCACAGAAAAAACGAATCTCATTGTGACATATTGGGATGAAGAAAAAAACGAAGCGAACACAGGACTGCAGAAGATTTGTTGAAGGCTTTCAAAAGAGCGATAGATGGATACGATCTCAAAAAGATCCTACAGTTATCGGTGGAAGGGCCACACGTCAATTTCACACTTTTGCGGCTTCTCAAGGAGAGCATCAAATCTGAGAAGAATAATCTGGAACTTCTTGATATCTGTTCATTGTGGTATTCGTGTTGCGTTCCATTCTGTATTCAAAGCTGGGATGCGCAGTACCGGTTGGGAAATTGTTCATTTTCTGAGAGGCTTGTTTAACCTTTTTAAAGGTGTTCATTATCGACAATGTGATTTTATAGGAATTACCAACAGCGTCAATTTCCAATGAAATTCTGCGCAGTTAGATGGCTGGAAAATTCACTTGCTCAAGCGATCTTGCCTTAGATGAAAATATACTTGAACGTTATCAAGATCAAGAAGAAAGCACCGAAATGTACAAGCTTTGAAATAATTAACAGAATTGCAAACGATAAATTTCTACGAGAAAAATTAGCCTTCTTCCGTTTAATCGCTGAAGAAATTGAACCATTCCTTCGTGAGTATCAAACTAATTCATTGGGAGATTAGTGAAGAGTGAAATCTTCAAAACCAATCCCGTTACGAATACCGACTTATCGAAAAAAGAAAACCTGCAGAGAGTACAGGATTTCGACGTAGGGTATGCTATGAAAGAGGCCTTTCGGCGTTGCAAGAATATGACAGACATCGATATTTTGAAATTTCGCAAGGAATGCATAACCTGCCTGCAATACTTTGCTGAGAAAATCTTGGAACGATCGCCCTTGAAGTACCGATTTACGAAGGCGCTGTCATGTCTAGATCCTGCGGTTATTTCGTCTGCTGGTGGTGCGATAACACCTAAAATCGGCTTTGGAATTTCTCGTCAAAAGTAATCGTCGCTCCGGTTACGTGAGAGATAAAGTAGAAAAAGAGTAAGTAAAGGTGTAATGAAGAATTATAACAGAACTGAAGAAAGACTTGATCATTTTTGGATGAGAACGTTGAGAAACGCTGACGGCAAAGATCATTTCAAAAGCTTCATTAAAACATTGCTCAATATATGCATACACGGCAACGCCAACTTAGAAAGAGGCTTTTCGACCAACAAGGAGTATCTCGTAGAAAATCTTCACGAACAATCTCTGGTAGCACATCGTTAGGTTTACAATGTTGTTATCGCGGCTCCCTACATAAAAATCCGACAGACTCCTGTCGGATTCGACACAGATCCGACACAAAATCCGAAGTTATCCTCCAGGCGAGAGATAAGGATAGAAAATGTGAACGGATCCTATTTGGCTCTGTCGTAAATGAACTCGGTTTGCGGCTTGATGACCAAAATTTTATTTCGGAACGTGTCCGATTTCTATTCCCGCGTCCCGGTGAACCTCCCGTACATAAAAAATCCGACAGATCTCTGTCGGATTCGACACAGATCCGCTACAAATATCGGACACAAGTCGGACACAAAATCCTGTCGGATTTTTTTTGTAGGGCTGCTGGGATACACGATGTTCCAATCACTAAAAAACTTATCCATGCTGCAAGAAAGCTCACTCGAGTTATAAGGAAGCTTTGTTGCAAAAAGCTGCAAAGGACAAGGCCCAAAACATAAGAATGAAGAAAAGAAGAAGGTCGCTTAGCAGCAAAGAAGAGAATTATCAGCGAAAAGGTTGAAAATGCTCAAATAGACGAGAAAACGTGCCCATTGAAGTCCGAAAATCAAAATTTTGTGTAGGTAATACCTTGAACTCCCGATACTTTTACAGAATTATGGGGATAAAACTGAACTACACTTTACTAATTCTAAAAAGTTTGGCTGCTAACTCTGGCTGCTAGTTTCAGCTTCGTAAAGAGAGCGGTTTTTATTTTTTCTGTTTTGCTGTTCTTCAATCACGAAAAATCTATGTGTCAGTGACAGACTGCATGATACATTGACTTACGTAAATCAGAATGAGCACATCTGGTGTCTGCGTATAATATTTATCATCATTTTTTTTTTACAAACATACGCCTCTATAAACTAATCTATATGTAGATATTCCAGGATTCCCATTTTCAAACAAATTTCGGTCATTTGCACAGAGATTAAAACGTTATAACACGCTCCGAAATTTTAAGATTATTGTATTTGTAGGCTCACTTTATTATCGCTATTTATGTTATATATATATATATATATAGCGACAGTAAATAAGTGTAAATGAAAATTTTGAAGCAAAGTTGAGGTTTAGAAGATAACATGTTCGATCAGAACAAACGAGAGATTATAACGACAAAAGACCAATAATTGTAAGCATGAAAAGTTCAGCTATTTGAGGATCAGGAAGATCTACGATAATCAGATCTCTTTGAAGTTGCCAACAATTAGGCTTCGATTTTCAAACTCGCGACTTTTTGAATTTGTTCTCGTCTCAAATTCCGGATATTGTTAATTCGAACGAATTCACCTCGATTAACTGCATTTTCACATGCTTTAGACGCGCGAAATATGAAATCAACGAATAGGGTATATATCGAATTGCTTCACCGGTATCAGTATCGAGATTGTGGAGATTTTTTAACCTGGTAACGTTGACGTGTTTTGAACTTCAACCTTCTTACATCTATTTTTTGAAAAAAAAAAACCAAGAACTAGAATGAAATAACTGTTTTTGAGAAGTGGATACAAAATATAAAATTTTCGATACGTCCATTTCGCAATGACAGATCGCGCATTTTCATTACGTACATGAACTTGGCTCGCCAATTGTCGAAAATGTGAATTCGGACTATTTGCATAATTTGCCGTTAATTATCAGTAAATTAGTCGCGCGACTTATTTTTTTGTCGCACTCAATTTTCAAAAAAAAAGCGGATGGCGTTCTGATTTTTCAAGAATTCAGCCCGCCAACTACGAAAATAACGCACAGCAAGCATCATGAGTAATTCTGATTTGGTTGATAATTTGCCGTAAACAAGCCGCAAATTAGTCGTTGAACTTTTGTTTTTGTCGCACTCAATTTTCAAAAAAAAAAGCGGATGGCGTGCTAACTTTTCAACAATTTAGTGTATATATAGGAATGTGATAAGGATTCAAAAGGGTAAACACATCATCTACACATTACATTCCTATGTATACACTGTGCTTGAAGAGACGAAAATTCTTATACATTCATACCAGGCATACGAAAAAACAAATTCGAACTCACTGGTGATGAGAGAAATTAACAACAGAGTCAGGGCGGCTAGGTGGTCCAGTGGAGTAAGGCTCCGGCTGAGCATCTCTAGACGCCAGGTTCCTGGCTCCGTCGTTAATTTTTCGAAATCACCAAATTTTCGAATTGTCAATTTTCAATATTTGCTATCATTTGATCAACGATCGGCACACAGATAGATAGAGAGACCTGTTATTGTATGCAGAGTTGTAAAAATAGTAGTGTGAAAGTAATGCATTACTCATTACTTTGAAAAATGTGTATTGGATAAGTTCTCGATTATAAATTACAAAAGTAATGTGTTATGGATGAGTGTTCCATAATAAATTAAGAAAAGTAACGTGTAATTGATGAATGAACCATTACAAATTACAAATGAAAAAAAAGTAATTCGTAACCGAGAGTATTCCATTACAAAAGGAAAAGTTGCCGTACTCGCATAACGATTTGTGCGAAACAAAATCATGTAAATTAAAAACTTGTCCATATTGCTACCTCGTCATTTCATTTCAGTCACTAAATGTTTTTTCTGGACAGAATTCCGCAATTTTATCGATATGCATAATTGAATTCGAACTGTGCGTGCTCGGACTACACGGTGTTGAGTGTGTGTGTGTATATACATATATATATTAAGTATATCAAATATAATCCAGAATTTGCCGAATATCACATATATATATATATATATATGGGTACGTCCAATTCTTTTCGACCGGAGCCTGCGGGCTTGGGTCAGCGATTCGGCTACTGATTTTTTTCAAGACAGTAGGTTATAAAAAAAACACTAATTACCACGTTCGTTAAAATTGAGTGCGACAAAACAAAAGTTCAACGACTAATTTGCGGCTTATTTACGGAAAATTATCAACCAAATCAGACTTACTCATGATGCTTGCTGTGCGATATTTTCGTAGTTGGCGGGCTGAATTCTTGAAAAATCAGACCGCCATCCGCTTTTTTTTAGAAAATTAAGTGCGACAAAAACAAAAGTTCAACGACTAATTAGCGGCTTATTTACGGAAAATTATTAACCAAATCAGAATTGCCCATGATGCTCGCTGTGCGTTTTTTTAGATGGTAGATGGCGCGCTAAGTTTTTGAAAAGTTAGCACGCCATCCGCTTTTTTTTTGAAAATTGAGTGCGACAAAAAAATAAGTCGCGCGACTAATTTACGGATAATTAACGGCAATAGTCCGAATTCACATTTTCGACAATTGGCGAGCCAAGTTCATGTACGTATTTTCATTCCAGTTATGGAACGACCGTTCCGAAATATCTTAGATGCTAGCACACCTTTCGGAATACGTCCATGAACCGTTACTTCATTATTCATCCGGTTTATGTTTTCGACACTCATCGTCCATCCATGCGGCTAAAAAATATGTATAAGCGCGTGAATCCCACACCAATATTTGATACTCACGCGCAATATTCCCGCTCCAGTTGTCGATCTCGGCGGTTAAAGATGCACTTGCGTCTCCGTATATTTACAATGAATTAGATATTTATACGTCACACTGTGTAATCCGTCAACGGTGTTTGTACGAACCACTCCGCAAGGATATTAAATAATACATTGTTATTCGGCGTCTGTTGAATATTAAGTACTTGGGGAAAAGTCTAAGCAGATGACAGGTCCGAGAGATGGAGAAAAAAATTTGATAAATCGTCGAGACTCTACTCGACATAACCTACAACGACCCGTCACTCGGTCCAAGCTCGAGTGACAGGAGCTAAACTAAATGCTGTTTAGTAAGTACTTGTTAGCGGTTCAGCATTCGTTTGTTCACGAGGATTTGGACTGAGTTTTGGCCCCGTGCTGCCATCTGTTCACCGAGACAAAATCTCCAGAGCCGAATTGGCGATCCCCACACACCGCGAGCACGGTAAACAAAACAAAGGCCCAACACGGTAAAGTACGGTGAAACAAGTAGCTATGGTAGGTGCTCGATGAAGCTCGGCGCCTCGAGTTATCACCGTTGATCAGAGCGAAACAGGGGCGATTCTACTCGGCGAAACGGTGAGCGAAGGCGATAATCGTCGCTATGAATATCCTGGAGAGGTTCAGGGCGCCTTGTGGATGGCGAGGAGGCGCCAAGCAGCTCTCCGTCGACGCTGTGATCCCCCTGATCGCGGTGCCCGTCCTGTCCTTCGCCGCTGCCCAGACGCTGCTCTGCACGATAATAACGTTCGTAACAACGCCGATACTGGTCTACTACCTGCACCATAATTTTCTTCGTTTCTTACTGAGAACGAAGTTCTTCCTCATGTGGAATATAACCAGCGTCGTACTGCTGATGCTGGTTTTCGAAATAACCGTTGTACCGTTGCTAGAAATTCTCCCAGAGGAGAACTGGGTCTTTGTCATTAGTGTCGTTGGCGGCATTGGCTGCGCCTACCAAACCAGAGTCAAGGCTGACTCCGGTAACCAGGATGCCGCCTTATCTCACGTTATCGAACTCGGCGACACTGGTGGTGAGCTCTGCACGACTTGCAGAAGGCGAGCTCCTCCCCTTGCTTATCATTGTCGTATGTGCCAAACTTGCGTACTCAGGAGGGAATATCACTGTAAATGGTAAATTTCATTTCCTAGTTCCGTCCTCGTTTGATCGATCGCTACAGCGGTCTCTGTGCGAGCCCTACGGTAGTTTATTCTAGATTTGGAGTATATCTTAAACTACATGTTTATTGATAAGAGAGCAGGTATTATGTAAAGCAGTTTTTATGACCTATATTTTACAGCTGGCTGTAAACTTAGGTTCGCCACAACACACCTCCAAATTTTATTAAAAAACAAAATCAAAATAAGAACCTTGACCGACAAAATGTTCTACTTACTATGTCGAACAAACGGTTCTTTGCATATTTTGTTTTTTCGTATGTGTAACAGCTACAGAGATAGTTTCAACAAACGTATTATTATTTTTGGTAGCTTGTTTTCTATCAGTGAATAAAATCTAGAACACCACTTGAATTTTACCAATGCTTCAATATATTCAGGCTTTTTTGTACTATTAATAGTTTCCCTTGTTGATTTTAGATAACGAGCTATTTAGTAAGTCCAAGTTGCGCTAGACCATATCTCACTATGCGCGCTACAGTGTTATTCATCAGTTATATTACTTGACATAAAAATCTTACTTTTACGCATGTGTAATGTATATGCTCGCTGGCCTGTTACCGCAGAGGCTGGCGGATCAGCTATCTAATGAATTTTTATTATTCTATCATCTTATCACTTATTTTCAGTAACTAATGCGTAACCTTCTAGGCTGGACTGTTGTGTGGGGGGCAGTAACCTCAGATGGTACATGGGCTGCCTGTTATTCTCAGCCATAGCTTTTATCTATGGTTCTAATCTCACCATGACTAGCGTTTGCCATCCTTTCATTTTCATTGGTACCATACTCCTGCCCGATGATTGCAGTGACGTTTATCACCAACTGGAGTAAGTGAAGAATTACTATTAAGAGTCTATTGACGCAATGAATTATTAAACTTCACACACCCGCAGTGCGACTCAACAGCTATCCCCAATCTTAAGCTCAATTCACTTATGATCCTTGGAAATCGATTTGCTGGAAGATATGTTTGCTTCTTTGTTGAAAACTACAGACCTCGGTCAAGTTTCAATTATACCTTGGCTACAGAAACATAGTTCGCTCCTATTTCTATTACTATTCCTAATCTATACAATCACTCGTTGTTTCAGCATTGCTCTCTGTTTCGTATCAGGGGTCTACAGTCTTTTGGCTGGGTTGGCAGTATTGAGGTGTTTGTTGTATCACTTATGGTTGATTTGGATTGGTACAACAGCGAATGAAAGGCGCCTTGCTTTGGTAGGCGGTGGTGGTTCCTACGGACATGATATGTTGCAAAATTTGGGTCATATATTTTGTTGTAAAGCTTGCTGAGTTTCAAATTTGATATACGAAGGGAGTGGCCTATTTCGCTTGATATAACATCTAGACAATATTATTGTCTGACAAAATTATATTAATTAAGAAGTGGTGAAATTTGTAAATATGTAAGTTTGAATTCTATTCAATTTGTTAAAAATATACTCATCGTAGTTATGTAATTATTGCTTCAAAATTTAGAAACATTGATATTACGGCTAAGACAATGATATTATTGAAGATTTCATATAATTTTGATATTGATAGAAAAAAAGAAAAATATGAAATGAACGAAAATAAAAACTGACCTAATCGCCGACCTTATTTATTGTAGATATCGACAATTACTTTTTAATTGTAGGATCATAATAATTTATTCTTCTCTTTTATAATTTTATGAATGAACTAAAACAGAATCTCATGTAACTTGAGTTGTAAAAACAGTACACTACACGATGTCTTGACTGGGTATTACATTACACCTTACTTACTACTCTCAGAAAAGAAGTTTCTCTTTATATCTGAATGACGATACACACACATATATATATATGTATATATATATTATGTATATACATTATACTTGTATCATGTATATAGATTTAATGTAACTGTGATAAAACGGCCATTTAAACAATAAATAAATATTGTACGAAAAAAGAAAAAAACAAAAAATAGTGAATAGATCAGTAAAGAAAAAACAACGAGTCCATCACGTATTATGATTGTTACAATGATTATTTTTGGCAGTTATTAAAATCAAATCCGTCTTTAGATAAATCTATACATATCGACAAATATTGGAAAAGTAACCGTACATCCACATTCACAGAGAGTAAATACTGGACCGTGGCCAATCAGTAATCATTATGCAATGTACTTTCCTTATCTATCTTTATGTGCTCGTTATTATAATATTTACAGCGTTTCCACTCCGGTACATCGTACGTGAACGATTGCACACGTCGTGGAATTGTTTAAACGTTTATCTGAACTTGACTGAGCTACCGTGACACGTTCCTTTCTTCTCCGTGAGCTTAAAAAGTCTTCGGCCTTGCCGGAGAGTTCGAAATTAACACTGTAGAAGAACGGAAAATTTGGATCACGTTCATTGTCAATCCACTGGCTAATTTCTAAACTTCAAACAGGTTCAATCGTAGGAATCAGTCTTCAATGGCAACTCCTCGTTGCTTGGGATCAAAGTCTGGTATAACTCTTTGAACGAGTTCCCTCCACTTGTCCTTTCGTTTCTCCTTTTCCTTCATGTCCCAGGCAATCGTTGGGTAGTCTTTCCATCTGGCAAAGTATTTCGCCCTTAATCTCTTCCCGTAGTGCTCGCGGGCTAACTGTTCGTCATTGAGCGTCTGAACCTTGCTTTCCACCGTCTTAGCGTTCCACGCTCTGAGGCATTTCTCCTGAAGCCTCATGTCGTGAAAATCTGTAGCCACCTGCATCTTTTTTGCTTCGCTTCTGGTGAAATCTCGCCAGTCCCTAAATACGTACCACAAAATATTCCGGTTGTAAACCGCCGAGGCGAGATCCATTTTCACCGAGATTCGTTCGTGAGTCTCCTTCAACCAGATTCCCAAAGTCCTTCGAAGGAGGGAACCCTGGTAATGGTCATCGGCTATTTTTATGTAGTTGTACTTCGTGTCTATTAGTCTGAAGAACGGCTCCATCATGTACCGTCGCAGAAGGTACTTTCGCCGAAAGTCATCCGCTATCTGATTCAACTGCTTCGTCCGTTCAGCTTCCCGGGCTCTTCGTTGTTCCTGCTCTTCCCGTAATCTTCTCGCCTCCTTTTGCGCCTTAAATTTAACATAATCGTCAGTCAATAATTATTTGTAGCGCAATGATTTCCCGTTTCAGGTGTTTTTACTAGTTTTGAAACAGCATTTTTTACGTCTTCATTAATTTCGGTTTACCTCGAGCTGCAGTCTCTTCCTCTCCTCGTCCTCAGCCCGCCTTTCAGATTCTTCCTTCTTTCGTTTCTCCTCCATTTTTTTTTCTCGTTCTTCCTGTGCTCGCTTCACCCGTTCCCGTCTTGCTTCCGCTCTGGCTTCCATCCGTATTAAAAACTTCGGAGGGCTCGGCAGTCGCGGAGGTTCGACGATTGATTTGTCTCTGCATATGAGGATATCAATTAGAACAGGTATTATTATTTTTCATTTAGGTGCGGTTCGAACAACCGTCAAGTCAGTGGCACCGAAATTGATGTACCTTCAAAATCCGCGCTCCAAATAAAAAGGATGAGAGGTTTTCTCTATTTGAAATACTTTTCCAAAAATTCTAAGAAACAAAGAACATGAACAAATTATGCGGTTCATTACTACTCGACAACAACGTCCTTTATTCCAAGCCTCAATTTCTCAAGTTCAAATCCAGACCCCTAATAGTAATCAGAGAAGTTAGACAAGGCAAATTAACGTAAGAAAAGCGATGTATAGTCTTTGAAAAGTAGACGCTATGATGCCACTACGTGCATGCATAATCTATTCGTAATGGCGAATGTAACTGCTTATATCAAAATTATATTCATGATAATACAAACGTTAGTTTGTCACGAGATGCAGTTAAGTAATTTGAAACTCACTTGCAGCCTTCATCTCTGATCAATTTTATGAGAGTTCTCCTAGTCCGACCTCCAACATGGGCTAAAACTTCCTTGGCAACGTTGACGGTGTCTTGACTGGCGCGTTGGGTTTCTTTCTCGATTTGTTTCAGCTTTAAATCTTCGATTATTCTATTTTGTTCGGCGAGCTTAGCCTTTTGCTCGGCTATTATCCTCCTCTGAGCATTCAAGCGATGTTTTGCCGGTGGATCCACGACCGTTAATGTTTTTGCGGAGTTCTTTTTCACCGAGATCGGATTAATCGGATGATCGGCACTTTGGGTGCGGCGAAGAGTTGCCGAAATATCCGCAGAATTCGTCTTGTTCTGCAATTTGGCAAGTTCCTTTTGCTTCTCGCTGATAGCGTTGACGAACAATTCGATTTTCCGCTCCTTCGACATCTCTTTTCCATCTTTTTTCAGCTGAGCTCGGTTTCTCGCGTTGTCGACGAAGGTCCTCCAGGTGTGAAAAGTATGTTGGAGTCTCTGCGTCGTTATTCTCTCCTGGACCTTGATCCTCAGATCTTGCAACTGCCTTTCCTGAACAACGTTTCGCCTCAGTGCCTTAAACGCGCGTCTCATTAATTCCAATCGGTCCTCCTTGGATTCCGTAATCGGTTTATCCTTGATCGTGACAACAATTGGGCAGTGATAATTGCTTACTTCCAATTTTGCCGATTGCTCCGTTTGCGGCTCAATCCTACCGCTGGATTCGATTTCAGTAACCGTGTCCGACAATATTTCAATTTCTTTCTTTGCTATACCGGTTAATCCAGCCCAAAATTGATCGTCGTTTGAGTTGGCCATAATCTTTCGAGAGCAAATGTACGGCCCTCGGAATTTTGGACGACTTTTTTGAAGGTGTGACTGAAATCTTTTCAGCTCTGACTCCAGCATATTTTCCTCTTGTCTCCGGTACAAGGCTTGCGTCTCTTCATTCAGAATCAGGCTGACAGAAAATTTAAGATTTATTAAATTGCGCTGCAACTTTCGATTGAAGGATTTTTTCCCAAATTATACATTCACATAGTTACATAAATAGATACAATACACGATTATATACCAGTAAAATATAATTAAATAAATGAAAAACACGCGTGCGACTCTTTTATAGTCATAGGGACGCGTTAAATTTTCAATGTGTAACGCAAATGACACAAAAAATGACTTTGATCAGAACATCTCTAACGATTAATTAATCGAATGAATTACCGTTTTGCTTCTTGTAGTATGACATCCTTTGACGGAGACAGGGATAACGGTTCGTGGAATATCTTATGCCTGACATCCATGACTAAGTTCGGGTCTAACATTTTCTTACTAAGAGTAGCCAGCATCCGTTTTTCTGGGGTTTCAAAAATTGGAGTCCTCAACATCTGCTCCATTACGTCCTTTACTTCTTCGAAGTGCACTGTCTTCATCGTCGACATTTAATATTGTACTAATTACGTTATAATTCTTAACCGTGAATCTCAAAGCTGTGAATACGTTCCTTGTCCGATTTGTTGATTGGCCATCGATTAGCCAAAATGGTTTGCTATAACCAGACAACCACCTTGTTTACATGCGCTATCCTGTTGTTAAGGGAGATTCATTTTCAGTCAGGCTGCTCGAATCGACAGGTGTTACTACAGGAAATGCTTACGTGTTGCATCACGTGCGATATAAATCCAAAGAAACAATATTTCTTTCATTTATCACTAGACCTTTTTATCTTTGTTATATTTAACTACGAATACGTCATGAAAGATACCCTCATCTAGATCGGTACTAACATTAATACTTATTTGGTCGTCCTCGAACGCTCTGTAATTACTACTTATTTTAATGTAAGTAGTGTTTTCTGTGACAGCAATTAATAGAGGCTTAGACACAGTCAGTCCAAAGACTTAAAAATTGATATTTGAGTCCGTTTTTTAAATGATTTAACCCTATAGACTGCAGTCACCTCGTTTCAGGCAATCGTTCATTTGCAGAATAACATTAATTGTTCATTTTTTTTAAGACACAAAATTCATTGCCTAAAAATGTTGGCAAATATTTGTTAAAAGATATTCAAAGAGGACTTATCTTTAACGGCGAACTGATACACGCGATATTATTACGTAAACGCACGCTTTCAACTTCGCTCGTAGATAAAGCGATTCAAGCGTTCCCGCTCAAAGCAGTGGTGCTCAATTTCCGATGAGAAAAACCGATAAGGTCGATTGTTGACGAGCTGACCTGCGTATGTGTTGCTTATTCACGTATACACGGGCATTAGCGAACGGTTGTAGGTGGCTGACAGTGGCTCGTCGAACAAAAGTGTACTGCACGTATTTGATAGGAGGTAAAGTTTTCTCACAAAAATACCTGTACGAGCGTTAATAGCGGTCGCAGCGTCCTCTTATCTGTTCGTAAAACATAAGTAATACTCTATCCTTTAATTAACGATGCAACCGCAGGTACGTTAGTTGAAAGTCGATGTTGAATCGCGAGTTTTGCGTTGTGTGTACGATGTTGCACTGCCTCTACTCCATAACGCCGTGAGACCTAGTTTGCATGTATCGTACAGATTTTCTCTGGGATCTCGGTTTTCCATTTACTCGTATCACACAACACCGTGAATCGATACTAATAACGAGGTGATTTACCCCTTGCAGATCACCATACGAGATATTTCCACTCGTAACTAATTATCATACGAAAAATGGATCCTGGGGGCCCTCCTGAGGGGGCCCCTAGTGACCCCCTGGATATACCAGGCATCGACAAAGTCGTCGATGTCACTGAAAATTGGCACTCGGAGCACAATACTTCTCCCCCGATCTCTGATCAACCGAGGAAAGTCAACAACAACAGGCTGCTGTTTCTTACTGTAGGCAATTTTCAATTGTTTCAAGTTTCTAGTGTTGATTCTACCTCTCAGGCTTAAGCAAGTATAAAACTGCAACATTGAATAATTGACTTACGTTTGCAGGTCGAATATGTTGAAGACAACTCAAAAGATTACTCACGAATATTTCCGACGTACGAACAGGTCCCTTTTTCCCCTCAAGCATCATCCCCACTTTCTGATTTTGAGCACCGAGTAAGTCCATTAGATCCGAACATGAGTTCTGCAGCTCGGTATTCGCCTACTCCTGTCCAACTCCCACCATCCCCATTCCATAACTCTGTTGTTGTTCTTCAAGGACCGTCCTCACCTCTGATTTCTACCTCTGATCAAAATGTACGACCGACAATTAATTATGTCACACAATTGGCAGATCAATCTGCCACACAAACTGTTGTCCAGGCTGATACTGCCTCAGATTTTGTTGTCGCAGGCAACGATGAAGGTCTTGATGCGGGAGTTAGCGGTGAATTGATCTTGATGCAAGGTAAAGATCTGTTCTCAGTTGAGCTCATTGTTATCTTCTGCGTTAGGCATAGCATGCGTGTAAAATCTATGGAAAATGAATCACATTGTATTCTCCATGAGATTGTGCATTGATTAATCATTAAAACTTTACACAACTTAATGGGGTTATTGCTTGGGCACTGAAAGCTTCTGGTTATTATTCCTAATTAAAGTTAATCCTTATCGATACACACATTAAATGGTTACTGGCTTTGATGCAGGTGCTGCGCCGGAGCTGGAGAGTTCCACAGCGCCACTGATGTTAACTGGTATACCAAGTGCAGATTTTGCTTTGGCAAGAGATTTTCTTGTCACTCATGAAGAGCAATTGAATGCAATGAGTGGATATAAAAATCAGAACCTAGATATCGAAGAGACGAAAATTGCACACCTTGAAGTCAAAGTTGGAGATGATTCACAGCTAGCAATGCATCCGCAAGAAAGTCCCATTGGTCCAGTTCTTCCTGATTTCAATAAAGATAATGTGTTAAAGACGTCTGCTGACCAAAAAGGAGTGCGAAGATCCAAGAGGCAAATTAGTGACAAAAAAGCATTGTGTAAGTAGATGTCGACGTTCATTGTCAAAGAACAGAATTTATTTAAAGAATTTCTAAACATTTCTGTGATTCTTGGAAACGATGTAGGGTGCAAGAAATGCGATGTTGGTTTTGTTGACGCTGACAATTGTACTCTACACAATGTCCAGACTATTGCGGATCAACCTGTTCCATCAAGAGCTAGAGCAACCTTGCCTGGTTCATACCTTACGATAAATAAGTTACCCGCATCAAGCACTGTACAGGGAGGACCAGTGTATGGAGTTTTTGCCAAACGCAATATACCAAGACGCACTCAATTCGGTCCCATTGAAGGAATTTTATGTACATATGACGGAATAATACCACAGAATACACTGCCTCTCTTGTACCAAACAGATGATGGAGAATTTTTGAAGATAGACGTTTCTGACGAAAGTAATTAACTATTTGTGATTCATATATTATTACTTCAAGCTTCAGTGTAGGCAACCAGAGAGATGATGTTAATCAAATCTTTGATCATTTTTATTTTTCTGGTGAATCGTGTTGTCCTGTATCGTTATATAAACTTTTCATTGTTATGATTCTTTAATTTATTATCAATGTAGATGCGTCAAATTGGATGCGCTTTGTTCGACCTGCGTCAACATATAAAGAACAGAATTTGGTAATCAGTCAACAAGGTGAGGGTATTGTATTTCTTACAGTAAGAAATATCTTGCCAAAAGAAGAGCTGAAAGCAGGACCGAGTATTGAATATGCCAGTTCTAGAAATCTATCAATACTTATACCTGATTCGAAGGATGAAATAGGTATGTACTTACATATTGTTTTCACTCCATTAAATTTTACGAATAACACTTTTACGTGATTAGATTTACGCTGTGCAATATAAAAGTTTAACGATTAAAAATGTATCTTGTTATCCAGAATTAAATAATGAACGGAATCCCTGGCCATGCTTTGAGTGCAATCAACGATTTCTTACATCAGAAAAACTTCAAAAGCATCTTAATGTTCACGATGGTCCAAGAATTGATGTTAAACCTCGAAACAAGTGCAAAAAGATTCATACCAGTTCGAAGTAAGAACTAATTTCAGTTTTCACAACATTTACTATTATGACTCAGAAAATTATTAGTTCTGCATATTTTTCTTGCTCGAAAATTTAGATACGAGTAATCTCACAGAGGTAACTAAGATTACTTTTCCTAGGCTCGGTATATAAATCTTACATGCTAAAGTCGAAAAATTAAACCAAAGTACTATATTTTGCTATATAACAATTATAAACTACAGTATTTTCATATGGAGAAGATAATCGGTACCTGAATATACGATATTAATGACTGGTAAAAATATTTTGTTTCAGAAAACTCTTCAAAATTGTTGATGGTCAAACAGTTCTCTACACGTGTCCATATTGTTCGAAGGTTTTTCCTCGAAGTTACAGTTTGAAACGTCATTTGTTAATACATCCTGGAGCCAAGGCCCCCCGTTACGAGTGTCAAATTTGCAGTGAAAATTTTCTGCACCCTTACAACCGGAGTCGGCATATAAAAATATTCCACAGTGGAAATTCTAATGAAAAAGAAAATAAGAAACAAAATATGTCTGAATGGAAATGCCTCAATTGTAATTTGATATTTGCAAAGGCTGTTCTGCTTGACTTACATACACTAATTCACAATCCCAATAATGTCAAAAATGAACGCCATCCTACCAGCTGCCCGCAGTGTGGCTCTGAATTCGAGAAACAAAATGAGTTAATCAAACATGTCGCTGAACATGGCAGACAACAAGCACAAAATACCACAAAGCAAACTCCTTTGGCACCTTATAAATGCTCCATGTGTTACAAGCGTTTTGCAACCAAAGTGCGCTTACAGCAGCACTCCCTTGTTCACGGTGCTGATGACAAAAAGCCACTGCCGTGTAACGTTTGTCTGAAACGGTTTATGAACAACTCTGCACTGTCGTGTCATCTGAAAACACATAGAGGTGAGGAACTTGAAAGATAACATGAAAAAAATAATGACCTAATCGCTTTCCGGTACTTACATTGCGAATTTACTTTTCAGAAGATAAACAAATTTTTGAATGCCCAATGTGCAGACAATCGTTCGACCAAGTCTTAATGTTGAAAGATCATATTGAAACTCACCGCACTGAAGACGGAATCTTTAACTGCCCTCATTGTCCTAAATCATTCACTAAGTATTCCGTGATTCGAAAACATATCAGAGCCCACCACTGCGAAAGAAAGCACAAATGTCAATTTTGCGCAAAACGTTTCCCCACTCTAGACAAATTGAGAATGCATTTGCTACGTCATTCCGATCATAGGTATGTGCAATGTTTTTGTCCTACATTGAGAGGTGAGGTTTATAGATGCTGTATGTGATTTTTAAAATCGTAAACTATATCGTATTTATATACCACTTGATAATGGATTTACAGAGAATTTCATTGTGCCAATTGCGATAAACAATTCAAAAGAAAAGACAAATTGAAAGAGCACATGACAAGAATGCATAATGCAGAGCGAGAGAGTCAGCAGCAGATGGCTCAAGGACAACAAGCAAAAAAATTTGTTCCCAAGGTATCACAGATTAATTTGACAATATATTCCGAATGTTTTGTGCATTTTAATTAGGTGATTTCTGAAGAAACGAAGAAGCCAAATTATATTTTATCGCAGGTCAATCCAACTGATTATAATCGTTTTGTCTACAAATGCCACCAATGCTTGGTGGGTTTCAAAAGACGGGGTATGCTTGTAAATCATTTGGCTAAAAGACATCCGGATGTCCCTCCAGAATCTGTTCCCGAATTAAACTTACCGATTTTAAGACAAACTAGGGACTATTATTGCCAATACTGTGAGAAGGTATGATTAAATACTCTTATTAAAGTTGTTTCGAGCCACCTATTTAAAATCATTTGCTCAACTATGTTATCTGCCATCATCAGGTGTACAAAAGCAGCAGCAAGCGGAAGGCTCACATTGTAAAAAATCATCCTGGTGCAGCCTTACCGCCAAGTAATCGTCGTAAAGAATCGGATGCACCTGGAGTCCCAAATCCAACGTTCAGTCAAACTGTTGGCAGCATTACTACAACTCCGCAAGGGTGTCAGTGGTGTCATAAGCAATACGCGAGTAAGGTAATTACGTTACTTTGTTCAGTACTTTCCGGAAAGACAGCAAAATTGTTGGCATTGGTATTGTAAAAGAGACTTTGATGGTTTATAAGATTTCTTCACATGTTGACAGGCTAAGCTTCTACAGCATCAACGCAAGAAGCACCCTACCCTGATGGAGCCTGCGTTTCAAGTACCTCGTCCTCGCAACCGTCACACTCAAAGCCAGAATCTTGACTCTACTATAACTGACAATAATTTTCTGATGTCCGATTACATACAAGCGTACGATATAGACACAGATTTCCTGAAACCAAAAGTAATTAAGTTAGTAGAGGGTGTTGATCTGATTGGAAATGGTCTAGACATGGTAGGTCAGCAGTTTTTACGTATGCGCGATATACGTTGAAAATGATGAGTCAATTTAATTTGGGGTCCTAAATGAATAATGAGATATGAATCTCGTGAACGTTGTGCACAGGCAAAAGTTAAATTGTACTTTATGCTGTTGTTGCCAAAAACCAAGGGTGTCGTCGCTGCGAATACCAGTGACGATATTTGACCTGAACTTTGAGAAACAGATTGTTGGCGCGAACACGAAATGTTAGCGCTCACCCTGTGAAAGGGTGGTTTCTTGTTGGATCATTTCTAATGATCAGAATTTCTTCGAGAAGGTTGTCAGAACGGAATCAATAACAGGCAGAACTTTTCTCCGAACAGACTGACGTTCTGTGAAGCATTATTATATGGTATACATGTATGTGTATAGCGAATTTGTTCTTTTGAACTTTATCGCCAGAAGGGGCTTCAAAATTGAAATGAAATGACAATGGATCAGTTATTGAGTGAGAGATATATATATATAGAGAGAGCGAGAGAGAGAAAGCATGAGTGTAAGAAAGAAAAAGAAATTGAGACAAAGAGTTAAACCGAATTATTAATAAATTTCAAGTGCAACTATAATAATGATTTCACACGCACGCCAAAGATTATCGAGTGACAGTCATTGATTGTTGAAAATGCGGCAGTTGTATAATCAAATTGTTACACAGTGATAGTCCATTGTAACACTATAGTGCTAGGGATGGAATTAATATTGACTAGTGTTATTTGTTTCTGTCACAGTTTCATTCTGCAACTCCGTCTATAATTGTAACCAAAATTTTCATCTCTTCGCAATATCTTCGCATTACTTACAAGTCTTTTTTCTTGCTCGTCTTTCTCACAGTTATTTTCACTAATCAAGATTTATATTATCGTTTAACTGCTGCATATGTAATTCTGAAACAAAAAGAATTAATGATAGAAAATTGTCTGTTTTTTTCTTGGCTGCTATTTGAAACATTAAATTCTCAGACGAACTTCGATAGATTATTACACTACAAGTATACAAATGATACCCCATCATAATCTTGTGCTCGAATCAAACATGGTTTCACGTTTTGGGAGGATATGAATCTCTAACTGGACTTGATTTCAGTAACTTAGTTCGCCTGTTGCATCACAAGTTTCTCATCATAAGAATTCATCGAACTTTCAAATATTTACTGTTCTCAATTTAATACTTGGCTTTAGTGAAGAAAAAAAAAAAAGAAAAAGAAAATAGAAAAAGTGAATCACAACTTTTACACACATATATACCTGTATTCATAGATAAATATTGAATCGGAAAACCACTGTGCAGGTATCGTAATAGCTATCGTGTACGCACACCAATGAAATATTATATGAAGGAAGAAATTAAAGTAAAACACATTTTCAGATCAAGATGTAATCCGAAAATTAATGCAATAAATTTCAAAAATTCATTAGTGTAACTTAGGAATCTATTTTTTTCTCATAGTCTCTTTACAGTTCGCAATAAAGAATAAAAAATCAGCACTTCTGATTTTGCCGCAACTAAGTGCAGTTCGCGTAATTAGCGAGGTAATAAGTAATTCGAAAGTATTGTCAGTCCATATTTCACATTTTCCATGTTACATGACTATACGTATAACATAGTTATCTTAATGTGAAGATTTTTTCTAGTATCGTGATCGTACAAACCTTTTCAGCTGCAATGCTTCAATACAGAAGAAAAAAAAAACACAATAGGCAATATTCAGCAGCAAATCTGAATTCTACTTCTCTCACTAATTGCCGTTAAGTTTATACTTCCGTCTAAACGATCGAAAGAAAAATATTCGTCGAAAGAAGGCAATGAAGGAAAATATATATAACTACATTTACAGAATTTGATAGTGTTATAAGATGATCCAAGGAAACATAATACACGTTTACATACTTTGGTTTGATTAACGTGTGCGAATTTGACTGATCTTTACTGTACCCATACCTCGTGATAATTATCCTGTTCGTTTCGGAAAAAACGCAAAAACGCAAAAACCTTGACCAATCAACGAGTGAAATTTAAAACTTGTGACTAATTTCTCCATATCTCCCGTATGTATAGAAATAATAATAATGATGATGATAATAATAATATAAGTGTCCAATAATAATACTTCCTGGTGTCTAGGAATGCAGAAAATATTAAATTACGTATGTAGGAGGCTCCAACCGTAGTTACAAAGAAATGAGAACAATACGGTGCAGGGGATGAAGGCAACAGCATCGAAAAAAAAAAATTATTGATAAAACGGAGAAACAAATAGCTACTCACACTGATATCGAGAATATATACACTGTCATTAACTCTGTAGTTCACTATGCCCAGCGACAATTTCTTATTTCTCATATATTTATTCCTTTCGTATATTAAACGTACGAAGTATGTTTCATGTACGATATTTCCGGATACACGAGTATGATTGTATATTTGTTGACAATACTGAGAACATGGAAAAGCACATTGTAAAAACCATTGAAATAAAGTTATTTAACACTACTGTAATAGCTGTTTGGCTATCATTACGTTATCGAGTCTTATAGATATTTATTTCTAGGTTTCGTAAAATTCCCTGGTGGGAAAAGTGAACCATAATAGTCGTATAAGTTATTCACTAAATTGTCGGAATTTATCTTTATTTTGGCTAATTTTTTTTCACTTTATACGATTAATATTTTAAATATCATTTGGATATTCTAATTATTTTCTCCATTCTTGTGACATCTTACTTAGAGGAGTTCTTTGTCTCCTGTCGTTCGTTAATTTCCTTATCGCAACAAATTTTATTATCCGTATCATCCAAACTAGGTCCACTTGCGTGAGTGTAGCGAAATATCGAACCGTCCTTCAGCTGCAAACCGTGTTGCAAATTTCTATGAGCTCGAGCTATGCGACTGTGTGAAGTACCGCTTCCAAAGACGCCTTCTTCCAATGCAATCATATCGATGAGGCAGGTGAAAATTGTCAAATTTTCATGCGGCACCTTTGAATCAGGAACAGTATTTCAAAATTGACGAGTTTTAATCAATACATTTGATTTTACGATTTTCCGTGGCGTTTAATTAACCACAAAAATGTCGAAAACTGTGATAAATAAATAAATAAATAAATAAAATAAATGTTATGTTGTAGAATATATATCTTATGAAGAAAAATGTCCACGGTACCTCAAAGTAAAGAGACTTCGTATTTATGTTTACATCTTTAGTATCTTCTTTCTGGATTGATTGTTCGTTGAAATTATGACTATTCTCTGCCATTCTGACGCTTTTGAACGTCATTGCAATTTATTCATGCTGTCTGCACTATGTTCACTTTTTTATTCACGTGTTCAAGTTTTTTTTCCCCACCCCGTTTCTCTCAACAACATTGTTTACACCACCGTGAAACGTGAGAGTGTCTCGATATTATCGCGATATGAGAAGGGTTTGAAAAAAATATCAGTATTATATTTTTAATCCCAATCCACTATGTATGGCATACATTTCGTGAAACGTAATTATTTTCATTTAGACGCGTCAAATTGATGATCGAAAATCGCCGTTGTAGGAAATACTTGACAACGAATTTAAATTCGAATAATAATATAACCGGGGCTCATATCTAACCGAACTTTATTATGACACCGTTCTACACGAGATTTACTTTATAATATAGTCGGGATTTTCATACACTTTGGGAAGAAACGTATAATATTCATTGTCAGTACTATAATACATTACTTAAAAATATTTTATAGTTATAAATTGGAAATTGCAGTAGAGAGTTGTTACTTCCTTACATGCAAAATAACTTACGATCGAGTCGATTTGTATCATTGCTACATCGGCAATTTCTGCAGTTATATGGGACCTGTACCTAAGAGATTCTAATTTTTGGCACCGGTCATTTTACTTTTGTGACTATAGCCAGCTGGGTGAGTGTCACGCTTGCAACTTATATAATACCATAAATACTGTGCGGTGGGTAATTTTTTTACTGCTGATATTCTTCAATGCAGTGCCTTTAACAGATCTTTAGCAGATTTTTCAATCTGATTTTCAAAACCGTAGCATGAAGATCTGAAATCACTTGTTTGAATGTAAATCATAGGAGTGGAGAATTAATATCTAAACCCTGCAGAAGTATGTCGCATTGGGGTGGTCCTTATTTAGGGTGTTGGCGAACTTTTTCCATGCCATCCCCCAAATCGATTCTAAATGATTCAAAAGCAATTCTCTAATTTATTCAGATCTTTATTTCAATTCTTTGTATTGTCCCAGTAGGATTTTTTCGCCATAAGAATAACATGGAATTTTATGACCACTCGACACTTTGTTCTTTTCACTAGGGCAATTTTGGCGAGAAAAATCTGAATCAAACGGGGATTTATAATATCGCGGGTATATTCAACTCTTTTAGAGGATATTTTTTCCTTTCTGATTGCTTAATCGCTCAATTATTTCCAGCAAATTTCAGAAAGAAAAAATATCTTCGAAAAGAACTAATTGTACTTGACAAATCCCCGTTTTATCTAAATATTTCCCACGAAAATTTCCGGAAAGAAAAAATGAAGTGTAAAGTGACGATAAAATCCCGTGTTATTCTTACGGCGGAACAAAACCCTCGTGGGACAGCACAAGGAGTAGAGATATAAATATGAAAAATTTAGAGAGTTGTATTTAGATCATTTAGAGTCGGTTTGAGAGGCGGTAAGGAAAAAACTGGTCGACATCCTGAATAAGGACCACCCTAATCTCGCATGTATCCTTTTGGATCAGTCTTGGCTATAAGGCTCTTTAAGGCCGGTCACTTTTTAGAGTCTGTGCATCAAGTCCCCGGGAAGTCAGCTCAAAACTTTTCGCTCGCAATAGCGAGAGGGCCGACGGCGCCGGGTTTGAAGGCCGGCTGGTGATGAGGGGTCGTCGAATTCGAGGGAGTTCCACCGCCCCTCTGCATCTGGGCGGTTTCGTAAAGCGTTTTCTGCATCACGGCGAGGGACACTTTGTTCGCTGAGAAAAAATCCTTCATGGAAATCAGCTCGCCGGACAACCGTCTTGGGGTCTCCGAAGAGTCAGGTTCCCCGGCCGAGCTGTGCATCGAGTCCCTGGCGCCGATTTTCGTCGGCCTTCGTCGGGCGCAGTAGACGGCAGAGACGGAAGATCGCCTCCTGGGAAGACGGGGTGCGGCCATTCCGCCCCCGCCGCATCGCAGCCTCTCTATCACCCAGTTGAGCCCCTGTTTTATCACGATCGAGGTGACGTTGAGCAGCGAGTAAATGCAGCAGCACCCTGTCACCAGGAAGAAGAAGTTCGCCAGCCGGTACCAGTGCACCAACGGATAGTTCGGCTGCTGGGTCGTCACGAAATCGCCGAAGCCGATGGTCGCGAAGCTCACGAAGCAGAAGTACAAAGCCTCGAAGTAACTCCAGCCTTCCAGAGGCGCGTACACCGCCGCTGCGCAACAAGCAATCCCGCACGAGGCCAGCGACAAGTACAGCATCACCCAGTAGACGCTCGGCTTCCAGTGCTCCAGACCCACGTCGTCGTCGTCGTCGTCCAGGATGTCGGGAAGCGAAGCTCTCGCCCGGGTCGAGCCTCGCGATATCCGTCTCGAGGCGAGCGTCGTTTTTCGCAGACGTTTCTTCAGCCGTCGCAAGTGGATGCTGCGCAGCACCCAGGCCAGGAAGGTGATTATCCTCTCCAGGAAGAGGTTGAAGAACAGGATACCACCTGGCAGGGTGATATTTTGAGTAAGAGTGACAAGTTTGCGACCACGGTTTAACGCTGGTTTTCCTTTTTTATCTGGAGACAAGTTTGGAAGACGGTCAGTCAAGTGTCTGCGGATCAGCGGAGCATAAATTTTTTAACTATTACCGTTTCAGTGACTTCGAATATTCTTTACCCTCGTTCGGTTTTAGATGCGGATAATCAAAGAACAAGGCGACATTTTCAGACCAAAAATTGACGGTGAACTTATGGGGGGTGCGATACATATATTCCCCACGTCTTACCGGAACAGCCCAAGAATCCGTAGAGAACAACGGCGACGCGTCCAGCGGTCGTCTGAGGGGCGGTGCTGCCGTATCCTGTAAAGGAGATGGTTAAATATGGGTCAGTCGAGGCGACGAGATAATTTAAAACGCTTATCTCGCCGAGTGGAGTTCTCCGCAATACACGATCGCGCGACATTCTCTTGGTTTCGTTGTGTGCCCGGAAAGCCGCGAAGAATAGAAGCTAAGGAGACGCGGAATGAGCGGGTGTATTTGTGAGCGTGCAATTGCGGGCTGAGGATGGAGGCATATTAGCATCTCGGAATCTACCCTCCTACATTCCCACGCATCGCGGGTCGCCGACCTGACGGACCTTTCTTGCCGTCATTATAAGTCGATTATAAATTATATTCTTCAGCAGGAAACTGAAAATACGCATGCGGCCGGAGGATGAAGATAAAAATTACAGAAAATCCACCAGATGGATTGCCAGGTGGATATAGGCGTGCGTGTGTGTGTGGTAATAATAATTAAATTTCGGATATTCAGTGAAATTAAGTAGGTGAGATTAGGGGGCTTATCAATGATAATATTTCTCGCCTCATCGCAAAACGAAAGGCTTGTAAAGATTTATTTTGAGGAATAATCGTTTGCTTAATGGACAAAATATTATTACTAATTCGCTTGAACTGAAATTTGAGTTTCATGCGTACGATTAATTTCGATTTCTTTCTCTAATTGTCGAACAAAAAAAGTCTGCGGTACATTTAGCAAAGAGTAAAGTATTTGAATATCGTTCGATTAATAAAAAAAAAATGTCATTCGTTCAATTCAGTGGAGCACGCTTTGTGATTTTTACTAAATTATTGAAGAATGACTTTTAACAATCTTTGTGAAACTTCGAATGAACTAAGAACAAGATTAATGACGAAATTTTTAACGCTCTGATTATATTTAATAACAAAGTGATCGTGTGGGAAGACGAAAGTGTTAATTTTTTTAGAAATTCTTACTACGACACTTCTCAAATTTTCAAACCTAATACTTTCACACTTTGTTCAATGATTTTTCAACATTTTGCAAAGTAAAATATTACTCCGATACTGTAATATCCTACATTCGAAAACTCGTTTTAAGCCTACCAATTTAAAGATCAAAAAATTCCACAACCCAATTCTCCCATTCAAGGAGTGGTGATAAATGAGTCGTCAAGAATTAATACATTCTGATTTCTCACCGATCGTCGAGACGATGGTTCCAACGAAGTGAAAACTTCCCGGAAAGTCCCAGCGTCGCCGTTTGTTGATAATGCCGGCTGACGAAGCGTTTCCGTAGGCGGATAGAAGTTCGTGTAACCGGTGAACGGCTTCAGATCCCGGCTGAAGGTGTTGTTTTCGAAAGTTGTGATAGACGCGCCAAAATTCAGCAGCCTGAAGATGACGAGTTGATTCGGTAAACAAAGAAAGAAGATATATAATAGAAATATTATATACATATATGTATGAACCGTTGTAAACACGTTGCAGGTTGATTGGCGTTTTGTTGCTGTAATTCTTCCCATAACATTTCTCAATCCCCGATCCATTACCCCGACGGTTATTTATATACAGGTATAGTACACAAGTGTATATCACGCATGTTGTACTTATTTACATTCGCGTCCAGAAGTATACAGCCCTGCATGATTACGTCAGGGATTTTTATCTCCTCGCAAAGAATCGGAGCAGCTCGATTTACGATGCCAAGTCACTGGCGCCAAGTTTTTCTCACCGCATTTTCGGCAACCGTTTGAACCTTAATCATAATCTATCATGCCTCGTGTGGAATTCATGTCACGTTTCATCGCCGTAAACAAACTCTGAGATCCTTCTGACATACGCGAGTTCGTACGCGATTGAACTAAATCGCATGATTGCAAAATTTCGCTTTGTACCACCGAGTAACCCGAGTATCCGTGAAACAAGAAATCGACGATGAGCTTATGACGTGTGAATAATTATTGAAAGGCGGAAAAATAGTAGATAGTAAGTATAGGACGCGTTTTCGAGAGGAAGTGAGGAGAAGACAAACTTCCATGTGGCGTAAGGGTTACATGTGCAAAATTTCGCAACGTCAAATTTCGCGTGCATTCGAATACGGGGGAGCGAAAAAAACGAGGTAATAAATGTTTCACTCCGATTTTGGGACGCGGTACGAAACGTTTTAGGAAAGTGTCCCACCTGTCGAACTTCGAGGTCAGCTTCCAGCCGTTGAAAAAGAGCGGCACCGGCGAGCATGTAGGCGGCCAGGACGCCGGCTAGCAGGACGAACCTTGCGTTGTCCTCCGCGAGGCCTCCGCACATGCACATCCCCGATGACTCTCATCGCTCTGCCCTGAGCGGACGAATCGCATCCCCTCTCCGCGTTTTTTTCCTCCACGTGCACAACGACGGCCACCGTTGAACCGGAAACGCGCAAACTCCAGATCTCGTCAGCGATGTAAAGACGTTCACCAAGCACCTATCTTCTAGGTGGTATGCGGGGCGAAGAGCTCTCTCTGCGGACAGAGAGAGAGAGAGAGAGAGAGAGAGAGAGAGAGAGAGAGAGAGAGATAGAGATGTTTAGTAGAAATAACAATCGGTTCATCAGTTGAACTAAAATAGATGTAGGTTGAAGGATGGATGTCGAGGGCTTGGATCGTGTTATAGACGCCCACTGTATCAATCGAAACGAGAACGTGTCAGAGATTAATGAAATTCTTCAATCAGATAACTGATCGTTATATTCGACAAATCGGATTCTGCACTTCGCTCAAACCTGGCACGTTGAACGCGGATGTCGTTTATATCGGATAGGCGACATCACGTTTCGCATTGAGATCAAAATATATGGTACATGTTTGTGTATATATATTTGCTTCTACTTTTGACTTTGTAGATTTATCTGCTGATATCCCGAGGATTGCATTCGAAGAATTGGCATACCTGTAAGATTTATTGCCGTTACCATATTCGCAAAGCCGTTTTAGAGATCGTAAGTACGAAAGTGGAGAAGCGTCTCACGTGAAATTTGTTCAAATTCCAGGTCGCGACGAATGCAAAGTAAAATCTAAAAATATGGCGGTATTAAAAGAAACTGCAAATCAACGGATTTGAATTTTTTCAAATCGCAGGTTACCACGCGAAAAAAAAGAATTTGTTCAAACCGGAATGCAATTGTGCTGTTGTAGTCTATGAACCAGCAATATCGATCACAGCTAATCGTGACCCAAATTTGAAAATGTTTCCAATCACATATTAGATGCTCATAATTTTATGATTTTTACGCAAATGCCACCTTCAAGTACTAGAATATACGTACGTAGGTATAATACACATTTGCGGTTCACGATCAATTGGCAGACAGTATTCAGTTTGCGTGGGTGCTGATTAGGTGCACAAGGTATACTCATTGTCAGTATACGCGTACGGATGTATGTACAATGAACCTGCAGAGTCCGTGAGAACGACAAGAACCTTATTATAACGCTGCTGTGTAACCGACGATTAGAGGCTTGGAATACATTATACAGAACGGGTAGCGGATCGTCACAGATCATTATAATGTACTTCTCTGACTCGTTGTACCTGATATTTCACACGTACTTAGCCACGGACTCGTGTTAAATTTTTCTTGACTGCAGATTATTGCGGGACTTGAAGAAGATAGACCGAGGACGGATTTGCAGGATATATAGTTCGCGAAATATTTCCCCATGTGAATGAGGGTGAAAAATAAAACCGTGGATAAAAAAATGTTAATTTATAGACCGTATATGACGAGCCGACCGATGTGCGATGCTTTTGGCGTTGCCAAAAAGGGTGTAGTTTTCTAGGGCAATCTCGGGGGGCTGTCATTGAAAGTCTGGGATCCTTTGAGCCGTTAAAAATAGAAATAGATCTTCGTTTGCGGGCATTGAGCGCGTGTCCTCGTCCGCGAGAGAAGAAGAAGCGAAAAAGAAGCGGAAGAAAAACACGAGTGAATAGAAAAAGAAGAGGAAAAATAAAACGACAGTTTTAGAGCCGCTGGGAAAAGTAAACGTTGGGTTAGATAAAGGAGATAATTAGCCGGTGGAATGAAAAGTGCGACCGAAATGTCACGGCGTTGCAATGCGTCAAAAATAATTCCCCCTCCTTTGCTCGCAGCTCGTGTCTTACGTGCTGTCGCAGCTATTATCGTTTTATTATTTTTCTTTTCATTTTGCTTCTCTTTTTCTTCCAAATTTAACACCAAAAATAGCACAGACGTGTGGCTTGTCTTGAAAGATATAGTCATTTAAGTTACACCGCTGCATCCATCGCTCACATGCACAGATATTACAATACTGTGTTAGATTTTTTTAACTCCCTTATTTTTGATATTTTTAAAGCAAATCAAGAAGGGCATTAAATAAAATAAATATACGCACCAATCTCGGATTATTCTCTTCTTTAAAATTTTTTTTTAAACCGATATCAAAATCGGAACAATTATCCCGAATATACGTGCGAAGAGTATAAGTTGAATCACGCTGTATAAAAGTAATTTCTACGTGACTGCAAAAAAAAAGAGCACAAGCAACTCATCAAAATTGCTTAGCATTCAATTTTTCGTGCACTGACTTGGAAAGCGTTATCCAATTATGCATGGAGAAAGTTCGATCAGCGGTAACCGCGAATTAAAATAATTACAGTAAAACCCACAGGTAAATATGGGTATACAGGTGTATACGTAAATATCACTTTGATAACAATGATTACGAATTTCTCTTTCGATTCCATCACGTACAATGCAAACAATGCAATTGGTTTACTTCTATTGTATTACCGAAAGTTTCTAGATTCGTTTAGAAACATGGATAAAAAGAAGACTCTAACTTTTCTCCGGAACGTTATTTCAATCAATGTCATGCACGCAACGTAGATCCAACAGTTTACTAAAAAAAATCATCCGGCTACGGAGGACGATGATTTGAAACATACCGTTTCAACGTTTATTACCCCTTTGGATTTCCGTCGAAATTACCTTTTCTGCGGTATCAAAGTTTTATCGACTACAATAAGAGTTGATCGCGGTTTCTCCTTCGACGTTTTGTCTATAATACCAGTCTATTACTTTACTGATTGACGACTGAATAATGTTTTCGGATGCACTGCAGAGCGAGGCGTTAAACACCAACATACATATTCCATATAAATGTTCCTAACCCGAAAGCAAAATCCACTCGAGCATTTAGGTTCTTACTGTATGTTTTTTCTTGGGTTTCCAGTGTAAAAAATATCGATATCGCACTTTTCAGGACAAACTTTGATTAAATTTAATATGAATGATCCCATTGTCGGACTATAAATTAGAATTTTTTTTCATCTTCAAATACACGTAACAATGTGTAAACGAAAAAAAATGTCTCAAGCACGAAAAATTCCATGTATTAGTTTGCCCGGTTTATAACTTTCAACAAATTTGATTATACGGGGTTAAATCTGAATTTTTTGAACGGTTTGAAAAAATCGAAGCTGTTAGAGATTTCACATTTCTCGGCCGTAGATTTAGGCAGATTCAGGTGGGAGTATAAGGTGACGGTGAAACAAGCATGACTCACTTCGCGGTTCTTTAATATGCCACATGTGTTAGGTATCGTTGAGTGATTTTAATTTTATTTTCATGTTCTAGTGTACGAGTCGATGACTGTTCAAATAAAAAATAAAAAAAAAAAACCAGGTTCCCGCTTGATTTATCGCATTCATTTCGCCAGATTGCGTTTTAAGGCATGTATGTATCATAATTAGTTGGGATTTCGGGAGGCAAGCGAATACCGCACGGCGGCAAAATCGGTCCATTGCAAAAAAAGAAAAAAGTCCAAATAATCACGTAGGTGTATCCGTCACGTTTGATTATAATGTATATGCAGAAAAATTATACTGCGCGGTTTAATAAAAATATATTTTATTAATATAACAGTCGCATCTAGGCAAGCTAACGGCATTCGTATAATGTGTAATAGAGGTTTATAAATAGAATATTATTACAAAGGATGTAACAACGTCGCGATCGTTACGGCGATAGAATATTATACACGTGGAAATCCTATCTGTATATAGTGCGTATATATTATAAACTACCTTATATGTATATAATATATATATTTATAAATTTATCATTTTGATAATAATAATCTCTGTATAATAATACTATGGAAGGCAATACGGGCACTTACGCGTTAATGAACACGTGACAATTAATTATACCTAGTGATTCTTGTGTATCTTAAAAATATGTATAATATCGAAACTGATTAGGTATCATAGCTCGGCAGATAAAACTGTCTTATTACAACCTAGGATGTGTCTATACTATAATATAACATTGTATAAATATGTACTTTTTGTCTCTCAGGTTAATGTCTCGGCTGAGGAGCTTCCTCTAGCTTTCTCCAAACGACCTGTAACCAAACCAAATATCATTTTTTCATAAGTTTATCAACTGGTTAGCGGAAAATAAAATACGATGTAACGAGATCATTTTAGCGTAATAATTTACCCAGTTTCTCACTCTTACTCCTTAAAATCTTTGCAACCAGTATTAAATGACGAAGCGAATTCTAACGAGTTGCCAAGCGAATGAGAAGTTTAGGAATTTTCTTTTCAAACGAATCTTCAGTTATCCGGGAGTATCAATCGATGACGACGATTCAGCAGTTAGAAATAAAGATCAACTCACATTGCACATTTCTCTGACCAACGCCTTCTCGCCGTCGTGACCACCTTCTCTCTCAAGCTGTTCCCTGACTTCCAAAACTTGAAGAGCTCGAACCACGGCCTCGGGACGACCTCCTAGGGGGGTGCTATCGGCGGGAGAGTTTGGGTTTTCCCAAACTTCACCAGGGGGTGGTTCCCATCCTTGCGCCCTGGCTTGCAGCACACTTTTATCCTCCTCAAGCTGCTTTACTCGCTGTTCGAGGCTTCGAACGTACTGCATAGTTTGGTCTGCAATGAGAAAATGTAAATGTTGGAATTTTTATTTTTGGATTGAAATGTTTCAGTGATAATGGAATAAGTATAGTGTTGATCAACTTGGGTTTTGCTTCTCAAAGAGAGAGAAAAAAAAAGGAAAAGTATCTTAGCTTCCGGTCCGCGGAAATTGTGAAATAGCTCTTTAGCCGGTTTCGTGCATTTTTTCATTTGCATCCTCTGCATGCGTCGAAAGAAGAAGTTATTTTTTGCTCTACTGATCGTGAGTTTGCTTGAGACAATTCCTTGAAATCTGCGTGCGGATTGTCGGACATTATCTGAAGCGGTGGTTACATATCTTATTCGATATATAGAGTGGGAATCCGGGGCCGAGTCAGTCGGTTTCATCACGCTCCATGCAGCTCGTCGGGCAATTAGCTTGGTAATTACGATTTCGTATTATTTAATCGCTGCCTGAAGTTACCAGGTCGGCGAAATCGTCGTCTAGAACTGCGTTACCAAATTCCCGTGTATGTTAACGTTTACCACGTTCAAAAATCCGTGAAAGATACTCGAAACACGCTTCCTGCGTCGCGACACTTTCACTTATTTATAGTGTTGAAATAGAAAATTCCTGTGAAATACAATGAGAAAAACAAGAAGATGAAGACTTGGAAGATAATTAACAAAATTACGTCATTGGTTACCGATTATCTACAGGTTTCCAATAGTCAGTCGCCTAATATTTTTGCTAAATATTCCAGAAACTCTCTCTATACCTATATATAACGAATTGAATCAGACTAACTTTTCGATTTGGAACATTTGCATACTTCAATCGAGTCATTTCACCGGATATAATTTATAAATTCTGATCAATTTTCAATGTATTACTAATTTTAGGGAAGGATAGTTTCATCATGTGTTTTCTGTTGTTAATTAAAAGATATCTGAAGCAAAGTATAAATCGATTGAAAAAGATACTGTCTGCAACTATAAAGTATATTTAAATGTGTACATCAGAAAATAGTGAAATTCGATTGCATAAAAATTTTATAATTACTGTTTGTAACGGAAATGAGAACTCTACGCACATGCATATAATCAGTGGGACTTTTTTCCCATGAAGCCTTGCTATTGTTACACAGAATAAAGTTTGTTCATTGCGAAAAATAGCATTCATGAATGAACCTTTCTCCGATCATCCAGCACGCGTAAAAAGTTGATAGAAAAGTATCCAGCCTAATTTTACTAATTCGTACTGTTCGTACTGTCCAGTAACTACAACTAGTTTGCATTTACTCCTAAAAAATGTGTCGTTGTAGAAATTCGTTATCTGTGGAAACCTGAGTTTTCGATCAATTAGCTCGATAGATCGGAACGTTGGATACATCCTTTGACAGAGTCTTTTAAACTGATCCCCAATTGATCAAAGTTTCGACCTTTACCCGCACCATGCAGGAAATACACTTGATCGTAGATCCAAACGTCGCAGATCGATTCCACATCGTGTGTGTAGGTGCAATAACTAATTGGCAGCGGTGATTAGGAAGGGGAAGAGAGCCAGCGGTTCGGGCATTCGACGTTGTAACATTAAGAAATATTCACCGTTAAAAGTGGAGGTGTGTCTTGACCTCGACGGCACAGTCTCCTCGGCGTTGGTACTGGAGCTGGAACCATCTCCGTCGTCCCTCTGTCCGCCGCCTCTCTCTTCGTCGAGGTAGAGGCAGAGCTCTTTGAGCTCCAGGTTGTCCTTGATGAGCTCCTGCTGCTTGTTGTCGAGCTGCCTGAGCTTGTTTTGGTAGGCCGAAACCTCCTGCCGCATCACGCTAGCCGTGTACCTTCCGAACCTCTGCCATTCCCTCGCCAGCTTTCTACCCTTCTGACGATCGTCGTCCAGGAAGCAGCAGAGGTCCCGGAGCTCCTGGTTGTCGTCGCTCAGACGCTGGTTCGCCTCCTTCAGGGCCCGAAGCTCGTTCAACTGCGAAGAAATCATCACCGATACTTTGAGCTTACAGTTTTATGCCCTACTTCCTGCTCCAGGTAGCTGCTATGCCAATGAATTATGGGCCTGTTACACGGCCCCGTATTACCACCGCTTATTGACCCCGAGAACCTCGTACGCGTGATCCTTCTTCCCTGTGCGATTCGTTTACAAGCTTCATCGCTGGCTTATTTAACTTATTTCCAGACTTGTCTACGTTTCTATCACTGCTGTTTATCCTTTGTTTCTTATTATTTTACAAGAGGCAAATTTAGGATTCTGCATAATTAATTTTGGTACGCATGTGGAGAATAGCCGGTAACTGGGCCTGTGGGGTGCAGCTCGGAATCAGCTTGCAAACTGGTTTAGCGAGAATAAGATAACTGCTTGTATCATCTTATTTGAGGAAATTTTTTTTTATTTAAACACGAAATGTTCGGTTCGATGACCTAATGCTTAACTCAGTCGGTCATTTTCATGTTATTAATGATTCGTAAATCGCAACCCGGATACACTCATTTTTCATTTCGGTCATGTAATAGTTTAATTGATAAAATCAGTAATGAGACTTGAGAGTGGAAAATTCTTCGACGAATCGTCTACTAATTCAGTTCGACTTTCTATTGAACAATGATTACCATGACTTGACTGGAACATGTCATTAAACGGTAGTTATCTTGAATACAATGCGACCATCAAAATATTAGAAATTGAAATTGTTTTCATTTCGAGGTACACTCGATCAAACTTTCGGTAAAAGCAGATATTAGATAATTCGAAAGACGTTTTTGCCATATCCCGCCTTTTATCGCAACAAAATCAAAACTTCACCTTCGCGTATAGTTTCTAATGTACTCTGAACACACACCGCAGGACCTCTGCGTAATTTTTTGAACCGATCCGTTCAAGGTTCGAGGATAGTTTTGGTCAGGCCACGACGATTTATCGTCTCTCAAAAAGCTACTTTATTTCTATGGAATGACGATAGAAGCGTGATCCGATTCGACGTTCGCTGAACACACAGAACCGCGATGGATTTCTGATTGTAAGAATCGTATTATACCCGGCGGCGAGTCGCTTATGCGATATTGACAGATGCGATTAGTGCAAAATGTGTACATGGGTGCGGCGATAAGTGACGCGTAGAAAATTGCCGAATACCGATTACCGGACATCAATCTCTCGAGTGGATCATAAACCGCGTTCCCGTTCAAGCTGGTTGAACGCAAGCCGAGCGAAACGATCGCAAAACGGATTTATCTTGAATAATCGAACAGCACGTGTAATCCTGAAATCACTTAAAACCGACGTTTCGCGAGAGTTCCTTACGACCGAACAATCGGTAGACGATTATACCTGTACGTAAAACGTCAGCGATGAGCCAGTGGTCGTCGTTTGACCAGCTGACCCAGAAGATGGTTGGTAAACAAGACGGCGACGAGGAAGAAGTTTGACGGCGATGCCGAGGCGTGATAAAATTCCACGTGAATGGTGATGGTAGAATATCGGACAGTCTTACCAGACTTTGTATCTGTCGGTTCTGCTCGGTGGCGACCCTCGATATGTCGGACTCCGTCTTCCTGACAAACTTGAGCATCTCCACTGGTCCAAGCCTGAGAAAATCCTCGTCCGTGATTCTCTGTCGTTGAACAACCTGGGTCAAAGGATACTGACTGGCGGGAGGTATCTGACCCTGAGGAACCTTGCCCTGGACGTTGTACCCGTGAAGGGAGTGCTGTTTGGCCGATGTCGAATGATCGGGCGGTACTATCTTCGCGGTGTATTTACCCTGGGCATCTTTCTGCCCCGGGGGTTGTACCCGGTGTATCTGCGCGTGACCCTGGTGGGGATGGAGGCCGTTCACAGCCGAGTTCGGAGGTGGCGGAGGCGCGCCTGTCTGCGAGGATGAACCCGGTGGAAAATGAGGATGATGTTTGAGGATGCCGGTCGTTGGCTGCGGAGGAGGCTGATACCGTGGCGGTACCGTTTCTTGTACTGGCTTGATCATGTGCGCTGCGTGCTGTTGCTGGTTTTGTTGCTGTTGGTGGTGATGCTGCAGCGGCTTGTTCTTATTGGACATCGCGGGCGAATTAGCTCGGGGCAGGGCTGCGTCCCATTTTTCGAATAAACATAAATAAAATAAGATACGAGAGGTGAAAAATCGCCGACTCCTCTCAGCTCAGCTCAGCTCAGAGTCAGTCGCTGCTTTATCCGCGACTCGGTCCCTCCGTAATCTGGGTCAGGTGGTGCTCCGGGTTTCGCGATCCTCAGACGACCGACGACGAGTGAGGAAGCAACAGGCTGCACACACAAACACACGCACCTTTTCGCGCCACGTCGTTCAACACCTTTCACGATCGGTCAGTCAGTGAGTCAGTGAGTCAGTCAGTCAGTCAGTCAGTCAGTCAGTCAGTCGTGTTCCTCGATCGGCATTTCCCTGCACTCCGCGGCTCTCTGCAGTTCCACCAAAGCCTGACAACCGACCATTACTTGGCTCGACGAGGCAGATTGCACACCTTCGTAATCACCGCTACGAACATCTGTTGCACGTTCAGGGACTCAGGTTTACAGGGATAAGAAACCGCACGTCAAACAATCCGAGGCGGACGCAAAGAGCTCGTTGGTTTCCCACCGTCTCCGTATCCGGTTATTCTCGTAATATCGTCGTGACCGATGATCGGTGAGCCCGCACCTTCCTACATGACTCCGATTTCCGTAAGCTCGGGGTGTTCGAAAGTCTCCCTCGGTTGTGAACCGCGCGCTCCGGAATGCGGAAGGTTTTCTTTCCGATCACCGCTAGTAGAGTAGTACACGCTATAGTAAGAATATGGCGTCCGATTTTTCGAGCCTGGAATCCAAACTTGACGGTCTTCGAAAGGTGGTCCAGATTGAAATAAAAGGGCGACGGACCTTTCGATCCCGGGGTTTCCGACCGGTACGAATCGGTTAAACGCGGTATCTCGAAGCGTCGATCTTCAGGACGAATAAACTCGGCGATATCGTGACACACGCAACCGGAGACTGAGCGACTCGACGGATTCTCACGTCAAAATCCACGCACGAAACATGGCGACCCCGGGAGCGTCTGACGTGATTGCGGACGACGCCGCGACGCCTGACGTCACTGCGCGCGGGAATGAGAAGCCGGCCGCTTATTGGTCGTCCAGGATGCAGTGATTTCTGTCGGGCATTCGGGTGGGGGCAGAGAATGTGGGCCCCGAGTGGGGCTGCATTGGGTCAGGTACACGGACAGGTAGGTACACGAATACCACCATCCCCGGAGCGAACCTCGATCTCACGGCATTGTCAGCAGGTCCTTTTTTCATGGAAGGGAACCCGCGGGGTTTTCGCCCTTTTCGGAACCCCCGGTATGTATTCTGACCACGGGATGTTCACCTGACCATCGAGTAATACATCAGGTTCACCGTGGGTTCCTGGGTCCCGTGGGTCCATTGGGACCCGGTTCAGCAGGTGCAACGTCGTAAAACTTATATCGCAGCTATAAGGTACCGGCGTGCCCATGGATAACACGTAATTTTGTACCGCTTGCAACGGCTCGCCGATTTCTTTTTCTTTCTTTTTTCCTATGAAGAAGAAGATGGAGAAAATTGTTTTCCCACGATCGTGAGAAGTTTACAATTATACATATAATAAGCCTGCGGAAAAACAAATTTTAGTTTGTTGGTCGTCGGCGATAGATGAAGACAGTTGTTAAGATAGACTTGGAAATTAAAAATTTTTGGTAAAATAATTCATTGTCAATGGGTCTGAATGAGTTGATCTTTTTTCAAGGTCTGTAATTACCTATGCATAAGCTGCAGAAAAGAAGTCTCTATTGGAGAGTCGTAAGTAATTTCGAAAATATAAATTATCACTAGATAGGTATAAAAAATGGAGTCCAAATTTTTCGAACTAGATATCTATTGTATCACCAGTCCTTATTTTATGGACACATGTGTGAGTAAATTAGTACTTTCTCAATTTGTAACAGATTGAATTACACGATGGTCCTCTTTCAAAATGATTGATTGTTGAACGGATCAGACGATGAATAAACAATCCGTTATGTTCATTCGATCCGGTCGCGCTCCCGCCGTCGTTGCTGGTGCTGCATCAGAAGCGTGGAATAGAAAGTATAATTCGGATCGCACCGCATATTTGGAGCACGTTATACACGTATACGTGAGTATCTATATGCATTGAATACAGACGAAGAGTATTTGTTACGAGGTCATTTTGTATCATTGTTTATCTATAAAAGGCAACTCGATTAACGATCAACATAAAGAAAATGACAAACCGAGTGTGGAGATCGGCCGAAATTTTATTCATCTTCTTTTTCTCCTCTTCGTTTTTTCTATCCGATCTGACGAAACATTGATTTCCCCTAAAGACATCTTAAACCGCGCGTTACGCAGTTTTTGACAATGCTTTAATTCATGCATAAATCTCATGCATTTCAAGTTTTCAATTAATTCCACCGAAGTGTTTCCGTCCTTGCTAATCGTACAAGTTGTATAAAATTACATGATCGAAATTTTACCGACATCTTCGACTCGGATATTTTTAATACACATCAAATATACAAATATTAAACTTTTTCGAGCTTCACCCACGTCGGAAAGTTGGTAATTATCTTAGCGCACGTAAAAAAATTTCATTTGCTACAATAACTAGAAAAATACAGTAAACCAGGTATCGTAAAAAAAACTGTTTGAATATTGTTGGAATTAGAAGAAACGAGGTACACGTAACCATTTTGCGCTATTGTCGATCCTTTTTTGGTAATTGCAACGCAAAATCAGTTTGCGAGGTTTACTCTACTTTTTTAGTTAAACAAGGCTTTAACGTCAATTTATTGTCGCACAAGCGTTAAATATTCGCAACAGTTACAAGAAAATATAGCAACAGTGATCGTAACGAGAAAGAATAGTAACGGATACCAGACTTTCCGGTAACAGCTGGAAAACTAATTTTCATTTTCTACCTAGAACTATATTTTTCGATTGTGGTAAAAAATGAAAATAGTCAAGGACTGAGCGGTAACCGGAACTAAAAATTTCTCTCGGTGTGTACAATATAAACGGTGTAAAAAAACAAACAAACAAACAAATACAAAACTCAAAATAATTGTGTAAAAGGATTGTAAAACGAAGTTGATCTCTGCAACAAGCACGTTGGGCACGTAGGAACAACATCACGGGCAATCTACAGGTATGCGTGTGTGTGTGTGTGTATATATATATATACACACACACACGCATATATATATATAAACATAGGTATAATATGTACGTGTATAAAATTGTTGAAGACTCGTTGCGCATACGTTTTCCTCGAATGAAAAGTGAGCGTGGGGGCAAGATGTGAGAGGTGGGGCGTAGCGGGGCACAAAAAACATCTCTTAGATCCGTTCTCTCGCTACGGTTGGAGGCAAGGAGGCAGCCTCGGTCCACGCAGCCACCGAGAGCGGCATCGAAGTCTCCCTTCTCTCCGTCTCAGTCTTTAGCCCCGCTTCCTCGGGGCCCGCGCCCTTCCATCGGGCCCGTTTTACTACGTACGGTTCTCGGCCCTCGTACCCACGCCGAGCGGAGAGAACCGGGCTCGCAACTCACCGCGTATACACGCACAACAAGAGGCAGGCGCGTAGGTACGATACGTTATACGCACTGCCCAGTCTCTCGAAATGGAACAACGGTATTTGTGAAAGGTCATATAATATGGGCACTTATATATGCGTGTATAGGTGTATGTGCGCGGATCATCGCACACGGCCGTATCTCGACACTGGGACTCCACTTTACGTTCAGCGTGTGTGTTTTATTTAAATATCGCATGGTTTGTCATCCTTGTTGTTTTTGTTTATCCTTGTTATTCTTCTTGTTTTTCACGGTACCGTGCATACAAGTTACTACTTATTATTAAAACATCGTGTACGTACTATACGATATTATTTTATGTAACAAATCAAGTATCGTATAAAAGATTATCCAAGAAATATATATATCGTTGAGTTATAATTTAATTTAAGTTAGGTCGGTTTATATATTATACACTGCGGTATATCATCATTACTATTAGTGTACGTTATCAGGAATCAGCTTTATTATACGTAATCCTCGAGAGCACCGTGAGGGATTATTATGCGATTACTTGGAGCGATGATTACGATGTTATATTATATATTGTAAATTTGATCACTTTTTAGGTTCATCGATGCAGGGAATGTCAAATGGTTTCATCGAAGATAATTAAAAATCAATAAGCATGGTGCAGCAAAGATTATTGCATGTTTTCATTGTCAGATTCAGGATTAGTGCGAGCACTGAGAACCTCAAAATTTGGATTTGGATTGAAAAATCAGTTTAGGAGAGTAATTAATAAATGAAAATACAATTGTACAATATATTCGATTTAAAGAATCGCTACGAAACAATCATATGAAATTAAAAATATTTTACAATACCGTATCCGTGGTGTTAAACTGCAACAATGGGTACAAATTAAAGCGGATGATAATTCTTCATCCGTGCGACGTTTGTGAATTGGATTTTTTTAGTTTACTCGGAATCGTAACTGTTTTGTAAATAAATACGCCGTATTGTGTACTCATTGTTGCAATGAAAAAGACATTTACTTATAAAGCCGTGTCGAATTAGTCTCACTAGTGATTGAGCCGGGACAAACAAACGCGTCGTTGTTTTTTTTTTTCAAGGAAATAAAGAGCGAGCATTCACGTTGCCGAAAAAAGTAAGCGAGGAAAATTTACATCGCGCCGAATGACCGAAGAGTAGGTATGATATGTACCTCCTCACCTGACGGTCGTGATGCGAATACGTAAATAAACCGACGAAAATACACCCGTAAAATACCTACGGTTAAAAATTCACGGAGCGTATTAAACTTACCGGACTCCACGGTCTTATTGCGTACTCTCACGAATATCAAAACGGTACAAATTTCGCGCGACGTACACGTTCTTCCTAGCTCATTATATTCAATACTCTTGTTCGGCAAAAGCGGATGGTTTGAAATTGAAGATAAAAAAAAAAAAAAAATAAATAAAAATAAATAAAAACGACGCTTTGATCGTCCCGCATGTGCATCATCTTCCTCATCTCGCGCGATAAATATCCGAGAATGTACGCTGCTCGTAATTTTGTATTTTAATATTGAGATCAGCATCGTTATCTGTCGATTTTGAAAAAAAAGTAAAATATTTTTCATCCGAGGGAAAATTCGCCCCGTGTCGAACGCTCGCAATCAACAGACAAAAACGACGAAAAAAAATAAAAAAATTGAGCCACACGCATCTCCTCACACACGCGATTTGTCATCGTGTACAAATATATTCCTGACAACGGTGCAACGGGTGATTAAAAAATAACAATAATTATTATTATTACGTATTATTTTTGTGGAAAGAAGGAAGAAAGTTTCCGAAGGGCAACGTCGATAAGATAACAGCGCGTACGTGGTTCGTGTCTTTAGTTTATATAATATATATATATATATATATATATATATATATATATATATATATATATATATATAAGTTTTCCTTCGTTTTCTCTCTGCTTTGCAAGTCTTTAATTCTTTAACTATTATTATTATCATTATTATAATTATCGTTATCGTTATGTTATTGTCATCATCATTTATACGGCGCCGTACTCTTCGCTCGAGGGTGAGTCGTTTCTCGGCGGGGGTCTCGGCGCCCTGTGGTGATGACTGACGGGGGGCGGCCTCCTGGGGTGCGGCGGTGGATGGCTACCGTAAGAGGTATCGTCGCCCTCTTCGCTGCTCGGCGACGGGGATGGTGCTCGGTCGTCTTGTTCTTGAAGAAGTTGTCGAAACTCCTGGATCGACTCGTTCAACGACCAAAGCTGGGAGAGCAGCGAGAGGTCGAGTTGACGCAGGCCGAACTGTGCTCATAAAAAAAAATAAATCTCTCCATCTAATAAAAAAGTTCTGAACAAATGAACGGGTAAAAAAGATTGTAATAACAATAGTATAAAGAAGATTATAATAACAATAGTATTAAAAAAAAAGATTATAATAACAATAGTATACGCATGAAGTTGGCGGCGGGGTGAGATGCCGAAAACAAAACAAAAAGCATCTAGCAAACAAACTTCCTTTGACAGCTGTCATCGGCTGTTTATGACAGTCTTTGACATATATTTTTATAGGTATCTGTTTCTGACACGCAAAAAATAAACATGCAAACGAGAATTATCAAGATGATTCCCGACGGGAATTGTCTTTTTAAATAAAAAAAAAAATTAAATAAACAAACAAACAAACAAACATCAACATTCGTTACTTCGTGAACATGTTTTTTTCATCAGGAGTCTGTGTATCTTTTATAATCCAGGTTTGTGAGCGAACGATCGTTGTTATGCTTTTGATAGTATATTAATTAGCTCGAGACTGTCTTTTTCGATCAATTCTCGGCCTTTACCTCATTCCTTTCATGTACTGATATATGTATGGACGCGGTGTTTGAAAAAATATAAAGCCGAAAAAGAAATATATATTAATAATATATATGTGTGATAAAATTCTGTCGAGATGTACAAACGAACGTGAACGCAATACGGTAGAATACCTAAACGAGACAACGTTACGCTTGCCGATGATATGGAAATCAGTTTTACGGCCGACCATGGACTTTGTGCTTGTAGTTACTTGTTCGTCGTGCATGCCCGCACACGTTAGGAATTCGAGGAATCATTTTAAAAGTCTCTTTATATATAGATTTCGAGTCCGCGACAGTCTGAGCTTATTATACCAACATACGACTGTGTGTGTGTGTTTGAAAAGTAAACTGTTAGAACGATCATCGTAGTTTACACTCGTGACTTGACCATCGTTTTTGAATCATAAACATTTCTACTCTCAACCATTAAGAATTATATCGATTAAAATTTTTATATTAAATTTATTTAATTTGTTTTCAAACGTTCATCCTTGCTGACTATATATATATATATATATATATATGACATATATTTTTTTTTGTGTGATAACCGTTCGACATTTGGGAATACCCGAATGCGAACGAAGGATTTAAATCGGAGCGTAATTCTGAAACCAGGTGCAGAGATAGGCTCCAATGGAACGAACATAGATTCTAATCTACAATCCCCTATAATTCCTGCTGGGTGACAGTTTGCTGACGGCTATCGTGTAACAGAATCCGATTGACTTAATAGAATCGCGAACATCCCTCTCCGCAGCAACTGTTGGGGTTTCATTTGCTGAACGGAATAATTACGTTCGCTATCATTCTTACACCAGCGGTTAATTCGTGCCGGTGAGACTCGCGACGATAAATACTGTTTTCTGGGTAAAAATGATACCGTGCGATATGAATTTGCTTATTGTTAGATTTAAATATAGAATTGTGAAAACGTGGAGGAGGTCAGAGACTCTCTTCTCTTGACGCGGCTCCGCATTTCCTGCGGGAACGTTTAGATTCCGTTGTATATAAAATTGACTGCCAAGAGCGTTTTATACGTATATAAGTTGAAAAGTAAAATCGTGACTCCGTACGCGTTCGGTTCTGTACACACCGGAGCAGACTTCGAACGTATCCCGAGTTTATTTATCGTGGGAATATACCGCGAGACCACGGATACCGTCTTGCGTACCGCAGAGGTGTACGGGTGTATAAACTTGTGGCCGAATGAAAGGAAGAAGAGACGACGAGAGTGAGAGAAAGAGAGAGAAAAATGTATAGAGAAAAAGAGACGCAAGTGAAGCAGCGAGAGGCGCGTCAAGAGTTTGTGGGCATAATATAAGGCGAGGGAGGGTCACGCCTGAGGGAATGTGACGCCGTGGGAGTGGCACTCTCTGCGTTATGTGTTTCTGCTGCGTGTCTGGATTCTCTATTATTTCGACCACCCCCCATGCATGTACCGCGATTTTTCAGCGCTCCTGCCGCGTGACGATCGTCCAATCGATTACAGGATCCTCGACAGAGTGACAAACCTTACCTTGCTGTATGATAAATAAAAGCGATTTTCGTTAACATGGAAGAATAAAGAACACGGGGCTCGTACCATTTCTCTCCTAAGCTTTGCCAGCTGGGTGTCAAGGGTGGTCAGTTGTCGACCCTGTGGCGATGGTCGACCCCCGACTCCTGGGGATGTTCTTGCCCCGCGTTGCGGCCTGCTGGACGACCTCGCGGGTGGCGGTGGCGGCTCGTTTCCGTCTCTGTTGGTGCTCAGGTTGAATCCGCTCAAGCTTCTCGGCAAGGGAGGCAATCCTTGCAGAGTCGACATGGCTATTTTTTCTTTTATGCTGAAAGAAACGATTGGTGGTCTTTATAAACGTGGCGATGATGGATTGAGATTTCCTTATACGTCAGGGTTTGGGTTTTCCTTTTCATCCAGGTTCCACAATTTTCACCGAATCGAAGTAATTAAAATTATTTCAGCACTAAAGCCCCCAAGATATCAGTTAACGTATATTAACTTTCTTTCTTCGATAATTCTTTCATCATACCTTTTCAAAACGCTGAATATTCTGTATTTTGATAGAATTTTTCCTTTCGTTTCGACCAAAGATTTCATAATACAGCGCAAACGCAGAACGGTGTAGAACTTCAAAATTATCTAATTATACATTTAGGTGAAACTTTATTAACTCAAGCTTTCGAGATTGAAAATTAGCGTCGAATTATAAGACGTATACAAACTCTATGGATCAATTTAATCGATCTAAATTCTTCAAATGTAACCTATTACAAAATATCATTGTATAAAACTTTCAATGAAATATTTCTGACTCTCTATTGACAGCCTATTTTTTTCCTAGCATACAATCTCATGATCGTCGATATCTCGGAATCTATATACATACACGTCCTGTTATCGCGTCTCGGATATTCCACGTCGCTGCCAGGTTTGAATTTCATAGTACATACAACAGAAATGAGTGCAGCGAGTCTCTGAAACGTGGGTAGATAAGTATATGCTCCGTTATAATTCATAGGCATGTATATCGGCCGTGTATGTAAAACAATGCGCTAAAATTTACATTCAATTTTCAACCGTGAACGAATTCAACGCCCACTGATGCAGCTGCAGACAGGCGGTTTCATGCGACCTATAAGATCACCTGCTAATATGCATTTGTCGTTCCTTGTCAACAATGAAATTGTACTAGAACAAACGGAAAGGAATGTACGTCTTATTACTGCAGAAGTCTACCTAGCTTGTACTCGTGTATAAAAACCACCATCGCTAGCATAATGCAAGGCTTTGAATATTTTATTTCCATTGTGCGGAAAAGTACATCAATTAGAAGTGTTCAAGTTACCGTTCTGAAGAAAAAAAAAAAAATCGCAGGATCGTTTCAGTTAACTTTTTACATTCAAGTGTTTTCAAACTCTTCAAACACGATTCAGAATTGAAAATAAATTTGAGATTAAAGCAGTATGGAGAAAAAGGCTGGCAAGGAGACGGTTAATTTTTTCTCCTCAAATCTTTTCAGATTTATCTTAAGAAGAAAATAGGTGCCTTTCTGCAACGAGACGTCGCGATATAAAAATCCTTCGATTTACGTAGTAATTCTCGAGACCGCGACAGCGTTTTTCGCCATTCCGAAAGTGGAAATCCGCCGATTCAACTCTTTACCGTTCGTTCGTTCGTTCGTTCAGCAAGGCAATTTGCTTCACCGTCCACGCACGGAACGATTTGCGGTTTGTCATCGAGCATGAATTTGTAGGTATTCACTGTTTTGCACTCGTTTGTGTCATTACTGTTGTTGTTATAAATTCGTTGCGGAACGAGTATCTCCTAACCATCATCAGCCACTGACACAATCCTTGGAGCGGTACATCGTATCTGCAAACCTCATCCGGCTGTTGCGTGGTGTATACATGTCGCATATACTTATATGCGTTCGCATAAAATTCATGCATACAAACATCTCCATCAAAATGAATTACCAGTCTCAGAAAAGGAAGAAGAAAAAAACGGAACGTAAAAAGAAGGAGAAACGCTTCAACCTTGTCGAGCGTTGCATAACGTGACAGTAAATCAGTGACTCATAATCAGTCACCGAGGAAGCTATGTATACATATATACATCAACATCGAGTCTTCAAATCTCAAATCCTCTGAAGCATGCTGATTTTTTCTTCTCGCAATAATATCATAATTAATCCAGTCAATAAAGTCTAAAAAAGTTTTCGGCCGAGAAAAGGTGGCGAAGAGATAATTTTGGTACGTGTTATTTGGTTTCGTGCCCCGATGAAAAATTCAAGATTTCGACCTGGGGGGGGGGGGGGGGGGCGCCATCTTGGATTAAAGGTCTTGGGTTGTTTTTTTCAAAATAGTTCCTCAACGGTCGATCCTACGAAAAAAATGTCCAACACAGATTCGAAGAAGCCTGAATCCCCAAAATTTTTTGTACAAACACTTTTGTGTAAGTCTGATTTGTAACGAGTTATTTTGAAAAAAACAACGTTTAATCCTTTAATCCAAGACGGCGGATCGCCCCGACCCAACACTCCTAGGTCGAAAACTTTGATTTTTCATCGGAGTCCGGAACTAGATAACACACATAAAAATTATCTCCACACCACCTTTTGTCGGACAAAAATGCCCATTGACCGGACTAAATTCCCGGCGATAATAATTGCCGAGAAAATCAACCGTGGCTTGTATAGTCTACCTAGTGAAATCGAAGGCGGTGATCATCATCTCCTCGTCCTCGTCGAAGTAGCCAAGCCCGTTGATCCTATCCTCCGTCGATTCGGTCAGAGCGACCCCTTCGTCGTTGACCTCGTCGCCTGAGAGGGTGATCTTAGTTGACGAATATCTAACCCCAGCCTCGAGCCAGTCCTCGTGTTGAATATTGACTCTATCGTCGAAGGCGACGCGTCTCGATTCGGGCTGATCATCGACGACGACAACGGTGGCGCAGTCGTCGCCGCTTGATATCGTGCTCGAGGAAGACCTCCGTGGTCCTTCAACGACTTCCTCGCGCTTATCGTCGACAGTGGTAACGTTCTTAGCCGCATCCATCTCCGCGGACTCCTTTAAAGCCTCGTCCGCATCCTCCGGCCTCGATTCCTTCGATTCCGAACGCGGTACACGGACCTGCGTATTCTGTGCTTCGAAGACCACCGCGCCATTGACGACCTGTATGTGCCTCTGGTTTTTGAACTTTGGCGCGGCGCTTTTCTCGCTCTCACTGCTGCTGCTGCCGCCGCCGTTCCCGGTTCTCGCAACATGGATAGGCGCGGGTCGTTTCAGAGGCTGCTGAATCGTTCCTCTCGATTTCCCGTCGCCCCTTTCACTCGTCGCAGGCGTTACTGCCTTGCCGCCTCCGAGTCGTTGGAGGTTCTGGTCCCGCGGGTTCGCCGCCCGTTCATCTCGCTGCTGACGATCGTCTTCCGCACTCCTAACCGACGTCGGCGACGTCGCGGACTCGTAAACAACGGTCCTCCCGGCTCGCCATGGCTTCGTATCCGGCGGCGGCGGCGCTTGTCTAGTCGGACACGGAGGCCTCGGTGACCTCTTAAGCGCCTCGGCTACGACCTGACGACTCGGTCTAGGCGGTACGGGGGGTGGATGAGGCCTGGGGGTGGCGGCGAGTTGCATTTCGGGTGGAGTTCCTTGTTCAATTTCCGTTCGAAACAGTCCCAGTTTCTTATTTTGCCTCCTTCTTTGCAAAACTTACGACAACCTTGTTGGCGGTGCATCACCTGCCCCTGCAGGCCGCTTGGAAGACCAGGGGAATTTCATAATCCTGATAAACTACATGACTCTAGTGTGGAGATAATTTCCTCCTCCTCTTTCGAGGCAGGCTTTGCACACCTTACAAGTTCTTACCGGTCACCGTCTCACAGCACACGCGAGTACAAGAAACTACCGACGAACACAGTCTTCATTTCGCTCAATCGTCGATCACCGACAAGTTTATAACAACCTGAACTTCCCCAGGTTTTTAGAAAACCAAGGAAAAAACGCGACTGCGATTACCGAGCCGATTAGATAACCGCGAGATAACGGTTTCTGATGCAGGTGGCCGGGTATCTCCCGAGGCAAAATTATCTGAAAAATGTGGACGAAGTTCGTTTCATAAGATTCCAGAATCGGCGTAGAGTGGAATCCTCCTCTTCTTGCACAATAATCGAGGCACGAAAGACGACGCAAAAATAATGGAAACGAGGTAGAATAATAGAAATGAGGGAAGGAACACTGCAATATTATTACGTTATAAAGCGAGAAAACACGAGCGGCAATTTTTAAGGAAAAAGAGAGGAAGATAATCGCGCCGTTGTTACCGGTTTCTATCACACGACGCACACAACGTCCTTGTAAGTGTTCGGTGCGACGGAGAGACCGCGACTGAGGGATCCGACAACGATCCTCCGAGGTTTTTCAGGGGCGGGGGGGGGGATGGAGAGGAGGCGGGAGGCGAACCACGTGACTCCCGATCGCGGTGTTAGGCGTCAGGTAGCCGCTCTGTGTTTCTCCGTTCCAACGATCGGCGTTCGTTTACTATACCGAGCTTATCCCACCATTTAACGCGGTGATTATGCCATGCTTGCGATTCTGCGGCAGTCAATACGCGATGCGTTACGAGCACCTGCGGCCATATGCAGCGGGTGAAATAGCAGGGATCTTCGAATTGCGCCCGACTGAACGACCGGTAACTTCCCGCGATCGGGGCTCTGGAAATAGGACGTATGGGGGTGAGGGACAGATCGTTAAATGGGCGGATAATCGAGGGGTTAGATTATAGATTTTTCAAACAGCGGAGAATTTAATTCCTCGGATTGTAAAGTACGGAAGGACAAGGTGTGTGTATGGCACCTGTGCGATCGTCGGGATGAATATGAATATATTATGTCAAGCCGAAAAGTAAAAAAGAATCTGTCAAATTCTTAGGGTTATGGATCTTGACTTTTCTCCATACTTCGACTTTATATATTTCGGTATTATATGGTATGGATTTTTATGTTTCTGAAAATTTGGTACTGTGAAACGTCTATTGTGTAGCCATTCTACTCTTTTATCTACACTCAGATATGGGCAGTATAAAAAAAAAAAAAAAATCGCGTGGAATTAAATGACTCAATAAAAAAGTTTACCCAAAGTTTTGGCCGTTGGGTGGCTAAGCAGTCGGTGTTCCGTTTGTATGTGAATTTAAATTGTTTATTAGACTGATTTTGATAACGTTTTACAGAAAAAAAAAATGCACGAAACGAGCAGAATATTCCACTTCAATTAAACCATTATTTAAATTATTTACATAAACTAAGAAGAACGCGATGTGAACAATAAACATTCACTCGTGATCACGATGATCTTTGTGGTTATGGCAGCAACGAATGGAGAGAATGTACAGTAATGTACATAAATGAGTTCCCAGTGGTTCGCTATTATTTTCTTTTTTTTTTAATCCAAACTGAAACAAGCTTTCTTTTTGTAAAAATTTTAAGTGTTTATGACCAACGTGTCGTTTGTTTCTCCTGTTACTTGCGACGCTAAGTCACTGGCACATAAAATCTGCTTAGAAGGGAAACTGGTTCCAGTTTTGATACCAAAAAAAAAAAATACTGAGCCACTGGAAACCCATTAATGAACATTACTGGGTTACATTACGACTTATACAGCAGAAAAAAACAACAATAACAACAACAAAAACGTATAATCATTCGTATTGGGGTATTCGATCTACAGATTTAGTACTTTCATTGCGTTAAGATGTACTTCTGTAAATAAATATACATTTAATTATTCGTTTTTTTTTTTTTTTAACTTAATTCTCAGCATATCTGACGCGACATCAGCGCCGTCTACCGGTGGCTAAACTTCCACATTCGGTATCGCTCTTGCAAGTTATCGAGCTTCTACTGTATGCTCTGTGGGGTTGCATTTGAGGAGAGTAAGGCTGATTCATATATGGTGCATGCACGTGTTTGTGACGGCGGGCTTGTGATGTTACAGACTAGACTGCACAGGAATCGGGCACCGGGGCCGATGGAGTTACGTAAACGTGCAATACCGATCATAACAATCATTCCAAGCGCATACAGCGCTGGTGTTATATGTATGCGTATGTACGATGTAAAAAATATGTACATTACTTTCGTGAGTCTCAATTACCTCGATATTCACGCGCCTATCGCCTTGCTGCGATTTCGAGAGATTATTTAAATATACATGTGACTTGTTGAAACCGCATTTTAAACACATACACGTATAGTTTTTCTAAATGTCTTTTCTGTATGTTCACTTTTCCTTCTGTTCTTCAGTACCTTTTATTGGTATGTACGTCTACTGTGAGCTAAGAGAAAATGTAATGAAAACTCGTCGTGCTTGTGTATTCAATTCAGATTTTTGAACTGATTTTCGATCTTTGTTTCAACAATGATTTATACATCTCGTTTGTTCAGTATTCCGTTAAAATTCCAAGAAAGTAGAGGGGAAAAATTGTTCCGTACTGTTTCAGGCAGAGTTAAAATATAAAAATTGACTATCTGTACTATTATGTTGGTATGCCGCTACTATTGTTTCTAGCAGCAGGCAGTGTGGACCAATTGAATTAGCAATAAACCTTATAGGTTGATAAACTACGATTATCGATCTTTTTTTATCGCGTGAAAGCGCACAGCATTAAGGATTTTTTATTGAACGGTGTAATCGTCTGTATCCTAAAATGATTGGAAATCATTCCGAGAAAGATAGCTATATCGCGTTGTAACGCAAGTTATAACTAGTAAAATAATCCTCAATATTTCATAGCAACATAAAAAAAAAAACCGTCACGTGTCGCACAATTTGCTGATTTTCCTCGACGGAATGATCGTGGAATATTAGTCAATCGCTGGCAATGTAAGGCTAATTTTGCAATTTGCAATGTGAACAAATGCAGACACAAAGAGGTGTCAGTTATCTTATTGTACGTATAATACCCAAGTACTTCGGTTATAAACTGCGGAGCTGATGACTTGACGAGTAAATATCCGGTCAGTGAGCGTATGTATGTATGTATGTATGTATGTATGTATGTATGTATGTGTGTATATATATGTATGCATATAGCATAAAAATACATCTGGAGCAAAAATCGCGTCTGACTCAATGTCGCTTGTGGTCAGATAAGCTGAACTGGAGGTGCAGGCTGACGATGAGTCAAATCGATCCGGTACTGTATTCAGTATTGGACTGATTGAGCCTTCCGGTTTAAGTTCTATTTAATCAAATCGACAAGGTGGATTCACAATTCATTATTTCATCGAAATACATAACGTATGTTTATTATTACAGGCGTGCGATTAATGAAACGCGGTCATCGAAGCTGTTTACATACATATCCACGTGTATTAATTGTGTGCCTTTATATACTGGTAAAGTACAGGCCGGGACGAAAGTTGATTTACAAGTAATTGACCATTTTAAGAATCCGTTCAACGTCATCGCGGAAAGCAAGACTTTAACGTTTTCGATGTCTACGCGTGTATCACTTTTACATTTTTCTCTGCGCGGAGTGAAATTCTATGAACTAGGCATGCACTTCTACTTGCAGGAAAAAGGAGCTTAATATACTTGGAAGCACATAGTTAAATTCTTATCGGTTCGTTGCGAGTTCTGTAAAGCTTAGTTATAATACAGAGTAGACATTTATCGTATATAATTTGTCGATGAGAATCTCGTCATGTGTAATCTAGACGACGTTTTCGAGTCTAACTTTATAACTTTATAACAAGTGGTGATTCAGCAGCATATTCCTCGAGCTATCTAAGATTAAATCTCGGATTTAATTGCAGCGTGGATCAAATGACGCTGCGCATGCGGATATTTTCGTTGCGCATACGACAGATTTCTCTAAAACTAGCACACGAATTGATGAATGTATTGTGTAATTCATAGAAGCGATTGTCGATAAAAGTAGATTTGTACAATTAGTTGCTTGTAATTCGTTTTAATCGAAGGTTCGAAACTTCGGGCAAATAAAAATTCGCGTCTCTGAGAATTATGAAAATATATGATTATTTGAATGAAATACCCATTTGCATTATTGACAACATAGCTGTTTGTGAGTCGGTGCGATTGAAATTTAGCACACAATTCTCGACTAGTATTGAGTAAAAAAAAATTCACAAGATATACTGCAAATTATATTTCTTCAAAAATAAATTGAGTTACCCAACAGTTTAAAGAGTTCACGCTTTGAATAACACAGCAATCACTGCAAGTATTCGACATTTTCAAGGCACAATTTTTAATGCCTTTAGTGTAAAAAAATACATTACATATTATGCGAGAAACGAAACGGCTGCTTGAAAGTTGTGAGAATTAGGTTTGCGAATCGTACCCGCGGCATGTAGTAACGCGAACGAAAGGAAACGAACGGAAATATTGCGAAATAGTTTCCCCCCCCCCCCGCTGCTAATTCTAACTCGCAAAAAATTTCTCACTCCTCTCGGTTAGCGCGAAAGTATAGTATGCCTACAAGTAGGTATAACGGTTAAAAGATGGATTCCTCGTCGATATCGACGATTAATGAATCCAGGGTAATTAGAATACACAAATTACCACGCTAATTCGTTTGATAATTAATTCGCTAATTAGTCTTGAACGATCACGTTATAGAAACGATAAGAACACAATGCATAATACATGTCTGATGTATTTTTGTTATTGTATCCAACTGATTAACTTATAATATTGTAATCGAATTGCATTGTTACTATTTTTGCTGCATAGATATTGATCAGGATGATACAGGTCTGTGATATGGATCACTTGTCACGTGCGCAATGAATGTCGATTCGATTTACACCATTATGAAACGAATGTTACGGTTTCCCTTTCCTAGAACCCTTCAATAATGTAGAGAAAATGAAAGCTTAAAATCTGTGTGAATGATAGAGCGAAAAGCTTGACCAATCGATTCTTACCTATACGATTTGCGGTATTTACTCCTTGAATTTCCACTCCTGGCGACACATGGGGCAGAGGTGACTTGTCTGCTGCGAGTGCAGCCACTTCATGATGCAGTGGATGTGAAAACAATGCGAGCACTGGCCCCACACTTGAACGAAAAAATAATCAGTGAGAAAACTCCGGAATAATGAGAAACAGGCGATCGTTAAAAAATGATTCGCAATGATGTGGCGGCGACTATTGCTGCTCGTGCTTATGCAGTTTACCGTTAAACCGAACGTTTCGCCGTCCTATCCGGAAGTAAGCTAAAATCGTTCCGTAAGCATCGTAACCGAGCTCCGCGCTATACATGTAACATATGTATACATACACAATATGTACGTAGTTCAACTGGAACGAATTTTATGCGGATCGATATTTGCCGCCGTTTACCGCGCAGATGCGAACACGGACCTATGACGACAGGTTTAGGATTGTTTGGTTCTGAATTTGAAATCATCCTGCGGAATCTTGGTTCTAGATTGAATATCGTAAATAATTAGAAGCCAATTTTTTTTATTTCTATACATGTTAGTCTTACGCGAGAGAAAAGGTCATTTGCATACTTTGAAACGTCGATTGCATTGGAATTGTGACAGTCCAATTAGTAATATTCATGTCTCTCGATTATAATTAAAGCCATCGTTATGCGTGCGATTGTTGATTTATTTGAAAATTAGTGTATTAAATTTTTTATTTCTGTTGATTCGGTTGATTGATAATCGTTGTTAACGAATGTATAATTCTGTGACGATGTATGGAATATGTAGCGCGATGATATACCTAGTTAATCATAATGGTTTTAGTGAAGATTTAAACATTCTTTGAGAGCAGACGAATAATTATACATACCTAAAGGGCAATCGTCGCCGGGTATTTTGCAATCTGGGCAGCTGGCATCGAATGGCATTCGGCAAATGCCGCAGTTGTCGTCGTTCGCTATCCAACGCCAAGTAGCAACGCCCGTCCAACCTAAACAATAACAGACAATGTCCAAAACAATGACCGATTTGTTTACGATACGTCAGAAACGCATGGAAATTCAAAATCCGGCGGTAAGGCGAAAAAATTATTCGTCTCAAAATAGCCGACGTTGCCTTCATCGACGGTTAAAGTTCTTGGTTATAGTTATGCGCATGTATAATATTCTATTATTAACCCGGCACAGCGAGATTATCGAATGGTAATACACCTCAACGATAATAAATAAACAGAATAAATTACATGTTGAGGTTATGTTGCGATTTTCGAGTTGAGGGAAATTGCGTACTTACTTTTGATCGTAACTTTCATGTTTTACATCACATTCAAAAAATAACTAGGACTCCACACTATTCCCGTAAATAGATAGGCAAGTTTTTTTTCAATAGACGAGTGAGTAAAAATAACGAATTACATAGCTTGGATGATGTATGAATAACCGCCACGATTTTACGGATCTCGTCGCGACGGCCGTACGAGTCAGCTGACGGATTCTTATTGCTGAATTCAATTTTCTCGCACGAGGGACATACGAGCATTGAATCTGGAAAGGTGCTGCCATCTGCTGGCTCAAACTAGAAGGCGTGCCGAGTGACGTCACGATTCACCGGTAAAGCAGATTCCAATTCCACGGTCATTTGAATAGTTGAAATTGTAGAAATTATTCTTTTACTTCAAATCAAATTTAAGCATGCGTGCTTCTGTGACGTTTAAGTAGAAATGAATCATGATCAATTTCAAGTTGAAAAAAGTTTTAAATTGGTGAAGGAATTTATCGCAAATCAAACTTACAATTAGATTCAAAAATTTGATGTTGGTTAGTTCGGTTCGGAAGAATTTGAAATTGTTACTCACAAAGTCTGAAGTTACGATAAAATTGAAAGGAAATCCTTAGTCGAGTATTCCGTGGCCTCGATTCAGCTAAAGTACCTCATTTTACGTACGTACGTACTTATACAAGTAATGAGAATAACTATAAAAAATTACTATCATTAGTTAGGTAACTGTCTCATCAATTTGAAGCTAGTACACTTGGCCAGAATATCATCATTGTCATCCAGGTCTTGTAACTTTCTGGGAGCGATGCTTTCAATTTTGGTTTTCGTCCTCATTCCGGGTAAAGTCTGATAATTTTTTCCGAATAAGGGTATCGTTGAAGAGAAAGTTTCACTGGTAGAAAAGCTTTCTAGACTGATTGTGAATGTACCAATTAATTCCATAAACTTTTTTTTATTTTCAAGTGGCGACCAGGGGTGCCGGTACATTCAGCGCCGAATTCATCCTCCCTGAAACACCGCCACTGCAGATTAGTTACTTAGAAGAAGGGCTTCCGCTGGATAAAATCGTCAATTTGACTGTAAACGTTGAAAGCGAGGTCGCCTTCTATCTCTTTACCAAGGGGAACACAGATACGGCTCAGATACTGAGAGTCGGAGACGTCAAGAGCGTGGTGGAGTCTTCCTTCGACTCCGAATGGCCAACAAAAGTGATGATTCACGGATGGACCGACAGCATTGACTCCCGGTGGTACATTTCTTATCGGGAAAATTACCTAGCCAGTGGAAACTACAACCTGATCTTCGTCGATTGGTCGTCACCTGCTGGACGAGAGTATTTTACCTCCGCGAAGTTGACCCGACCTGTGAGTTCAGAATGAAATCTGTGCACACATGCAATTAAACAGTCATGGGTGTGACCGTAGAATAACGTTTTTCCACATTATTTCAGGTGGGTGAGCATCTCGGAAAACTTCTGGCCTTCCTTGAGGATCACGGCAATGTTTCCCTCTCGAACGTACATATCCTGGGACATAGTCTTGGCGCCCATGTTGCGGGTGTCGCTGGATCTATGGTGTCAGGACGAGTTGGACGAGTGACAGGTTTGGATCCAGCTCGTCCAGCTTTCGAGGCCCCTTTCCTCATCGATCCCAGAGACCGTCTGGATCCGACGGACGCTGAATTCGTCGACGTAATTCACACCTGCTCCGGCACTTTGGGGTTCGTCTCATCCATTGGTCACGCCGACTTTTATCCCAATGGGGGAACCTTCAATCAGCCCGGATGTCCACCGATAGCTTCTCGTAAGGAGATTGAGCTGACAGAGTCCTTGAGATCCATTTTTACTCTTCGGATACTGCTGTGTATATTGGTGATCGGATTTCTTGCTGTTTAGAATTTTGCAGCCATGCCAGATCACACCAGTACATGTCAGAGTCCATCGTTCGGCCGGAAGGATTCTTGTCCATACGTTGTGAAAGTTGGGGAGAATTCGTTTCGGGACGTTGCAGTGATCAGGGTAAACAAGTGTTCATGGGAGAAATACTGAACATGGAGACACGTGGAAGGTTTTACCTGAGAACCAACTCTCAGCAACCTTTCGGGCAAGGAATCTAGGCAGAGAAATTATAGGCCAGAATAAGTAATTGTTAGTCCCTGTAACAACGATTAATCTTTAATTTCTTAATTTATTCTCCTTATGTATAGGTATAAGTGTTCAGGAATCACGTGTGATTATGATTGAATAATAGTCTCATGTTGAACCCGTTTAAGAAGAAATTATTGTTGGTACAACTGCGTGTTCCCGTTTATGCGTGAAACTTCCACTATTGAATCAATTGTCGTCCAATTCGTCCATGTCCTCACTGGACGGTTTCTCGATCTCACCACCGAAGAGGACTCTGTACTTCCGGCGAACAATGTCCCAGTCAACGACGTTGAGGATTGTTGGCCTTTGTTCAAATGACAACTGACTTGCTGTTTCCCCGTGCATCATACCGAGATCGATGTTATCCTTGTGTAGTGGCATCACGTTTGCCTCCTGAGTATAATTACGTTGGTATTAATAGATTAAATAACAACGATAATGACAATAAAATAAATTTGAATTGCGGAAACGATTCGTAGAAATTGTTGTACAGTATTTTTACAGTTATCATCGACAATATGAATTCGAAACGGAATATGTTTCGTATACCTGATACGGAGTCATCCATCGACCGAAATACCGGCCAAGGAATCTGGGTGCATATCTTCTCGTATTTTGTCTTCGAGCCATTCTCTTCTTAAAAACGCCCCAAAGATAAAAGGACCATGCGCTGACTAAATTCAGAGGTGATGGAGCAGTGCTTGTTCTGTAACGCAAAGATACAAGACCAGAAATCTTTCCCTTTAGCAAAATGGAATCGGTGATTTTTAAAAGAGCTAGATAGTTTTTTATGTTCCAATAACAGTACTGAGAAAATGAATTTGCTTCCCGTGAACATACGAAGAATATCCCACGATTCACATCTCTGTGCTAAAATGATTTACTCACTTTTGCATACTTCGAATGAGTTTACTCAGTCCGTATTTCCACTCAAGATCGCTTTGGGCGGTGATTTTTTGATAGGTGTCACTCATCATGGCGATTAGCAGGTTTATCAGAACGATGACCGTCACCATCATGTAGAGGAGGAAGGATGTCTGTGCAACACAAAGAAGGAGAAACATAGATAAATTGATGAGAAGTATGTAGTTTTTGTGAAACGACACTCGATGAATCGATGAATGACTCAGCGTGCAACGAATTATAAAACGTACCTTGAAGAAATACTTGGTCCATTCGGGCTGGCCTTGGTTAATCGTGAAGGCTTCGCTTTCCTTCTGACCGAAGATGGCGAAGAAAAGGTTCTCGATCATTAACAGCGGACTGGCTTTAACTGGAAGATGAATATTATGCTTTAGTCTGGCTCATGATAGTCGGCATGATCGCAAGACAGGCTATTTTCATTCAACATTCACAATACAAAAATATAAATTTGCGTCAACGACTTTAAAAATAAATTGCAATACTTCTAGGAGTGGTATATACCTAATCTATGGCTATAATTTACTTTTTTTTCTTCTAACAAACTACGCATAGTGGCATATATATATAGTGGTTTAGGTTTACCAGCGATCGCTACTCGCACAAATACATTTTGGTGCAGATCAACTCGTGACTTGCAACTATAGGGATGTTGGGATGTTCTAAGGAGTGTTTCATACATGATGCAGACACACATACAATCCATGTTCAAAGTGTTATTTCTAACTGGGTTTGTTGGTACATGCTGTGATTTTGTTCAAGCAATTCATAATAGTCTATAACAAAACAACACGACGCCGCAGCGTTGTATGTCATTTTGCAAACGTGGTTAGCAACATTCAGAACCATTCGTCAATAGTTGGTTCTCGATTATCCCAATCACAAAACTCCAGAATTACGCATTCATTCGCTACTTTGTAAAAAAAAAAAATCAAAACTAATGATGATTTTTGAAGGGTTTACATTCAAATGATGTGCCTTCATGAATAAACAATATACACATGCTCGATTCAACATGAAATCCTATCTAATTTCGTGGATCTAAATACTGGTCAGGGTTGGTCAGGTGAGTAACTTGGGTATGTTCAGGGCTGGTCCAACATCGTCGGTTCAACTCGCAAGACTTTTTTTTATCATCAAAAAACCGTACCGGGAATTTTTTATGAAAAAGAACAGCCGCGAACGTTGAATCCAACGGTGTGATACTGTTCAAACAACTGGATGTGAGCAGAACGTATGTGCACTATATCAGTCTACGAATGCTTAAGATGAAAGGTGTGACTAACCCACATATTTGATGTTAGACGTCGACGGATGATCACAATAACATTTCCATCAGCCATTAATACTTGGTAAGTTCGGGAAAAGGTGGATTTTTTAAGGGATTACATGGGTCTAGTTATTTATTTGACAAAACTTATGTTAATACGTACGCAATTATGTATATAATGTATGTATTGTACAATGATGGTAATTACGCTAGTTTACTATAAGTTGATTACTTAGATCAATTGGTACAAACATTACATTACAGTTTTTATGTATATATATATATATATTATTCATTTTACACTACGGATATGGCGTGTGGGAATCGGGGTTGTAAGATCTATAAGGAGTGTATTTCTACTACTTCAAAAGCATTTAAATCCTCACCTCACCTCGTAGTGTGATTCTCAAAACTTGTACACTTGCTCAAATGCGTTAGCAACAATGTTCTGGAGTCGTCTTTGCTATTCCTGGGAATTATCTGGCACTTTAAGTCAGTTTGACACTTACGAATAAATTGATTGAAGTATGCGCATTGAGATGAGCGTAGCAAGACAGTCCGAAATAAGGTACCTATGTGAGTTAGTCTTGTCCTGCGATTGATCTGAGGTTGATGACTTTTTGAAGTCTGTAAGATGTTCATCAAGTCTTTATTTCTAGGAAGATGACAAGATGGCGAGAGTAAAAATATTCCTTTCCAAAATGATCTTGCAACCCTTTCCTCCGTCTTAAGTAGCTGATAAGTTATATGATCTCATATTCGAGGCGCCTGATCGGACGTAAATACTTGATCGGTAATCGACGATCTCGTCAAGGCCGCCTGCAGCGGGTCACTGTCCATGGGTTCCTTGATTTCCTCTGAGGGTTTTTCCGCCTCTTCGCCAACGAGTTCTCGGTATTTTCTTCTCACTCCGTCCCAGTCGACGACATTGTCAATTCTAACCGCGTTGCTGAAGGACAATTGACTTCCAAGGGGACTCAGATGCACAACGGACAAAGCGACGCTGTCCTTGTGGGCAACTTGGCCTTTCTTCACCTTCGACAACCATTTTGCTCCCATTTTGGAACGAGCCGACATGCGACCCGTCCGTTGCAGGCCCATCATGTGAACAACTGACGGACGTTTTCGGTTGGCTACTCGATTCTTGCAGAGTTTATAGAGATAAGAAATCCAGGAAGTCAACAAATTCAGGGGAGACGGTGCCGTCGTTGTTCTGAAACAGAGCCATGTTTATTCTGGTCAAGAAATTCAAAGATTGTCAATGAAGAAGACTAAAAAAGAGACGAGTAAGTTGAAAAGTTGTTTATCCGGATTCCGGAGTTGAAGAGAATTCAGGTTCAGAGAACAGTAAAATTAGCGAATCGATGACAGAATATTAGCCGAGAGTGTTAGGCAGAGGCATTATGCGAGTGCTTTTCGAAGAGTAGAATTAAAAGATATAATTGTAAAAGATTGGAATGCGAAAGATGTTCGTAGTTGAGCGGATTTGAATATAATTTAACGCCATATTGAAGCTGAAAAAATTTAGTAGTTGATGTCAAGTATCGGTGAGAAGTTGAGATAGAATTAAGAGTAGGTATATTATAATCGTTGAATGTTAACTAATAATTACGCTGTTCCATCGGCAATCGTAGCTCTCCATTCTAAAGCAATACTTCCTTACCTATGCATGTTTCTGACGAGTTTGCTCAATCCGTACTTCCATTCAATGTCGGACTGAGCTTGAATGCGTTGGTAGGTGTCACTCATCATAGCAATGAGAAGATTAATCAGCACAACAACTGAGACCAGCATATAAATGCCAAAAGCCAACTTGAAGAGGATCGTCGTCCACGGGGGCTGGTGCTTTTCGACTTTGAACTGTTCGTGAGTGGTCTGCCCAAAGATGGCGAAGAATAGTAGCTCAACGGCCAGTATGGGGTGCATCTTGACTGTAAATAGGGGTCAAAATTTTTTGTGAAAATTGGAATGAATTCTGGTTGTGAACGTGCTCATGCACTGCTCTAATCTTATAGGGCAAACTCTACGCTATGTAAACAGAGAGCGGGAATCTAGGGAGAAGATTCAATCTATGGGGGCTAAGACGCTTCAATGGCTAACACAGGTACATGGCTATCAGTGGACGTATGGAGGCACATTCCAAAGTCACTCTGAACGCAGCTATGAAAATCAAAAAACTTACGATGTATACGATTATACATACGTATGTTCGTACAGCAGAACCATGAGAATCATGGTGGTCATGATTTCGGGTGTCACGATGATCGCATGCTCGAGACGGCGAATCAAAATAACATTTTCGTATTCCCGGGACGCAGCGAGATGTTATAAATTGATAACGCGTCATGCGTGAGGACGGATGAGGATAAAAAATATACGTATGACAAAAAACCTATGAGTATAATGTATTTAGCGGGTCATGGCTTGCCACAACTATCGAAAATGCGAACTATAGACTAAGAGCATTGTTCGTCGAAGATGCGGATCGACACGGAAGGTTAACGTAAAACGCAAACCGCAAAATGCAATGAACGCTACACACATGCTTAAAAAAATCAGCCTTCAGGCGTTGCACATTTATTTCGACCAAATACATATCGTTATAATATGTACGTTTTCTCTCGATAATCTCAAATTCTCTGGTATAGTGGTATACATTTCACGATAACACTGTAAGGCAAATGGAGTATGGAATATTTTACATGATATTACATGCACCACAAAGCCCAACACTACGTACCGTTTACCGGCACATGCCTGATCGGACATACATACTTCTTTGGAGGATTTGACGAGAAGACGAAGTGGCAGTCAGTTTTTTCAAGGTCGTCTTCGATGTTGACGTTGAATGTGTAAATTCGCGTAAGTACGTAGACGGAGTAAAAAACAGTTGCCGCAAAATTGGAAAAGAAAACTCTCAGGGCACCCATCGAACGCTCTTCGCACGTAGACCACAAATTTGTAAAATCGATTCCAATGAGCGGTAGAAAAATATTCACCCATGGTCTGTTTTAGAGCGAAGTTGAGCTTTATTATATGGGAGGTGTGGAGGCCGTGGCTGGAACTGTTGAGGCGTTAGAAGCCGTCGGTCGATTTTCGTCCTCGTTCTCATTCTCGTCATCTTTTTCATCCTTCTCGACTTCTTTTTCCGGCTCGTTTCCCGTCAGAGCTAAGTACTTCTTCCTTATCGCGTCCCAGTCGACGACATTCTCAATCCTGGTCGCGTTATTGAATGACAACTGGCTCCCAAGCGGGCTGAGATGAACGACCGACAATGCGACGCTGTCTTTTGGCCTCACCTGACCTTTCTTCACCTTGGCTAACCACTTTGCACCCATTTTAGACCGTGGAGACATTCGTCCAGTCCGACCAAGCCCCATCATGTGGACAAGGGAGGGTCGTTTGCGTTTCGCAGCCCGCTGTCGGCACAGTTTTATGAAGTACACGATCCATGTTGTCAGCAGATTCAGCGGCGACGGTGCCGTAGTTGTTCTGGAAAAATAAATGTCCTCCCATTCGTAAATTGCGCCCAAAAGTACGTTTCACTCGCTAGTGGAGCGCGGCAAAGAGCGACAGGGAAAAAAGGAGAGAGCAAGAGAGAAAGAGAGAAGACACTCAAAGATTACCCGAGATAAAGGTGAAAAGGTATTGCAAGCGTCGCGGGAAAATATGCCGCGCATTATATAGTAGCGCTCTGATCAAGGTTTTGCACCCGATGCAATTGCGCAGCGATTTTAGGTACAAAGAAAGTGCGCGCTAGAGCAGCGAGACGATAAGTATGTATAGAGAGGCAGAGATAAGAGCGACTGCAGAAGTAGGTACTCTTTAATTCGTATACTTAACCCACTCTCGATGTCGAACTAACGGATTGCCATCTCTTACCTGTGCATGTTCCTTATCAGTTTGCTCAGTCCGTATTTCCACTCAATGTCTGACTGGGCCTGAATGCGTTGGTAAGTGTCACTCATCATGGCGATAAGTAGATTAATCAACACCACTACCGAGACCAACATGTAAATCCCAAAGGCCAGCTTGAAGAGGACCGAGGTCCATTCGGGCTGCTTTGTTTCGACCTTGAGCTCCCCGTGAGTGGTCTGACCGAAGACCGCGAAGAAGAGGTACTCGAAGGCTAGTACTGGACTCATCTTTACTGGAATCCGATTCAACGTTGAATTTGTTAGGGGTTACATGGGTGCGCTACGCAACGTGGTCATGCTCATGCTACGGTAATTGCCATGCTTGGGCATTTTTCGTGCGCAGAGCAGCCATTGTCATTAATCAACACCGTTCAACAAGAAGACATCATGAATAAAGTAAACCAACAAATAAACGGAAAACAATAAGAAACACACGAGCGGAGCTGTGACCATTGTTGGCTTTTTGTTGGCCGTTTCGTGTACAGTGTACTGTTATATCATATGCCAAACGTTTCAACGTTTGCTGAAGGTACACGTTGTAATGTAACACACGTGTTGATTGTTTTAATTGCTAATATCATGTGACACGAGGTGATGCGCTGTCAAACTTCAGGCTGCAACATCGTGTGTCAAGTAAATGCGTGTATGTATAACATCGCGGACGACACAGAACACACACGAAGGCATGTTGCGGTTATGGCAAGGCATTCGGTTGTAGGTGGGAAATGGTTGGATTCATGACTCACGATAGACCAACCTGGAATCACGTCAGGTTGGGAAAAAAAAATGATTAAATTCCAGTTTCAACGACTCCGCACATCTCAACCAGACGTATGCAAAGCGGACAAAAAAAATTCCTGTAAAGTGGATACGTTTTTATTGTACTTGGGATCACGATAGCGAGATGGATGTTACATTCAGGCCATGCCATGGATGTCTTCAATATTGTTTATTCTTTACGGAGGCTGCGTTTTGGCAAGAGCTTTGCAGCATGCGAGGATCGAAATGTCAGACACGATTATTGTTCCAGTATAAGATTCATTCAATATGCTTTTTTCATGTACTCAATTTTTCATCGGCAAATGGGTATGAAAATACCGATCATTTTAGATGGCATGCATTGGAATCACAGATCTTCAAAAAAATTTCATAAACACAGCTTGTTTCCAGTCGCAGTAGCCTGAAAATGCATTAAGTAGAAGACGCGGTGTCTGGCATATAACAATTTCGGGCGTGTTGGAAAAATAAAGTATAAAAATGATTTCGATTTACCAAAATGCGTAAAAACACACACACGCACACACAAAAAACATTAACGTCGATACAAAATGCATGAACAACGATTTGCACACGAAAATCTCCGTTTCCGGCTGCAGTGGTCAAACACTCAAAATCAAGTATAAACAAAAAGTACCCGGAAGAGTATCCCGACTTTGGTAGAGCTCACAAAAGGCACCCTGCATTTCACACTGGGGCTATTCGGGAGCTTCCAAGCCGTATCGATACTCTCGGGGTAACGCCGGGCAGTGGCGCAGGCAACAGTCCAAGGTATGTGTCAGGCAATAATGAGCACACGCACACGCACACAGAAAAAAAACCGACAAAATGCAACGCAGACGAGACGACATCGAGGAGGGATTCCGCATTCACGAGTTCATATGTAGAATTCAATCACGAATTCAGCATCGTCAGTCGTCAAAACTTACAATCTTTACTGCTATCGTCACAACACTCATTTTTTTTCTTGTATCGCCCGTAGCGTCTGGGTGGCGCTGACGCCGGCGTGTCCGTCATCCACTCTGTATAATTGGCCAACAAACCTATTACAATCAAGTTTGTTATACCCTTCGGTCCAGGACAATGTTTAACTCGTGTAAACTAAAATCTCAACTGTACAAGCTCGTAATTTTACCAGACTATAAAATTGTTCCCTAGTCACTCGTTAATTTCGACCCTAGATTCTCTCGCTTGTTAGATACCTGTAATACATAGGTATGTATATGTATGTACATATTTACATGATTATTCGCTCCATGACATTGCTGGCAATCATAGCGAGGTGTATGTGAAGGTCAACACGCCTGTTATCGCGTGGGAATATATTACCAAATTCGTTAAAAATGCTGATACCAAAGTCTGTAAGGCTTACGTGGCGAGGAAAATAATTTCTAAATTTTCACCACTTGAGCCTAGCTCAGTGACGTGAGTTCTGCCAGCTTTAATGATCAAATTTTTGCGGTAAGCCTGTTTCACATGTCTTGAAAGAAGTATAGTTGAAAACTGAAACTACTGACTATCAGATTTTGGTAATCGGACGGCTGTACGATAAGCACAAAAGTTATGGAATTTCATAAAAATTTAACGACTGACGGAATCTGTGCAAGTATTTGAATAATCGATAAAAAAAGGTACTGATTTTTGAAATCTTAAGCGGTTGCTTATGCTGGAAAATATCAATTAATTATAGTACCGTTTGTGCATTTATGTCATGTCTCACTTACCATCGGAAAACGCAGCCTTTTTGGAATTCTCGTTAAGAATTTGCTGAAGCGGTTTATTCTCGAAAGCCTGATTCAAGGCGACGAAGTGCATGGAAAATCCAAAGACGAAGATTGCCAAAACGGCGAGAAACCGAGCCAAATCCTTCATCAGGTTACCGATGATGATGGCCCAAGGTCCGAAGAGGTAGTGAAACGACAGGAAATCGAGAATCTGTACGCAGGCGAGCAGGAAGCTGATGGCGAAGAGCTGATTCCGCAGGTATAACAGAGTGGGCCATTCCACTTCCTTAACGATCCTAGCGAGACCGAGCAGGTGAAAAGCCACTCCGAACACTCCGAACAAAAGCACAGCCAGTTTGATCCATCCCAAACCACTTTTGTCACTCGGGTTCGTTAGCTCGAACAGTAAAAGTCCCGAAAGCATAACCAACAAGCACCACTCGTACCAGTAGGGCATCAAGTTACCGCGCACGACTGGATATATGGGCGTTATGCCGACTAGCAACAAAAACACCATCAGATATATGTGGGACGTGAGGTATGACATGAACTTAATGATCGGCACGTTGTTGTACTTGTGTCCCAGTGGCAGTGCAAACACTATCCAAACCGGCGGGCACACGAGGAAGGCTATAAAGAGCAAGATCGTCCTGAAGGCGTTCCACTTCAGGCTTCCCTGCCAGAGTTCCTGAAGGTAACGCTGGACCACTGTGTGCGCGATCACTTCTTTCTGTTCGTTCTCTATAAGCACGTCTAAAAACTCGACGTTTCTTCTGTCCATCGAAGTCAGTATCCTTCCAGCCGAGTCAGCACCGGCTGCCAAGGCTAGCAACTCGGTAGCCATCGATTCGCACTGCTTACCAGCCGCTATCAGATCCTTCGCCCTTTCCTTCTCTTTCTCTGACAATTTCACGTATATGTTTGACAGTTTGGCAGCCGTATCTACGGGCGCTGGAGAAACTAGCACGAACTCTTCTATCGACTTGTTGTTGTTGTTCTTACTGCAGACCATCATGTTGTAGACGAACTAGAAGAGCAAGAAACGGTCATCACGTGCTTTTTCAAGCTTGGCTAGACAAGATACGGCACTGACAAATTAGCTCTAACGATTATTGACTACATTCAGATAGCACATTGTACTAGATTCACAATTCCATTTAGTTCTGTCTGTCAGATCACTCTAGTAAGGATTTATCCGCGCGACAGATTAGTTAAGAATATCGCGTGACGGCAAAACGTTACGGTTGATATTTACTTCTTCAAATATCGACTTCTTCAACGGGCACGTTTCAGATAGTATAAGCGTGATATTCAGCCATACGTTTATCTACATTGTGCTTCTGATGCCAGAATTGATATGTAAAACCCGGTCATATTCCTACGCTAAATTACCAACGTTCATAATGTAGTAAGACGCAGAAATGCTTCGATTTCGTATCCGATTCTACAAACGACGAATTATCCTAAAGGCATCCCGAACAAGATCGAAAGCAAATCGCTATTCGAAATTCAATAACTTCGTCTGAAAATAATTTCATTTGTAGAAACTAAACTTCGAACCTTTTGATCTCGGGGCCTGGTTAAATAAATCTTACAATCAGACCTCCCACAATCCGAACTATAATACTACTTGCAAAAGTCAACCGCGAATACTAATATTAATTCGTATTATCCATTGTCTTTGGCAAGGTAAGCAAATAGCACGAGATCTAGCTGCGCTGTTTTCCAACCTCATGTGATATGGTAAGCTCGTGTCTAGTTTTAAAATATCACGAGACTGATGTATCGCTTCCTAAGAGAAAAACCCTGGCCGCATTTCAGTTTTTAAAACAAGGATTTTCTAAATCCTTTGGAAACACTGATACTCACCCGTCTATCTTCCATAAGCGCATAAGTATCGTGTTCCTTCTCCATCAGATACTTGAGAACGTCATTGTGCCCTTCGGATGCCGCGAACCAAATCGGGGCGCTTCCCAAGTTGGTCTCACTCTTCGGGGATGCACCGCTCTCCACCAGAAGTTTCACGACATCCAGATAGCCAGCTCTGGCTGCGCAGTGTAGCGGTGTCCAGCCGTTTTTGTCGGTTGCATTTATCTCCGCACCCTGACCGAGCAGGACCTCCACCATTTGGTAGTGACCATGGGTGGCGGCGATGTGCAGTCCGGTTTTTCCGTGCCGGTCTGCACTGTGCAAAAGCTCCGCTGACCTGCTGAGCAACAACCCAACGACCGTGATGTGGCCGCCAAAGCAGGCTAGGTGAAGAGGGTTGAATCCGTTCTCCGTTGTGGCAGCTTCGACCTGAAGTCAATCGACGAGCATTCGTTAATTGGTGAAAGAGTTGCGAGCTTTTCCCTGACAGATTGAGGCCTACCTGGACACCGGCGGAGTTGAGGAGGAGCCTGACGACGTTTTCGTTACCGGAATAAGCGGCCAGGTGCAATGGCGTCATGCCAGATTCAGACCCCAACTCTCCAACGAGTGAACCTCCCGTTGGTGGGTCAGACTTTACTGTTCCCGGGACGTGGGTGAGCAGCTCCCTGACCGTGTCTTCGAAATGAAATGACAAGGATTGATGGTATCGCGAACGTTTGAAATAGCATTGATAGTCATTGTGATTATTGGAATAAATAGTGAGGCGCTGTATCACTGCGCTGCCTTGAACAGTGATTAGTATAAGATATTACGAATTTTTAATAATTGAATGAGATTACCACTTCGTAAAGGTTCATTTGAACCGTGTAATGGATAGCGGTGACTTCGTGACGGTCTGACGTGCGCATCGTTTCACGAGGGTGTTAATCGTATTAATCAATGGCATATTAAGGGGAAAGTAATTAACCTAGAAATCCACTAACCAAGTTTTGAAACGTGGGGTATAAAAAAGTTAGGCTATTATCACGGGGGCATGCCATGGGGTGGAGCACGTTAAAGGGAATTTCACGTTGCAGAGACGATGATATTGCGGATAAGATATATATGGAAAACAGTTGGTATAAATATGCACTAATTACAGATTTTAATCTCGTTGCTTCTTTCCTCGGCCGTCAGAGTTTATTTCTACGCTTCAGCTCTGGGAATTTTTCGGGTTTTCGATTCACCATTCTTTGTATGAGCGACAATCTGCTGTATTGAATTAAATCTAATTCATGGCATTTGTAATAAGTATTTTAATTATTTTTATTATAAAGTCCGTCCACCGTTTCGGTTAAAAACCAATAATCGGTGGAAAAGAAAGAATAACACGAAGAATTTCTGAATGGGTTATCCTTAGCTGAGCTTTTTACTGTAGAAAATTTACACCCAGTATTGCGTGCCGTTCGGAGTGTCGTGAGATCATCCGGTCGTAACAAACAATCTCGATTATTTACGTAATTAAGGAAACTTGTAAAATCCAACGAGCCTAATCTTGGATCTCCGAGCATACCGCATTTATTATAGTTTCACAGGTAAAAACTTCGACATTAAAATTTTATCGCCATGACTTTCCACCTAAAAAGTAAATCCCGAATAATGTACATCGCAACGTTAACTCCGTCGCGGTTTATAGACGGGGATAAGTATAGGCATATTGGTATCCAATAGCCATTGGTTATAACGTCAAGCTTGAATTAAAAATACGTATGAATATAACCAAAGTTTCTTTTAATTTGTTATCGTCTCCGCATACCTGACACGCTACCCGGTATAGCCGAGCACACCCACTTCCGGTAAATCATCCTGGCACTCACATTTTTGGCAGACCGCGAAATAGTTAGATTGCGTGCGAGGTGACCTTGACCAAAGCTCGCCTTGCGGTCGAACGAACGTCGAAAGGGCGTCGTCACGCGAAATCAAGTCCGCATGAGTCCCCCTTTGCTCGACTCGGTACAAGATGAGCAGCCGACCCTGAGCGAGAACCGTTTTCTTCGGCCACCTTCCCCCTTGATTTACCCTTGACTAACATCGGCCGAAATTATTAGCCTAAGCTATTCTGGTATATTGGTTAATAGGTCAATCAACCTTCTTTGGCTACTCGCCTCGTTATCTTCTGATCCAGATCTCGAAAGAAACCTTGAATTCATAGCACGACAGTTTACTAAGTGTTTTTTTATGCAGCAGCAGGGGTATTCTTATAGTAAGACAGAATTGGTAGGTTGCATCGATTGCATTTGTCACTCAGGATGCCGATTGTCCGAAATGATCTGGACCTTGTTAATTCCGCGTGAGATGTGGTCTCGAAAATTGGGAGAGCTTATTCGCAATACATTTCGTTTCCGATCGTAAAGCGGAAGAGGTGAAAGAGTAACTGGCACGTTAACACTCGTTGACAGTTGGGAAAATGGAACAGCAAGAATCGCATGTGACAGAACGAGTTAGGGACCAAACAAATTACTATGTCATACGTTAGTCACGAAGTGAATAACAGTGTGCCTTCTCACCCTGCGATCAATTTCGATTTTCCGTTCACCTTTATTTCTCCGTCGTCAAGAATGATTCACGTCTTATCAAGATCCAAGGGTGAAATGAATCAGCAAAAGCGTTGCGAATCTAGACTCGCTATTAAGCAAGTTTGTGTTTTATCAGAAAATCACAATCTACAACTCACCGGCTTGCCCGAAGTACGCGGCCACGTGAAGCGCGGTAACGCCCAGTTTCTTGCTCGAGATTCGTAGAGACTGGGACGACCTCATGACCTCCAGTACCTGCCCGTGTCCATGCTGAGCGGCCAGATGAACCGCCGTAAATCCGGCCCTGTTCTCATCCGCGCAAGACGCACCGGCCCTGACCAAGGCTCTGACAACTTCGGCGTGACCACCTTCGGCAGCAAGCTGGAGCGGCGTAGCCTCGGTGAGCTTGTTTCTTGCGGAAATTACTCCCTGGCGATCAAATTTCATCAGTTCCTCGATCACCCTGACGCTACCCTGCATAGCAGCGATGTGAGCGCACGTGTTCCCGTCCTTAGTACAAGCCATCACGAGACTCGGATGTCTCTGAAGAAACAGCTGCGCCACTTCAGAGTAGTTGTTCATGGCGGCCGCGTGGATCGGTTTCTGGCCTTGGTCATCAGTTGCGTCAATGCTGGCACCGAGGTCCAGGAGCAACTTGCAGACCTCGAGTTGACCGGCGCCAGCGGCAAGGTGCAGGGGGGTCTGCTTCCGAAGGGTCAAGACATCGATGGCAGCGCTGTAGTCCTGCACGAGGAACCTGACCAGATGGGTGTACCCGTTCATCGCAGCGAGATGAAGCGCCGTCCTGCCCACCCTGGACTTCGAGTTTATGAAGGCTTTGCTAGCCAGAAGAGCATCGCAAACCTGGAGGTATCCCCGTTCCGCCGCAAGGTGCAACGCCGACCTACCCTCGTGGTCGAAGACGTCGACTCTCGCGTGGTTGGCCAGAAGGTTGGTGACTAGCTCCATGTGGCCTCGATGTGCTGCTATCAGCAACGGCGTCCAGCCGATGGAGTTCTGCCGGTTCAAGGCCTTCTGAACATCGGTCGTCGACATGTGGGCTATCATCTCAGACATGACCTCGTTGTTCCCTGCCAAGGCACAGTGGTGGAACGCCGTCTCCTGGACCTGCTTCGTCTGGAGAGAAACGTCCGCACCTCCCTCCAGCAGCGCCCGGACCACGGCACGGTCATCGCCCAGGTTCGCCACTTCAGAGGGTTCGATCTGAGCCGCGTAGTGGAGACCACTCGCTCCATCATGCGTCACGCTGTTCACGTAAGCCGTAGCCACCTCAACCCCCTTCCTCTCCTTCACAAACTCGATCAAGTGTCGGGCTACGTCCGCTCGACATCCTCTGCAGGCCAGATGTAGCGGCGTTTCACCGTTCTGCGGGATGAACAGAAGATGCATTCTGCGGTACATCGTGAAAGATGACAGAAGCGAGCGTCGTACGTGACGTACGAAGCGCACTGCGATTCAACGTTAACGTAAATAATTACCCATGACGGAGGTGCGTGTGTTCTGAGTAAAGTACATGACAGTCGTGCAGCACTCGCAACTCAAAATGGTGTAAAGAAAAGGGTGAAAGCAAAGCGATTCGCGTCCAATTTTTTTAAACCGTCTGACGTTTGACTGCGGCCTACTTTTGACTTAAACATGGGGTCTCCTCCATCCTCGAGAAGGAGCAGCATAGTGGCCAGATTCCCATGGCTTGCAGCTACGTGAACGGGAGTCTGTCCGTCGTCAGTGGTTAGGTTTGGTCCTGCACCAGACTTGAGAAGCATCAAGGCACATCGGTCTCCATCAAGTACTCGCGCGGCTATGTGAAGCGGTGTTTCCCGCATTTTTCCACCCCTAACATGGACTTCGGCACCGTAGCCCAACAGCGTTTCTACCACAGATGGCTTGGCACTTTCCACCGCAATGTGCAGAGCGGTGTAGTTGTCGTTCGTCGTCGCGTCAACCTGTGAACAAACGAAGATTTCGACTGGCGATCAATGCGCTCGTGGATAACGGCAAGCAAACCGAAGCGCTCATTTTTTGTGCCACTCCTGAACGGAGTCGATAAATTTTGTAAATTGGTAATGTCATCATTTTGTCCAAACCATCTGTAAGCCGATTCGTGATTATCGGCTGTAGACAGTTATTGGATTCGTGATTTTTATCTGAGGAATGGACATTGTCGGCGATGATCGAGTCGGTTCCGCTTACAGCTGGACGAAACTTTATCAGACGAGGAATCTTGTTGGAGCATTGTTAACGCTTGGTGAACACGCACGTTAATTTCATAACGAAATAACTCCTAAGGTGCTCGCTAACTATGCGCACTCTTTGGTAAGCGAAGTGCCCGTGATCCATTCGCGATTGATTATTCCATCAGTGATTTTTCTCCTTCGCAACACGAAGAGAGAGGAAATGGTGTCTAGGTAAACGTACTAAATGAAAATTCTTACCTTTTCACCTCGTTGAAGAAGCGTGCTGATGATCCCTACGTGGCCATATCTTGCCGCCGTGTGGATCGACCTCGCTCCCCTTTTGTTAGGCATGTGTAGGTAGACCCCTTTTTTAAACAGCATAGTGGCACATTCCGAATGACCGTTGAGCGACGCGATGTGCATCAGCGTCGATCCATCCTTCGTTCTTTCAAAGATGCTGGCCTTGAACTTGTCTGCCAGGAGTTCGATTATAGAGGCATGCCCATTTTCGGCGGCAAGGTGCATGGGGGTTCGGTCCTGATGGTCAGTAATCGCTGCCGAGGCTCGGACACCATAAAAATATTTAACGAGCGTTTCATCGCCCTCCGCGCTTGCGATGTGCAGGGCAGTTTGACCTTCACCCTGGAAAAAGCACGCACAAAAATCACCACCTATAATTAACCGAGACTCAGACCAACCCCTGTACTTCCATTTCTTGTAAATTACGTAATAAATTAACTAGGTCCCTTTGAAACGGTATCAGCGTATCACGTACGCCATAATAACAGGTTTCGTTTTTTCACCGCCAACGTTCAATATAAGTATTTATGAATTACGAAAGTTTAATTAAACGTCAAAAATAATTAATTTCGTAAATATCAAAGTTCTGTACATCAGGAGAAAAGAAATCTCATCTAAGTCACCACACAAAGATTAAATGAAGACCAGTTGACAGTTGTGTAAATTAATGAGAAGCTTACGCGGAATGATGGAATTAGTTTTATCGTGTCTCAGAGGACTGTTAGCAGATGAAAGACAACGGTAACGATAAAGAACACCTGATTAAAATTAGAAGGGAACGCGGTTCCCTCGAAAAAGACGTTCTCTTGGTTTTAAGTGGCAGCCGACTTGTCACCCGAAGCTTTTCGTCGACTGAATGTTGTGCCCGGCCTCGTCGACGACGCATTGCGACAATTAGCCTCATACATTACGCATACAGCCCACCTATGGAGTCCTCCCACCATAGCTTCACTGATTACGTATTCCATGACGCACTTGACCGATGGTGAGAAGTCGTTAATTTTGTTATTATATGTGAGCACATACCCCCGCAATGCCACGGTACGGTGCTTCGTCAACGTCCCCAGTTGTTTCGACATTTCAAAGGGTGCAAACGGATATGTTTTCATTATGTAACGATGTGACAACGAATCAGTTTCGTTCCGCCAAGATGCATTGCCGAAGGTTTGGTTTCAGGGACACGTCAAAACTAACCACTTCCTAGTTGTACACGGTTATACGTTATATGACTATGGCACAAGCCAAATATCTTTCGTACTTATGGTAGAAAACTTCATCTGTTGACCTGCACCCTGATTTAAAGCAGGGTTGATAACGAAATGCGTGACACGAAAGGCTCGTCCGAGATTACGAATTGTTTGAATTTGTTGAATCAATCGAAAAATGATTTTACACTCACGTTTTGGATGTCAACGGATGTTCCATAGTCGACGAGGATGCGGACCATGTCTACGTCTCTTCTCCTGGCGGCCAAATGAAGAGCGGTATCCCCAGCCGGTGTCGTGGCTCGAAGCTGCTCCGCGGCTTGCTGGGCGAGGAGTTCGCGACACATGGATTGATTGCCCGCCTCAACTGCCAATAGTAGCGGAATTTTTCCCCTCTGAAAGAAGATGTTTTTTTTCCATCAATTCGCGTGTCTAGTTAGCGTTTTAAATGGCCGTAGAGCTTCACGGAAATTACGAAATAGTTGGGACTGAAATGCGACTAGCGACCAAAATCAGGCAATGGTAAATTCATTCCGAGTGAACAATGGTAGCAACCTCGTCAGGACACACGGTGTTCTCCAACGTAGTTTTGTTGACGTTTTTCCAATTCTTTCCGACTGCGGCTTGAAGCCGATTCCGATGGATGAAGTCGGTGGTGTGAATGGTCTCCGATTTATCCGATGCACGGTCACCATCTTCGGACGTCTTCGTCGACATAGCTTCATAATGGTGGACGTGAACGTCTCGTTAAGCCCGGAATTTTTAGCGGTAGAAATTTACAGCTACCCTCATCTTGTCGTACCATACAAACACCGCCATTGTATCTCTATTGCGTGAGAACTGATCGGTGTGCTAATTTTTTGTTCCTGCAGTCGGGAGTGACGACGAGTGGGGTTTAATCGAATCGTTTGAACAAACTGCTGTACTGTCAAAATCACAACAGAGCAACAAGACAAAGGAGAAACGTCACGGAAAGACAAGGCTTCCGAGCGATCGAATCGCGACTAACTCGAGTTCGTGGTTTGCAGCTCGGAATCCGCGAATATGATATTCGATCGACTAAAACGCGACTAAAACGCGACGAAAACGCGACATCAACAGCGTTTACATAGCACATTTAAAGCTCACTTCTTCTCCTGATATAGTATTATCTACTTATACGCATACTCGCAATCTGGATTGTCCTCTTAAGATTAGCTCGTTATCGTGACGGGGAATCGATATCCTGAATGCACAATTTGTAGGGGAAATTCCCGAGCATCAACCTCCGTAAAAATTGAGTAAAACTAAAAGAAGAATTATGGAGGCCCGGACCAAGACTCGGTGGGCGTCGGTGCCAGGCTGCGATACCTCAGGGCGGCCCCGTAGGTCACGCGAGGTGCAGGGCCACCCCCGGGGGATGGCAGTCCCGCGATCTGAACACCGTCATCTATCTATCACCAGAAGTTCACCCGGTAGGATCGAACGTTGGACAAAGGAATGCATTAAACTATCCCTTCCTCCTGAAACTTTTCCCTCGTCCAAAACAAGCAGATCTCCAAGTTCCACATACCGAAAAGTTACCATAAACAGTAACTAGCTGCAGGAACCGAGGTGTTATTTTTTTTCAATTGTCACCGTCACTGATTCAATGCTAACGACGCTGACAGCGAGTGACATTGGACATTATGCGTAAATGCTATTGTACACCAAATCTTTGTACTCACCCCATCGGCTTTAAGTCTGATATCTTTTCCTGCCGCGGCAAGAAGTGCTCGAAGAATAGATGTTGCCGTTCCAGTTTGTCTAGACGCCACAAGATGAACGGCGGTCTGTTGTCTGGCCTGTAGACAGCAATGGTTGAATGGAAAAGTTTCGCAATTAAATCAAAAAACAAACGAACAAATAAAAAAAAAACAAGTAGCGATTAGAATCCACGTACCCCGCCTGTAGCGTAAGGGTCGACGCCTTTCTTGCTAAGGAGTAGCTTGACGACATCCTCTCGAGAGAACATGGCGGATATGTGAAGGGCATTGTAGTTGTCCTAAAATTATGGAGAAGTAGTTAATAATCAGATGTAAATGTAAATAGGGTACGTAGTCTGAACCCTGATGGGGAATGAATGTAATCTTATCCAACGGTTACCAGACAAGTAATTATGCAAGAGGTATAAGTTTAGTGTCGAACACGTTTAGTTGGCGATTAGGCGCACGCTTCTAGTTCCGTTTCAATCAACTCGAAATATTGTTTTCAAGGTGGATAACAGGTATCGCCTAAGTTTTCACCTAGTTTCTTAACGATGAAACTTCTGCTGGCCATTTGCCTCTTCGTTTACTTCGTATCGATTTTAATTACTCAACCGAATCACGCGCTATATCTTGAGTGTATGAGGTAGACTTGAAAGAATTCTGGTTTCGCGGTTTAATTATTTTTTCGTGACCTCTGTTCTTGGTCATGTTGAGTTTTGGTGATTAACCAGAGCCAGTAAAACATTTGAAGATACCGTGATAAGTTGTCGTATGTAAATGCCTTTGCAGCGATTTGCAGTATCTGGTTACGGAAAACAAACAGTGGCAAGTGAGGACGAAGAATCTTGAAATAGAAAATATTTTTTCTTTCACGATCGTAATATTCGCGTAATCGTAGCTGTAAGTCGGAGCTAAGGCTCAGCTAAGGTCATAACTCGCGAAGGCAGCCAACATAAGGCCATAGGCGAATACGGGAGTAAATTGCATTTTACCGCGCCCAGTATTAGCTGAAAGTAGCAACCAGCCCTCATTCCAATCACTGTTTATTAGCATGCAATTTGAAAATTATGTCGGGCACGAGGGAGCGGTGCTTAGAGCTCAGCTAAAGATCGATATAAACAAACGCGTAGGTTATACCGATCCCCTTGAATAACTCTTCAGGGTGTACAGTACTTCGGGCTGCATCATTGTTGTACATCATGACACGCCGATTTTACGTAGCTGGAGCTTAGAACTCCCCAATGAACCACGAAAATCGTGGAAAGCTATCGGAGCAAAATTAACATTCATACGGAACTTGCAAGCTCCCTTCTCTCTCCATGCTCAAGACATCGTCTTCGTAGCAGAGAACGCTGCATTATCGACTTTCCGAGAAGAAAGCAAACAATTGTGATGTATAACGTCTGACACGCACGTATAAGTTATTCGTCACGCGGTTCAAGTCCGAAATCTAACAGAGCTTTATGGCCGTGGTGCTGCATGTGTCCAAGGTGTTCCGAACGCTTAGTTTATGTTCAACCAATAAGAATGAGAAAACCAAACAAAGTTGACCAACGTAAGCAAGCTTATCGAGTATCATTTTCTATGGATAAAAATAATCACAAGGCACTGCAGCGGCACGACCATTCGCGAATGATAATACATTGGGTATTGTTCAAGCACCTCACACGGTAGCCACGGTCAAAAATCGAGCACAGAATTAGCAACCCTTGGCTCGTGTCCGATGAAGATCTGTGCGCCAACCAACCGTGGGCACGCCAAGTTTAGATCGCCGTTTTCAAGGCCTTCAAAGTGAGTAAGTGACTGTACAGAGCGGCTCAAAGGGACCGTGTGATTAAAGGGAATGTATGCAAATGTGCGAAATTATACCGATCGCGATTAATCCCTCGTCTGTGCTCTTTAATTTCCAAAATTTTGGTACCTTTATACGTTCCCTAAATGGAGCGTAAAATTACACGCTATATATCAATCCTTGCATTTCACTGACTATTAGTGAAGCTTTGGCACAAAACGAATATTTCACGCCAGGCTTGTATAGCCGTGAGTCTGAAACACACTTCCGAGGGTATATAGGCCAAAATAGAAAAAACTACTCTGAAAGTGGAAAGCGAGCCTCACGCCAATCGGTAATTCTAGATCCGCATAAAGCACATCCGGGAAAAAAAGATCCCGCGGTAGAAAATCGTGAAGGAATAGTCGAGGCCTTTTTTGTCGTGCTGTAACTCTATCGAAGAAGCAAATCATGTAGTCGTGAAACTCCACTTAAGCTGGTTACTTCAATTTCTGGAAAGTGAAAACTTACAAAATAAAAATCAACTCAAGGCCGTCATTCAAATTGATTGCATATTTTGATTTTGCCCGTATTTCGCAGTGCAAAAGTCAATAATAAATAGACGAAGGTACAGACACAGTTCGATGCTGTTAATGAGTTGACTAGAAATCATGTTAGACTTGGGGTTTAGAATAAGGGGTAGTACAAGATTGCGTGAAGTGAGGCCAAGGCCGGGAGGATTAAGTAGGCCGGTCAGTCAGTGGGTCAAAAAAGTGGTGCGATTACGTTCACCGATAAAGAAGCCCACCCCCCGCGATGGGCGTCGATCTCGAACGGCTTGCAAATCTTTTGAGGTCGCATGGCATCGTTTTATAACTTTAGCAGACCTTCACGCCGTGCTGAAATTATTCGCCATTCTTGTAATTGGGGTCCGTTGTTATAAATTCACAACGGACGTGACGCACAAAACGGCCCTGCAGGAATCGCGAGCTTGCGATGTTTGACTTCGTGTAATTAATGCCAACAAAGCTCAGCCACATTTTCTTGAGGGATCTGATTTCCGTGATACTATATTTCTCGAGAAGCCTACTATTCTGAATTCTGCTGATCGTGAGTTGAAAACATCGTGAAAACGATATGAACAAACATTCAAGTTATAAGATGAAACCTGAAAACTCGAAGGAATAGACAGACCGACATCGGCGTTTGAACTCGATTTAACTAAACAAAGTTTCTGATGATACTTACGTTATTTCGACAGCCAACATCGGCGCCAAGGTCTATCATTCTGTCCAGTAATCCTGTTCGATTGTCTTTCACAGCGTACATGAGCGGTGACATGCCGGTCGTCTGAAAGAAAAATTGAAAAGTTCGTACTGTGTTCGATATTCACTGATTTTTTCCAATCAGCTAGATTTTCTGACAGTAAAAGAATGTGTAACCCCATGGAAAAAAAATTCTGTTCGTTGGTGAATGAATTCTGCTCAGTCAATCTATTCCCGATTCGAAGACTAGGTTATTTCGACCGAAACGAATTCTTTTCGACCCTTTCCAAGTCACGGACTTTTGGCACAAGTGGAAAACTTACCGGATCCATGACGCCGGCTAACGGTGTCGGATTTCCTTCTTCGCCAGCACCTTGCGCCGCTTTTTCCAGGGACTTGAGGAGCTGGTCAACCGGGGCCCATTCGCCACGTGCAGCGAGACCCAAAAGTCTTTGGGCCGCTTCCCTGGACGTTGCCCCAGCAGATCCTGGTTTGCTCCCAGGCTGCTGAGGCTCGGCGCTGCTACCCCCATTGCTGCCGGTTGCACTGGCTCCAGCATCATCTTTGCCACCCGCAGGGCTGTCTTCCTTGCTCGAGGGATTCTTCTTATCGTCTCTACTGCCCGAAGGCTTTTTATTCGAGCTGCTCATAGCTTATCTCGATCCTCGAGGGGGCAGGGTCATGTCACAGGGGTGTTCGATCCGAATAAAAAATTCCAAGGAATCATTTCAATCATTTCCTATCGATCAAATGGATCGCTGCGATCCGGCCGGCTTCGCACCCCCGATTTTCATCGTGACGTATTTTAGAAAAGATTCATGTCATCATTCGGCTAGATTTTAACTCGCCTGAAATGTGCACGCGTTGTTTAATCATCAAGCCACGTAACCAGGGATTAAACCTTGGCAAATAACGCGCCGTCCGTTCACCACGTCGATTCCATGAACACTCAGATCACAGAGAAACGTTACCAAGATTAAATCACTTTTTAAAGGTGTTACAGATCACAAAGCACTATAACGAGGGGAAATCGAGAAGATAATATTTAACCAAGTAACAATTTTATTCCATGTAAAAAAAAAATGGACCGAGCCTGTGTTTCTCACAAGGACGGTTTCCGATGTTCAAAAAGCCCGCATAAATCACTCGTCCAACATCAGGCGAGCACCAGAGCTAGGATACGATGCTAGCGTCGCGGGCGTCCTCGCCTTTCTGAAGACGCTCGCACCAGAAGAGGGTGGCTTTAAGCTCGTCATGGCGCCGATCAGCCAATCGCAGTGCTGCCTCTGGGGTTGTGGGCGACCTATGCATGCAGCAAATTTCATCGTACACGGACACAGTCGGCACCGACACCGAGACGTTGGCATAGGATCGTAAGAAGGCGGTGGGGATAAGGGGCGGCGGGCAGGTTGCCGTCAACACGCGACTTCCGGCGCAGGACTAGGAGACCTGCTCGACACGCCACGCGAAGAACGGCGGCCCTCCATCCTCGTCTGGAGCGCGATTCGCCATGTTTTGCATCTCTGTTCGCGCCGCTATTTTTCACCGATGAGTCAAGTTCAAAAACACCCTGCAGTCCTTTCGCCTTCTCAATTCTCACTTGCGTCTAACCAGCGATCCGCAGGTAACTGAGCTTACTCGACTCGGTCTGCAAGTGCCAGGGAACGGTTTTGCACGAATCACTCTTCGATCTGGTAAAACTAATCTGTGTCAATAAAAAGATTTGTCTTTACCTTGCTCTGTTCTTTCGGCCACCACGCGCTACTGGTCTGATGTCAAAAATGATCAGTCTCATCGAAGCCTTGACTGGTTTCATTCAGACCTTGCGTCAACGTCCATTTGCACAAGAGGAACAGAATCACAGAAGTATATCATATGAATATCATCATGACACATGGCGTGGTTAATTTGGTTCTTCTACATCAAAGTTCTGCTGCGTGTCCGACACTATCAGCGTATCACGTGCCTTTTCTGGCTTTTAACTCAGCTTTTAGTTCGGCTTTTATTCGAATGGCTGCGTTGCGGGTCATGACTTAGTGTCGGATGTCTGATAGCGGTCTCACAGCAGAACCGCATTGCGGCTAACTAGACATTGTCCACTTTGAACTGTAAATGTATGTATAATAGGTATAAAATATACTGACAGCGTTTTGGACGTGGATGTCCTTATACATATTTTCTGCTTGACGTTCACAAATGGAACGTATCACTTTGATTCACGGTTTTGGCCCATTTACCTCTTATTGCTGAGCGAATGAGAGTCAAAACGAAGGGGCGCGACTCGCTGATTATTTAACGTGGTTTACATAGTGCACGATGTAACAGTTTGGCATCATGTTGTAAGGGAAGACGAAATTGTAGAAGTAGAGTGGAACTGACATAAGTAGTAGCAGAAGTAGTATTTACTTGTTCAAGCTCGGGTTTGAGCTGTAAAAAAGGGTTACAGTATTGTACACAGTATTGTGCGATAGGTACTTACCATAGCTTAGCGTCTCATCCCGTGCTTTATAATCGGTAATATTTCCAGTTCCAATTCGCACGAAACGCTTCACATAATATTCAGAATTTATACACTGTTTTATTATGAGCGATTAACATAAATGCATTTCGGTGAACTTTATAGTGTTACGTTCCGTGTCAAGAGTTTCTATACCCATCAACTTTTACATATTATTGTCTTCGATAAGTTTTATATTACTGTGATATATGTAGTGAGCTTCTTCGCTGTCGATGTATTAAGGTCATACAGGTAGTTCAAGAAGGTATGGATTGGTTTTTTTTTTTTGGAGTCTGCATCAGTCATGAATCACGCTCTCTCTTCGTTATACGCTGGGCAGTTACTGAGCATATGGTACAAATCGTCACGTCTAACAATACACCAGCTATAATATTTCGAGATATGTATACTATATTTTTTGTCTGTAGTCATGATTCTAGTGCTATAATTATTCAATAATCGAGTCGACGCTGTTACTCTAAGAGTGCTGAGAGGGATTTTTAGGGTTAAATATATATATTAGACGATATTGGACTTTTGAAAGAATTCAGTAACGCGTATTGCTTTGCTTGCAATATAGTTACTGGGAGGGACGCCCAAGTTTCCGTTTTCCCGATAAGCTCGAAATAGTACTTTGTATGGCATGCCTGTAAAGTAGATGTTTTTATGGCAAAGATAATGATTTCAGTACTAAAATCTTTATTTGAGCCTAAAACACTTTACGGGTGCACCACATACCATATTTTTTCCGGCACAGCGTGAAAAGTCACCGTGACGCCAATTGAGATCCAGAAACAGAAATCAGAGCAGACGATGTCGATCGACGTCAGCTTCCGGCGAAAATGGAACCTCTTACATATCGAATCCTGGCTCCTATCCGTTGCTCGAGAAAACAGTGGGCCAGCTGCTCGACGTGGCAGCAGAGAGATTTCCTAACAGAGAAAGCGTTGTATCGGTCCATCAAAACATGCGGATGACATTTTCGGAGGCTCGAAAAAGGGCCGACAAATTTGCCGCAGGGTTGAAAAAGCTGGGCTTGAAGAGGGGTGACAGAGTTGGAATTTGGAGCCCCAATTCCATCGAGTGGAGCGTGGTTTTCTTGGCCATTGTCAGGACTGGATTCAAGGTGGTCGGAATGAACCCTGCGGATCAGCTGAACGAGCTGATATACGGCATCAACAAAGTCGGGACCAGGGCTGTCGTTGCAGCGGATAGTTTCAAGACTCAAAGTCAGTGTCCAACTCTGGAACACATCGTTATAGCCAGTAAAAAGCACGTGAGGTATATACCGGATTATTTCCGTGATCCGTTCCACAGCGACTCCTAATTGCAGGCAAATCAAGGTACAAGTCTCGTCGGCTGAAAGCAACAAGAAACCTTATGTCAAAAACGTCGTATGTCCTCGGGAATCACTTCGGATATACAATGTTGTTCACCGAAATTCTGAGATGGCGTTCTTTTGAAACAGAATCTGACTGTTAGAGTGGATGTGTACGCTGATTTGCCTATAATTCGGAGTCTTTATGGAGCGCATCACGGAAATAACCCATTTACGATGTTTCGTACCTGCATCTGTTTTCCACTATACATATATAAGGTACATTCTACGTTCAGTACCCAATTAGCTTACCTTGAGAGAGAGAAAATTGCCGATTAGACAACGTTTCACTGCGGGAATGAAAATTTTTACGAAATTAGATATAAAGTCTTTATTTTTCGCTTCTGTTTATAAAGTCTTAAGCTGTTCACTGATCTGATGTAACATTGTACGATAGTGCATTATGTCAATTAAAGCTCAGTCACGCTTATCGCGACGCGATTTGACCGTGTGTTATACGGATTTCATCACATTATACCTAAAATTGACATGAATCTCCGTCTCAAACTTAGTAGTATAAGGCCGTTGTCGATAGCAGGTACACTTTTCAAATAACCGGGTATGTGCGATAAATCGAGAGACAGATTTTTAGCTAACGCATTTTAATGTATCTAAAATAGGTTAAACACAAGCGTTGTGACTGGAGGAGCTTATTATTACGATTCAGTAAAATATGTTTGAACTTGTTGCGTGTATGTATAAGAGACGTTACACATCGCCAGAATTCATGGCCACGGAGAAAACCGTTTTTTTTTCCTACGCGTAGCGTAGGAAGTGGTATAGAATTTAAATTCGTAATTAACTTGATTATCTAATTCTTTTATAGCCCTTTCGCTTTCAGCTTACAGCTGCGTTGTTCGGCAGCACCAAGATTGGATCGATATTTATTCAAGGTTAATATCAAATAGGATCCAGTTAACTTCACAGCAGGTTTCGCCTTGATGAGGATCAATGAAAATTCCCAGCCAAAGAGATGGCTGCACGAAAATGCAATAAACTTAAATTAGCGGAAAAGCAGAGTCAATTTTTGCGAAGCAATTTTATTTCATTTTGACAAACAAGCAGTTGATGTAGACTGACTTCATGCACGTGTGTTACACAGGCTTGAAGTAAGCCTTGGGAAACTTCCGGTTGGCGTTTGCCTGCTTCACGGTTCGATGAGCCTTTTTGCAATAAACGGTGTTTCTAATATCCGGCAATATTTCACTAGTTCATATACTTCTCAGGGATTCTCCCTCTAATTTTTATTCCTTATTGGTGCGTAACTAAATGACGTCGTTACAGACATTGGCCTGATTTCTATTTTATCATGCTGCAGGAGCTTTTGCCCAACCCTGATAATCAGTAGATTGAGTCAATCAACTAATATCTAGCGAAAAATGTTGAACTAAACTGACTCGGCGAGCCACGTAGTAAAAGTAAAACCAAAGCCGAGCATAATTTATTACTCATGTCATACATATCGCAGGAAGGGTTGATTTTTTATGCGGGAAAATTTGGGGGTGCATAACTTTATGGCTCAGTGATTCCCAACCTGTATCTCCTGCACAAATCAACGTCAGTCTTTGAGAAAAGAATATCAAGGTCGTGATGCAAATAAAAATTTCCGGCCCGATTCAATTTCCGTGAGGATTAATCAGGCGTGAAAGAAACTTTGCGGTGCGCAGGAAAATGTCTCGGAATTTCTTTCCCTCACCGCTTTTCGCAGCTGTTTAACTCGCTGGGGAAACACTGTTTCAGAGAAATCGATTGGTATCACGATGAGGGGTTGGAATTTAATATTCAGCCTAGTACAATTGTAAAACGCGTGTCTGAATCCGGGCAGTCATGATAGTTTGTATTTTCTGTTCTCATTGCGACGCCATGAACCACGCATAGTTTAATTAATCTAATGGACAAACCGGGCGGCCGAACTTTATCAAGCTCTGTAATCATCGCGGAAGGGTAAATATGCTTCCAAGAATGAAAGTTTGAACAATTATTCGTTCAAATTACACACGCAGATTACATATAGATGTGAAGAATAACACTCGGGATTAACTTTCGTGAGTGGATTTTAATTAATTTTTCCTAAAAAATGTCATCCATCACAGTGGCACCAGGAGATTCGTCGACGTCGAGTCCCTGGCCAGCAGCATTGAAGTGGAAGCCATCGGTGCTGAACAGGGTGAAATCTCTCCCGGGAGCGGCATGGTTATTCAATTCACTTCCGGTACCACTGGACGACCGAAAGCTCCCGAGGTGGCCCACAGATCATACGTAAACAATTCCAGGCAGGTGAGATTGGGGGGTGCTTCATTGGGAGAGGATAATTTTTAGACGCGTTTCGAGGCATTAGCGATATGCTTACTCACCTGGTGACTCGTAACTTTAACTTTCATTGTATACGTTTTTTGCTGAACAACTACGTCGTATAGAAACGGCGGCAACGAAAGAATGAATGGAAATTGCGGTGACGCGTCAAGTTAGGTTTGGCGACTTTTTTGACCTTCTACAAAGTCAGTCGCGACGGTACATCCTGGCAAATTCTGTACCTCGGTTATGATTTTTCAGCATGCATTCGAACGATTTGTAACGCAGCCCGCACATTATAACCAACTCGCAGGCATGGCTGAAAAACTTAAACAAAGAAATAGGTAGGAATCAGGTCAACGTAAATTCTTTTTTCTCACAAGAATTATCGCGGCACAACCAGTTGCAAAAGTGCATCTGCACACGGAAGGCGAAAACTTATTCGCTTCGTGCTTTGATCACAACAGACTGTGTATGCTTCAGTCACGAGCGTAATCTTTCAAGTTTTCTCAGGACTCGGAATTATCACGGTAATTAGCATTGTTCGCTGATAACGATGGTTCTCACCAAGCTTCATTATCGACGTAGAGGCCTATACATACATGACGTGGCCTATTTTGAAAAGTCCTTGACATAGTTCTAGTGAACATCAGCAATGTTTCTTTTCTTCAGAATGTTCAAACGGTGTTTTGTAATTCTGATTGACGGCTCATCGATATTATACCTTGTACTGATTGACCTGGTACACGATTTACATTGTCACTTCGCATAACTGCAAATTACCCGTTAATTTCGCCATTTTAATCTCTTAATGAAAGATGACAGGTGTCAATTTCAAATCAAAACCGGTTTTCAAATTTGAAGAATAAACCCAACCACGGTATAAACGTAAATTTCTCGTCTTATTTCCTTGGCAGGCTGTTCAGAGGCGTATGCTGAGTGACATGCACCATCAGATCTGTCTAGACGTTCCGTATTTCCATGCGTTTGGTCTGAACATGGGACGAGCGACGAGTCGGCAATGTGGAACGACGGTCATGCGTGCTGGATCATTCTGCAATTCTAAGGAATCGGTGAATGCCATTGCCAGAGAGAAATGTACAGTGATATACGGAACTCCTACGATGTGGGTAAGGCGAAAGTAGGAGATTAATTCGGTGCGTAGGGAACGGCAACACATTAACCCGATTGTTTCAGGTGGATTTAGTGAGCACGCAGCAAGAGCTGAAGGCTCCGATTGGCGAGATTTCGATCGGTCTGACCGGCGGCTCTCCAGCATCGCCGGACCTCTTCAGGAGAGCTAGAGAAACTTTCGGGTTTGACTTCATGAAGGTAGGTAAGAGACTTACACATTAGTGTCGTCTCGCCGTTTCGCTGCTCGATCTGGTTTCACGCGGACATAATATGCTTCCGAACGTGAACGAATCCCATTCATGGGAGCTCGGATCAATTCTGTTTCTTCTCGAACTCCAAGCCTCGCGAGCTGAAGGAGTTAAAAGCTCGATCTGTAAAAAGGTCCCGATTCTAATTACCTGCCCCGAACGATCAAAACATTGGGCCCTTATCTCGCCAGCAGCGTGGCACTTACCTCGGAGGTGCACGTGGCCTTACGGCGTCCACTTTGAAGTGGTTATGTGGCAAAAGTAACGCCGTTTAGAGTCGGCAATGAGGAAAGGGGTCGACGTGTGGTAGGGCGAGGCCAATGACTCGGTCATTCATTCCTATCTATGCGAAGATCTTTTGCGGGAAGCGGGATGCATCGGAGTCGAACAACCCGCGGCTGCCTGGTAAGCAAGAGCATCGCATGCGCGTGTGTGTAGAGGCTGCGTAACAGTCCTCCCACACATGGAGCGTCGATGCGGCGAGACCCGTGGGCGATCGATAAATTGATTCTTGAATGCAAATTTTTACCCAAGGTGATTGGTTCCTTACAGGTCAACCGTGTTCGCACATCTGCCCAGCACGTGAGGCGAATGAAGTTGTATAACGATACCGGAAACAGGAGCAGAACTGATCGGAGATGATCGAGTAATTTTCCACGCCCCCACACTGCCCACATACGTTCCAGTCTGAAAAAGCGACTTTCGTTTGCTGGGTTAGCTGTAGGCTTGCTGAAGAATTTAAGACTCGGCAAAAATTGCGTCACTTAAGTATTCGCTCAATGGGAACCTTGTCTTACGCCAACCAAATGGAAACATTTAAATTTCCGGGTCTCTTATCCACGTTACGATGCGAGACTCGCTCTTGATTCTTGATCGTTCTCCGCGGGTTAAAAGACTGAAATTCAAAGGAAGTAAGTGAGGCGGGAAAATTACTTGGTTACTTTGCAACTATGGCCAACTAATGATTCTCCGATACCGCGAATGTGAAGGACGACTTTGCGGACCACTTCTGACCTTGTTAATAAGGTGCGTGCACGCAGTTATCGCTCTATGCATGGCCAATTACGAATGAAAGTTCCAGTCGAATCATTCGTTCGAGACTGAGTTCAAGAGCCATTTAGTGGCCTACACCATGACACTGACCATGTAGGTTAAAATTAGTTAATTGACTCGGAGGTGTGCGAAAGGCGCAGAAGACTGATAATATGAAAAGAGTGAAGATGTAGGAATTGGTCGAGAAGTTGCAGCGACCATCAGACGAGCCTCACAGCCTTGAGATGCTATTTTGGACTTGCTTTCACATCGGTTTGCATTGACTCAAATTGCCGAAGCGCCAGTCTTAAAACGCGGCAATGAAAACATCTGTTGCGTAATCAGCAACCCACAGGCTGGGCACGTGCCGCGGAACTACTTCATCTGTAAATCGCCACACCAATTTTAACGATTCGAAAAATAACATTAACATGGATTTAGATCCCTCTAACCATCGGACTGACGACTTTTCTTCTTCTAATTACAGCTGATATACGGATTGTCCGGGACCACGTTCATGAGCTTGCAGACACTGCTAAACACGCCCGGAGAAATTGTCGACAAGAACGTTGGACACTTATCGAATCACACCGAAGTCCAGGTGAGTAAATTTCTCTTCAAAATGAAACAAACCTCTTTGTAGATTTGAGAATTTGACCAGTTAACAACTGCTCAAACACAAATTTCAACTTGAGCTTGCTAAGCAGCAAGATGGTGACCAATTTCATGTAGGTACCATAGTCGTAGTCACTGCCCACGAGTAAAGATCGCTATCTTTTTGATTTTTAATTCATTAATCTGTGTGGACATATGTTATAATCGTCTGAATTTTGATGCTGATAGCATAGACCACGTTAATTGATCATTCTCAAAACTTGAATTGAAAATTAGAAAGAAAAGAGGAAAGCAGAAACAACCGAATAACGGTTGGAATGCGCGAAATTGGAAAATCGATCTTGGTTAAAATAGTTTGCTGGTACTGATTAGGGGCGGTGAAAACATATTTCCGAAGGTGCGTAGGCAGCGTCTGCAGAGTTTTGATGCATGGGGATTTGGAAAGCCTTTGCGTGGTGCTACAGAGTGATATTTTATTTATGACACGAAGCCGGTGCAAGATCTACGCTTCTTCGGTAAAGCCACATAAGAGAAAGCCAATAGCATGCTCGCATCTACCAATCAAACAATGTACCAAACTGATGACACATATTTTATGCCAAAACGTATTGCTTTGTACGTACCAGCTGCCGCGGCACACTCGTAACATTCTACAGTTTTTATTGACTTTTGGCCTGTGTCAGTCATCGATGTTACCACGTATAATTTGCTACGCACTTTGTGCTCCGGACTGATTTTTGTTCTCCAGTGCATGCTGAGCTGAGCGACGTGTCCGGATGTACCTCATCACTGCGTCTCCGTAACTTACTCGTGCAAACCTGATTGTGTAGAAGTAATACTGATGCTCACTGATATTATAAGATGAATAGTTTTTGTAAATTCTTCTGGGTATAAAAAAGTATATGGAAAATACAAAAAATGAAGCACATTGCGATTGACGTTCATTATGAGATTATAATGCATTTTTAAAACCTTGACGTAAAATACATTTTTAAAATTTATCGCAAAACTTTGCCAAATCGTATCCATATCAATTTTCGACACATTGTTGATAGAGTAGCAGTTGAGGTTGCATTTTGGAAACCAATGTACTTGTACGAAGAAAAATTACAGAAAGATTTGGATAGCGTTTGAACGGCATGTGCTTTACTGCCAACGTGCCTCTGGGATGAGCTGCGGGGAAAAAGAAGTTGATATGTCGCCTGTCTGATGACATCATATACGCGGGATTAAAAAAAATTGCAGTGCTTAGCCCACACCTGGTACTTGGCTGCTGATATGCAACTTTTTTGGATATCTCCAATGGTCATATATCCACTTTACCGCTGGCCAAAACATGGAAATTGAATACTTGGCTTCTTCCTCTTCGCCTCGATTCTTACCCCACTCATTGTTCTAGCTATCAATGGTTACTCTAACAGAATATTCATTATGCGCGTGGATTTGGGGTGAGTGAATATTATTGAAATATACATTGTTTGTCGAAAAGAAGATGTCTGTAATAGTTATTTCCACTTTAGAAAAATAGTCACTAGTGACTTTCCTAACTTCCACATACCGACTTACAATCGAGCCAGCGCCTACTTTCTCGGAATGTTCTTGGGTTACGACGTAGCGACCAAGAAGAGGCAACTTACGAAGGTATTTCAGGCAAAGTTTTCGCATTACAAGCAATTCCAATCCTATTTCGACAGACAACTGATCGTTTAATATCGACACATTTTCCGATTTTCAGGTGAACGTATGGATCAACTGGGCTGCAACCTCCGTTCTTCTCCTATTTTGTATGTGTGCTACTCATTTCAATTACAACAATGCTTTTGCGTACAACCGTGTATTGGAAGTTGTACTCGCACTTACGTTACGTCCGTGTTGGTCGATTGCTATTGCTTGAATCATTTATGCATGTACTCACGGATATGGAGGCAAGTATCCGTTTAATTTTTGTGAATGGAAAGCTGCGCTGAATTACAAAACACTGTAACGTACCTAACTTGAAGGATCCTGATGCAGATGAATGGAACTCTAGTCAGATAATACGGTACATTGGTGAGACGTAAGATTTTATCAACGATATTTCAGGTCCCGTTGACAGCTTTTTGGCCTTGTCGTTCTTTCGGCCGCTCGGTCGGTTGTCATATTCCACTTATTTGGTGATTTCTTCATCCAACATGTGAGGAATTCGGCCGCACGGACTCCTGTCGTGTTTTCGAATTCTTTGATTGTAAGTTTTTTTTCTACATCTTTTGTTCTTCGAACTGCTCATATTAAATTCAATCCATCTCTTTGCAGAGTCATGAGTATTTGATTGATTTGGCGCTTTCAATCGTCACGGTTTTTGTTTTCACCTTATTCCTCGAATCACCATTCGTTGTGTTGGAAAAAATTTTCCTCAATCCCAAATCAGAGACTAACCAAGTCACCCTGGTACGAGGCACGACCAACGGGCTGCGGGTCAAGCAGGCAGGAATTCGAAATGGATCGGCGAAGGAGGACTGATGTTGCGTTCGTCTGTCAACCTTTATATTTTCGAAATTATAATTTCGAGAATTTCTAGTATTGTACAATAGTTCTACACACACTACTTGGACTATATCATAATTATCTGTATCGTATTGTACTTGAATACGCTTACATGTAAAGATTTCTTATACGATTATCGGCAGCAAGGTTCGGTAGCACGCTTGTAGTTGGGCGTCTAAGGCACAGACAGTACGCACTGCTATATCGCTTGGAAAGTTATATCAAGTTTTAGTCATGCTTTCTTTGTAAATTAACAGCCATGAAAAGAAGAGGGGGAGCATAACATACCACGTAAGCTAGAGCACCAAAATGGCGGTGGAACATTGCAATTATAAAAAAATATCACGCCTGAGATGGACATGGTGGTAGTGGAGGAGTGTGTAAGGCCATAGACTATACGCAATTTTAATGAGTACCAATGAGTACAGGAAAAGGAATTGTACTTACAGCACTGGTGGCTCCATCTATTGTAAAATGATCAATAATCAATACTTTCCGGTTGACGGTCACAAATGAAACCTACCACTTAGATTCAAGGTTTTGGCCCATTTACCACTTGGTTTACAAGGTGCATGATCTAACAGTTTGTCATCGTATTGTAATGGAAGAGTTCACGGCTGCCTCCCATATTCCACGCTCGAAGTTGCCAAACTAATTCGCAAGTTTGTTCAGACTGAAGTTGTAACTCTGTTACACAAATCGTGTAATGTCAATAAAATAATAAAAATTGAAGAAGCAGAGCCGAATAAAAACGAGTAATATGTTTTGAATGTCCGGTAGTTTCCCTGGCATGCAAGGATTTTCTCCAGTATCTTATCATTCATTTTTATTTTTAATACGTTTGAGGAACACCGTATAAATAACAATTGGCCAATATATTCTCGACGTGAAACGTGAGTTGGTATAAAAAAGTATCACGTTGTAATTAAAGATTACTAACGTCGAATCCGATTTGTAAGAAAAAATTTTACCAAGAACCGTCTTACGTTTCAACATCGAAAATATCTGCCAACTGCCAAGTAACAAGAAAATATCGTCTACTTAGTTCTCCTTCGACATAAATATACATCAAGCATCAGGATAGCAGGAATCGTAGGAAGTAGGCGAACCAACATTCTTGGTACGGGTATCAGTGTTATCTAACGGCCAGAGTTTATCGCTCGACATTGGTTGCACCTCCACAAAGTTTTTTACTGCCCAGCTCGTTTGATAAGTCCTAGAGACGATACGATACACTCGTCAGTCCAAATAGGGATTTCTGACGCCTCCCCTTCCCTACTTTTATTTCGCATTTTCATGCATCGATGTTGTCATTCTTATTTCTATAGACGAACAGTGCAATACTAGACGGTACGCGATAAGTTTTGATACACCAGGTTGCTTCAACCGTGCAGTTGTCGTATCAGTTTTTGCTCATTTACTGTGAGACTCGAAATAGTTATGATACGATTAAGAGCCAGTATTCCAAAGGCATTTGGTAACACAAGGTTTGACTCCAGGTCAGGCTTCATCTCCGCAGTTTCTTTTGGTAAGCTTAACAAGCCTCTCCGACTTGTATTGTTGGATAAGGCGATCGTGCTATCTATTACAAGCCAAGGTGATGGATCGCCGTCTCGGATTATCAGTTATTTTCATTCCTTTTCAAACGTAGCAGACGCGTGGAAGAAATCACCGAGCAGACGATGTCGATCGACGTCAGCTTCCGGCGAAAATGGAACCTCTTACATATCGAATCCTGGCTCCTATCCGTTGCTCGAGAAAACAGTGGGCCAGCTGCTCGACGTGGCAGCAGAGAGATTTCCTAACAGAGAAAGCGTTGTATCGGTCCATCAAAACATGCGGATGACATTTTCGGAGGCTCGAAAAAGGGCCGACAAATTTGCCGCAGGGTTGAAAAAGCTGGGCTTGAAGAGGGGTGACAGAGTTGGAATTTGGAGCCCCAATTCCATCGAGTGGAGCGTGGCTTTCTTGGCCATTGCCAGGGCTGGATTCAAGGTGGTCGGAATGAACCCTGCGGATCAGCTGAACGAGCTGATATACGGCATCAACAAAGTCGGGACCAGGGCTGTCGTTGCAGCGGATAGTTTCAAGACTCAGAATTATCCGGAAATGCTACTCAGGGCGAAGAGTCAATGTCCAAGTCTGGAACACATCGTTATAGTCGGTGATAAGCACGTCAGGTAGGTATATATTCACGATGCTTCGTACCTACATGTGGTTTCCACTATACATAAGGTCTGTTCGACGATTAACGTCCAATTAGCTTATCTCGAGTGTGATAAAATTGCCGTTCGAATAACATTTTGCTGCAGGAATGGAAATATTTACGAGTTTGAGTATAACGTCTTTATTTGTCGTTTCTGTTTATCAAAATTTTCGGCTGTTCACTGATCTTATGTAACATTGTGTGATAATAAAAGATGTCATCGAAGCCCAGTCGCGCTTATCGCGAAGCGATTTGGCCGTGTGTTATACAGATTTCATCACATTATATCCAAACTTGACATGAATCTCCATCTTAAACTTGGAAGTATTAGGCCGTTGTCGATCTAGCATGTAAACTTTTCAAATAACCTGGCGTGTGCGATGTGTTGAAAGATAGATTCTTAACTGACGCATTTTAATGTGTGTAAAATAGGTTAAACACTAAGCGTTGCGACTTGAGGAGTTTATAATTACGATTCAGCAGAATATGTTTGAATTTGATGAGTATATGTACAATACGCGTTATACTTGAAGGCAGAATTCATAGCGACGAAATTTGTTTTTTTTTTCTCGTCTACGCGTAGTTCAGAAAATCGCACGCAATTTAGATTCGTAGCAGCTTCATTATCTCATTCTTTTATAGCCTTTCGGCTTTTAGCTTACAATTGCGGTGTTCAGCGGCACCAGGTTTTGATCGATATTTATTTAAGGTAAATATCAAATGGGATCCAGTCCACTTCACAGTATATTTGGCGTTAACTAGGATTAATTCCCTGCCAAAGAGATGGCTACACGAAAATGCGTTAAATTTAAATTATCGGAAAAACAGCGTCTATTTTTATCAAGTAATTTTTACTCGTATCGACAAATAAGCAGTTGATGTATACCGACTTAATACCCATATATTAGAGAGGTCAAGGTAGGCGTTGGGCACCTTCCGGTTAGCGTTCACCTGCTTTGCGCTTAGATAAGCTTTTTTGCAATAAACGGTGTTTCTAATATCCGACAATTTTTCAGTACTTCGCGTACTTGTCAGGGATTCTCCCCTAAATTTTATCAAACATCAGGAGCCTTAGCCCAATAATCAGTGGATTGAGTCAATCAACTAATATCTCACGAAAAATGTTGAACGAAACTGAATCGGTGAACCATGTAGTAACAGTAGAACCAAAACCGAGAATAAATGATGACTTACGTCAAACGTATGGGAGGGACGGTTTATCTTTTATGAAAAAGAAATTAGAGGTGCATAACTTTATGGTCCAGTAATTTCCATCCCGTATTCCCTGCGCGACTGACCGTCAGTCTTTGTAAAGAATATCAATGTCATGATGCAAATAAAGTTTTTCGGTTCGATTCAATTCCCGTAACGATTGAGCAGGCGTGAAAGAAACGTTGCGATGCATAGGAAAATGTATTGTAATTTCTTTCCCCTACTACTCGTCGCAGCTGTTTAATTATAAATTAGTTTGGTAGACACTGTTTCAAAGAAATCGATTCGTATCGAGATGAGAGGTTGGATTTTAATATTCAGCCTAGTTACCTCGTGAAATGCGTGTCTGAATTCAGGCAGTCGTGATTGAGTTTTTTTTTCTCTGCTTTCAGTACGTCATTAACCGCGCATAGTTTAATTTATCTAATGGACAAACGGGACGGCCGAAGTTAATCAAGCTCTGTGATCACTGCGGAAGAGTAAATATACTTCAAAGAAAAAAAAGTACGAAAAATTATTCGTTCAAATTATACTCGCAGATTGCATATAGATGTAAAAAATAACACTCGACACTAACGTTCGTGAGTGGATTTTAATTAATTTTTCCTAAAAAATGTCATCCATCACAGTGGCACCAGGAGATTCGTCGACGTCGAGTCCCTGGCCAGCAGCATTGAAGTGGAAGCCATCGGTGCTGAACAGGGTGAAATCTCTCCCGGGAGCGGCATGGTTATTCAATTCACTTCCGGTACCACTGGACGACCGAAAGCTCCCGAGGTGGCCCACAGATCATACGTAAACAATTCCAGGCAGGTGAGATTGGGGGGTGCTTCATTGGGAGAGGATAATTTTTAGACGCGTTTCGAGGCATTAGCGATATGCTTACTCACCTGGTAACTCGTAACTTTGACTTTCATTGCGTCCTTTTTCACCGAACCACTGCATCGTATAGAACTGACGGCAAAGAAAGAATGAATGAAAATTGCGATGACGCGTCAAGCTACGTTTGGCGACCGTTTTGACCTTTTACAAAATCAGTCGTCACGGTACATCGAGGCAAATTCTGCACTTCTGTCATGCATTTAAACGGTCTAACATGCAGATCCGCACATTATAGCTATCGTGCAGGCAGAGTTAAAAAAATTAAACAAAGAAATAAGGACGGATCAGACAAGAGTCCATTTTTTCTTCACACAACAATTATCGCAGTAGAACCAGTTGCAAAAGTAGATCTGCACACGGAAGGTGAAAACTTGGTCGTTTCGTGCTTTTATCGCAACAGCCTGCGCATGCTGACCTCGTAAGAGTAACTTCTCAATGTTTTTCAGAACTCGGAATTATCACGGTAATTATCATTGTGCGCTGATAACGATGGTATCGTTCACCTTTATAATTAACGTAGAGATCTACATACATGACGTAGCGCATTTTCTCCAGCTCGTGATACATTTCTAGTGGACATCGGCAGTGTTTTATTTTTCCGCCAAAATGTGAAAACGATGTTTTGTACCGTCGCCGCGTTGATTGACAGCTCATGGATATTATACCTAGTACTGATTTACATTATTTACATTTTCGTTTCGTACAACTGCAAATTGAGCGATAATTTCGTTGGCCATGTGAATCTCTGATGGAAAGATCACAGGTCCCAAATTCAAGTCAAACCCGGTTTCCAGGTATGAAGAATAAACCTAATCACGGTATCATCGTAAACTTCTCGTTTTATTTCTTGCGTAGGCTGTTGAGAGGTTTAGGCTCAATGACAGGCACCATAAGATCTGTCTGAACGTTCCGTATTTCCATGCGTTTGCTCTGAACATGGGACAAGTGACGAGTCTACAATGTGGAGCGACGGTCATCCTTGCTGGACAATCCTTCAACTCTAAGGAATCGGTGAATGCCATTGCCAGAGAGAAATGTACAGTGATATACGGAACTCCTACGATGTGGGTAAGGCGAAAGTAGGAGAATAATTCGGTGCGTAGGGAACGGCAACGCATTAACCCGATTGTTTCAGGTGGATTTAGTGAGCACGCAGCAAGAGCTGAAGGCTCCAATTGGCGAGATTTCGATCGGTCTGACCGGCGGCTCTCCAGCATCGCCGGACCTCTTCAGGAGAGCTAGAGAAACTTTCGGGTTTGACTTCATGAAGGTAGGTAAGAGACTTACACATTAGTGTCGCCTCGCCGTTTCGCTGCTCGATCTGGTTTCACGTGGACATAATATGCTTCCGAACGTGAACGAATCCCATTCATGGGAGCTCGGATCAATTCTGTTTCTTCTCGAACTCCAAGCCTCGCGAGCTGAAGGAGTTAAAAGGTCGATCTGTAAAAAGGTCCCGATTCTAATTACCTGCCCCGAACGATGAAAGCATCGGGCCCTTATCTCGTCAGCAGCGTGGCACTTACCTCGGAGGTGCACGTGGCCTTACGGCGTCCACTTTGAAGTGGTTATGTGGCAAAAGTAACGCCGGTTAGAGTCGGCAATGAGGAAAGGGGTCGACGTGTGGTAGGGCGAGGCCACTGACTCGGTCATTCATTCCTATCTATGCGAAGATCTTTCGCGGGAAGCGGGATGCATCGGAGTCGAACAACCCGCGGCTGCCTGGTAAGCAAGAGCATCGCATGCGCGTGTGTGTAGAGGCTGCGTAACAGTCCTCCCACACATGGAGCATCGATGCGGTGAGACCCGTGGGCGCTCGATAAATTGATTCATGAATGCAAATTTTTACCCGAGGTGATTGGTTCTTTGCAGGTCAACGGTGTTTGCACATCTACCTAGCAGGTGAGATGGTTAAAGTCAGGATACCGGAAGCATGATCAGAACTGTTCAAAAATGATCAAATAAATATTTATTCCCCAGTCTGGGAAACTGACTTCCGTTTGCTGGGTTAACTGCAGATTTACTGAAATATTATAAGACTTGGCAAAAATTTCGTCACTTAAGTATTCACTCAATGGGAACTTTGTCTGACACCAACCAAACGGAAACATTTAAATTACCGGGTCTCTTCTGCACGTTAAGATGCGATACTCGCTCTTGGTTCTTGTTCGTTCTCCGCGAGTTGAAAGATTGAAATTCAAAGGAAGCCATTGAACCGGGGAAATCATTTGGTTACTTCGGAACCATCGGAAACTGATGATTCTCCGATACCGCGAATGTGAAGGACGACTTCGCGGACCACTTCCGGCTTTGCTAATAAAGTGTATGCACATAGTATCGCTCGATGTATGGCCAATTACGAATGAAAGTAATAGTCGACGAATTCGTTAGAGAGTGAATTCAAGGGCCAGTTAGTGGTCTGCGGCATGACATTGACCATTTAGGTTAAAATTAGTTCAATCGACTCCGAGGTCTACCAAACGCGCAGAAGACTGATAATATGAAAATAGTGAAGATGTAGGAATTGGTAGCGAAGCTGCGGCGACCGCCTAACGAGGCTGGCAGCCTTGAGATGCTATTTTGGACTTGCTTTTACATCGGTTTGCATTGACTCAAATTGCCGAAGCGCCAGTCTTTTTAAAACGCGGCAATGAAAACATTTGTTGCGTAATAAGCAGCCCGCAGGCTGAGCACGTGCCGCGGAACTTCTTCATCTGTAAATCGCCACACCAATTTTAACGATTCGAAAAATAACATTAACACGGATTTAGATCCGTCTAATCGTCGGACTGACGACTTTTCTTCTTCTCTCTAATTACAGTCGATATACGGATTGTCCGAGACCACTTGCATGAACTTCCAGACGCTGCTGAACACGCCCAGAGAAATTGCCGAAACGACCGTTGGATACTTATCGGATCATACCGAAGTCCAGGTGAATATACTGCGCTTCGAATAGAAAAAAAGGAACCTATAGATTTGAGTATTTGACAACTGCTCAAACACACATTTGAACTTGAGCTCGCTAAACAGCAGGACGGTGACGAATTTCGTGTAATCATAGTCATTGACCGTGAGTAAAGATCGCTATTTTTTTGGCTTTTCATTCATAACTCCGTGTGGACGTACGTTGTAATCATCTGAATTTGCATGCTGACAGCATAGACCGCGTTAATTTATCATTCTCAAAACTCGAATTGAAAATTAGAAAGAAAACGGAAAAGCAGAAACGACAGAATAATGATAGGAATGTGCGAAATTGGAAAATCGATCTTGGTTCAAATAGTTTGCTGGTGAATAACCGGTCTTGCAGTGTTTACGTCGTGCACACGTGACCATATGTACCTTGCACCGCAGGTGGTCGACGAGAATGGAGTTCCCGTTCCTTTCGGAACACCCGGAGAACTCTGGACTCGCGGCTATCATACGATGATCGGTTACTGGGGAGACGAGGAGAACACCAGGAAGACCAAGACCGATGACGGCTGGCTGAAAACGGGGGATCAGTTTGTTCTGCGGCCGGATGGCTACGGTCGGATCATCGGCAGGCTCAAGGACATGCTGATCAGGGGCGGTGAAAACATATTTCCGAAGGTGCGTAGCCAGCGTCTGCAGAGTTTTGATGCATGTGGGTTTGGAAAGCCTTTGCGTGGTGCTACGGAGTGATATTTTATTTATGTCGCAAAGCACCCATAATCGATGAACCCGAACGATACCGATACAGTGTGAGCACCGGCAACGCTCGATCGCTGTTTCGAATGCGAACCGCGCCCGATTTGTCGCGCTTCACCAAAGTTCATTTCCGGATTACGAATTGGGAAACAGTTTCGCTTAAGCAATGCTCCAGCGTTGTTCCGTAATTTGCTGACAGACTTTTCCCGATTCGTGCACGATTCTTCGCTGGGATTGAAGATTAAACTCTTGCAGGAGATTGAAGAGTTCCTCGAGACCCATCCGGCAGTCTTGGAGGCCCATGTCTTCGGAGTTCATGACGACCGTCTTGGCGAGGATGTCTGCGCCTGCGTTCGCATGAAGCCGGGTGTTGTCGGCCTGACGCCTCAGGACATCAAGGAATACGGAAGGGGGAGAATAGCGCACTTCAAGATTCCGAGATACGTCCATTTGACCGAGGAATTCCCGAAAACGACCAGCGGAAAAATCAAGAAGCACGTCCTCAGAGAGACCCTGGAAGCAGATGGCATCGTGCCGAAAAAGCCAGATGTCAGCTAAGGGCAAACTTGTCGGCACTCGAAGATCTACTTGTTTTTTTACACACAATTTCTGCTGATTTTCCCGCTACACATATTGTCGCAAGTTTCCATTTCATCGGTATATTTACCTACATGGAACATAATGTACTTGTAAAGTTAAGAATTTTTCTACACTGAGAAAAATTTCATTTGCTGTAGTAACTAGAAAAATTCGGTAAAACAGGTATGGTTAAAAAAACTGTTTGAATATTGTTAGAATTACGAAAAACGAGGTACGCGTAAACATTTTGCGTTATTGTCGATCTTTTTTTGGTAATTGCAGCGCAAAATCAGTTTGTGACTATTACTCTACTTTTTTAGTCGAATAAGGCTTTAACGTCAATTTATTGTTGCACAAGCGCTAAGTTTTCGCAACAGTTACAAGAAAATCTAGTAACAGTGAACGAATGGGAAAGAATAGTAACGGATACTAGACCTTCTGGTAACAGCTAGAAAACTAATTTTCATTTTCTACCTATAACTATATTTTTTGATTGTGGTAAAAAATGAAAATAGTTAAGTACCGAGCGGTAACCGGAACTAAAAATTTCTCTCAGTGTATTATCTGGTGTAAGTGTTTCCATATGTAATGTATATATTTTTTTGTCTATCAAAAAGCAGTAATAAACGGAGCTTGGAACAGGAAAACAGATCTTTTTGTTGACCCGCCGTGAATTCACAACAACGACGATAATCCACCGAAATATTCCATTCGTGAATTATGGAACGTACTGCTGGTATAACTCACGTGCGTGGGTGCGTACGAGTGCGTATCGCATATGCAAGCGACGTAGAGAGCGTGGTATCTTCGGCACGTGATGTCAGAGTCAGAAGTAGGTGCGTGACTAGGTTTCGTAATAGAAAAGCAAGTCAACTTGTGACATTCGAGTCCGAGCTTGATTTTGGTTTTTATCGTTAGATGATGGAAAACTTGCTCGAGTATACAGTAATGAAAATTCACTCGTACGTATAATTGAACTAACAATAAATTATTGAGGAAAAGGCGCGGAAGGTAGTTATTGACTAGCAAGACACATTATTATTGTAATTCTTTTTCTTCAATTTGTAGCATCATGTATTGAACTTGTGGTAATAGTTGAAGGTATCTTTTTTATTTGGTAAATAGAGAATAGAATAAATTTGTCCAACATTATATTATATATATATATAAGTGAAGGAGAGAATTATCATTTTCTTTTTCTCCATGCGTGTTTCTTTGTTATGTTTGTTTTTTTTTTGTTTTTTCTTTCTTTTTTCATCCCTCCTCGTCATCATTGACTTCGATGAAAATCTTAGTTAACTTCAAAACTACAAATATTTCGCTATTATTATAATAGCTCTTCGTCATACAAACTTCAGCTACAACTTTATACGTGTGTTGCATTTTATATTTAATCAATTCTATTTTATTTCTTCGTAATATCCTTCTTAATCGCTAAGACATCGGTTCTTTTCAATTTTTTTTTTTTAAATTTTAAACCTTTAATGTTCTTACGTACTATGTAGTATATGCATATCCATGGCTTTGTACAAAAGATACAAATAATTAACTTAAGTTACCTTTTATTATTCTTTATTTCCGCCTTTTTCATTATCTCTCTCTTTTACTTTTTGACGATGAAAAGGAATCATTTTAATAATCAATCAACCATTATACATATACTATATTTGTGTGCACATACGCTAATATATATGGGAAAACGCTGGGAAATTTATGAAATCATACCGTTAAACGTATAACATATAATCAATTCTCTTTGGCTGATTCGCGCCTCGGAACTCTTGGCGAACTCCCTAATATTGATTATGGAAAATATAGAAAACGATGGAATTTCGCAAAACGGTACAACAACATTTTTCTTTCTCACGATTTTGATGAATACACAACAGATAACGTGAATAAATAAATCAATGACATGATATTCTTGCTAGTTTCACACGGTACACGTGATAATTAATATATACCCATGTATACATATTAATCAGCTGCAGCCACTCAAAATGTTATCGTATTTATACATATAACTTCAGAAAACAAGTTTCCGACGTGAAGTTACACAGCTATTAGTCGAGGGTCATTTCTACACGACGTGTGAACGATGCCGCGATAAGTTTTTTTTTTTTCTTTTCTTTTTCTTCTTTGTTTAATTTATCTTCAAAGGCTACAATTGTACAGGATGGTCAAAATTTTTTTGAAGACACTATAAAAAATTAAAACATTCACATTCACGAAATGGTCAATGATTTTCCATCAAACGAATCTCGTTTATATTCGACAACGGTTTTAGAAACTTGTCCAAGAATAAATCCCATCCGTAGAGCGTTTAAAATCTTTAGAACAAATAAAAAAAAAAAAATTAAAAAAAAAAAAAAACTAAACGTCGTCGACTCGATAGTTTGCGAAATTTTTACACTTTGCGGACACGGGAAATTTAATTCAAACAGTTTCGAAATTAAAAAAGAAAAATCGTACGTAGTCGAGAAATGGCGAGTTACGTTATGTACAGTTAACGAGCTGCAATCACAGAGCTAGGACTTGCATTTCATCTGAGTATATAATAATTACAGTTACATACACGATCGGTATTACGTATCCTGAACATACGCGTAACACGATTTTGCATATCTTCGCATTTCGGCTAATTTGCCACTTTTGTCAACGTAATTCGAATCATCATTTTTACACTGAAATAATTGCTCGATCGTTAATAACAACCTCACCGTTCTGCTCGATTGGCCTATGATCGAATCGCAGGATAAAAGAACAACTCGCAATATCGGCGACGAAGCTGCAGAATTAATCGTTCTTACACCCTTTTTCTAAGTGCAAACAGATCCTTCTTTCCAAGGATCAGTTAATTGGGTATAAAGTGGCAAACATAGCTTTCATCACTAAACAGACGTCGCTTCTAACTGGATCAGGAAATCCCCTGATCCAAAGGGTTATTATTTTTGGTCCAAGTTATTACATAATCTCACCTTGTATACTCAACAGCAACGCAATGTTAATAAGTATACCTATATATATATATCATTATTATCAAACGTAAAACAGCTACATGCAGATTGTTTTTTGTATTACTATCAAATTTCATTTTTTGTTTCACCTCTTCTGCTTCTCGTTATAATAGTAATAATAATAATAATAATAATAAGAACAACAACGATAATATTTCGTTTATCGAGTATATCATAATAAGTGTAGCAGCGTAATTGTTAATAATAATAATAATAATAATAATAATAATAACAATGACAATAATCGTTAATAATTATCTGTAAATATATATAGACAACTATATAATACTGGATTCCCCACCGCTCGTCTCTCACAATTTTTATTTCACATATATTTATCATTGTCACCTCGTCCCAGTTCCATCGATTTTTACATATACACCTGCATCCTTTTTCACCCTTTGCCTGCAGCGTTAATCGAACCGTGTTTTAAAATCACGTACCGAATCCTTCTCTTCCTAGCTTCGCACCACAGGAGAGAAAAACCCTGCATCTTTTAGGCATATTATAATATATAACCATCCGTAAAATGCCAAAAAACGGAGTGAATTTATAAAAAGAAAAACGAATTAAAGAAAAAACAAAACAAAAAAAAAAAAAAGTAAAAAGAAAACTTGACGATAAGGAGAAGTAAAAAAAAAAATCCCAACAGTAAATTGTCACTAGTTTTTAACCTTGCAGGGCGATTCGTGTAGGTAAAAAATAAAATAAAAAAATGTAAAAAAAAAAAAAACAAACGAAAACCAGTGTAATAACAATAAAAGAAAACGAGAAAAAAATTCAAGATCCTTCACACGTGTTCGTACGATGTGTAATAGGTACAGTCGAAAGTCTTAGAGGCTCTTGGTCCTCCTCCAGCCGCAGCAGGCGTCGGGGGCGATACGTCAACCCTCCGATTCGCTCCATGATAGTTCCATCGCTAGTCGTGGAATGTCGCTGCTGGCCGAGGATTCGTCTTCGCTGCTGGACGCCGATGTCTCCTCGGATATCATCGCTTCGCCACCGGCCTCCTGGGGCCTTAGACCGGGGCTCGGTTCCTGGTTAACAACAGCGGTATTAGCGGCGGGATCGCTTCTGGGTCTTCTTCGTGCGGCGGACGGTGTCGATGTGAATCCAGGCGAGGCCCAAGCGTCCTGGGGCCCGTTGTCGCCGATGGAAACGCTCTTCGACCTAGCCCTGAGGACAACGGCTCGCTGAGGATTCGTCGCGCGCAGCGAACTCTGTCGGGAAACGGTGGCGGCTGTGACGGGCGAGGACGAGGACGGCTGCCGGGGCCTTTTGGGCCTTGAGTCGCTGGGACTGATGCCGCGGCTCGACCCGGAGCGCCGCAGCAAACGGGAGGCCATCGCCTCGGGGGACTCCTCGATCTCCAGTGTCCAGGATACCGAGTCGCTCTTCTCCACCATCGACTTTACCATCGGCGAGGCTGGCGGCGAGTCATCGAGCGAATGGGAGAGGCTCGTGTGCTCGGGGCCCAACGATCTCGTCAGACGTTGCGGCGGGGCCGCCAACTGATTCGCCAGCACCGTGACCACCTCGTTGTTCTGACGCAGCCGCCATTGCAGCTCCTCGTTGTGCTGCGAGAGCCGCTTGTTCTGCTTCGATTCCTGGTGGAACGACTCCAGCAGCACCTTGTTCTCGTGCGATAACTGACGCTCGAAAGTTTCCTTCCTCTGGAGCTGCGCGCGCAGGTCTTCGCTCCGCGCCTCCAGTGCTACCACCTTTACCTCGAGCGCCTCCTTCACCTCCACTTCTCGGCGCAGGTTGTCGTTCTCAGCTCGTAGCGCCGCGATCTCCTGGCTCCGCAACTCGAGCACCGTTCGCAGGGAATCCGCCTCCGCTCTCAGCGCTGCTCCCTGATCGTGGACCGCCGATCTTCGCTCCGTCGCAGCCTCTCGTCGCACCAGATCCGCCTCGTGTTCTGTCCGCAGGCGGGCTATCGTCGACTTCAACTCCTTGGTTGAGTTGTTAAGGGTGTCCTGAAGACGGGCTTCGCACTTTTCGCGCTCGTCTTGCAGCGCTGATTCCATCTCCGTAAGTCGCTGAGCGTGCCGGGATTCCACTGGGAAATCGGAAATCACAGAGTTATTAGATCCGTTTTAGCCTGGCAGGAATAAGGGGTGATATTTGAAAGCTTAGAGTTCGTAAGAAATCTTTCGCGATGCGATTAGGGATGTATTGGGAGTTGAGCATTCTCAACCAAAAGTGAGTCTCGCCGACGGTATTAAATACTTTGTGATTGGATAAAAATCTGAAAAAATCAACCACAATGAAGATGATAAGAAAATCAAATTTGAATAATAATAATGTCCAGAAGTTATCAATAAATTGTTTCCTATAAGATTCAATATCTAGAAATTTGGTACGGAATTTACTAATGCATAGTTTAAATTTTGAACAAACTTGAATATCATAAAATGTGAGAGAATTTTACTTTGAAATCATTCATGATCTTCGTCGTCGTTGTAAAATCGTTAGAAGTCTTATGGCACTGTTCCAAAATGCTGCAATTGGTAAATTTACGTTCTGCAATCGACGACGACGTTTTTACATTGCTGACCGCATAAGCCGGCTGTCTTAACTCTATCCATCAAAAATGACAAATCATTACAAACTCGTGAAAAATTGCAATCAATAAATTGTTTGTACTCAATATTGAATCCAATTTCAAATGAAGTAGAAAAAAGTTATTATTACCTGCGTGGTGTCCTGTCTATAATTTTTCAAACTTACGAAGTTAATTATTTTTCGTTAATTTGATGACAAGATACTCAAATTCGACAAAAATCTATGAAACTATATAATCATGAGCTACCATGATTTTCTTAAAAATGGAAAAAAACCAAATACTCAAATTGTATACTCAAAGGCTTAGATGTCAATTTTTTAGTTAAAAATTGAACAGATTAGTTTGATTTCACTCCACGACGGCTTACTTTTAACGGGAAAACTATTTTTCACAAACTCAATATAACAGATTTCAATTTTCGTCAATATCAAATGTAATATTGTTATTTTTTTGGTCATAAAATCAATAACGATCACCAGCTGCCCTTAAATCGCGACGATTGAATTGCCGTCATTATTATCCATAAAATCTAGAGCATCGAAGGTCGAATATTGATGGCCCATATCCACGAGTAAATCGTTATCGCAAACAAGCCTCTACAAACGTATATAATAAAATTACGTTCTCGACGTATTACTTGCTACATAACGTAGTTGCGCTACTATTGTACGTATCTAGTAGTAATCGCGACCGCGTGTTTGACCCGGTAATACATTCCGCATCTTACACCGCGTGTAGAACGACAGGCCGTTGCACATTATAAAGTGCAGTCTAAAAAGTAACCAATTGATCCACTTAACCCGCTGCTTTCTATTCACACCAGCCTTACGATAATTACACTTCGTTAGGATCAATCGTAAAATTATACCCCGTGACATTAATTATATATTATACATATAATACGTTATATAATAAGGAGCGATTAATTATTCCGAGAGAAGATACTGTAAAAAACGAGAATTCCACGTTAATACAATCCGGCCGAGATCACACGCTCGTTAATTATTTAATTAATTATCCTACGGGCAATTAATAAGCGCGCGACGACGCAGCCGAGCAATTCAGGAAGTGACGTAAAAAAATCATTCGTACGTCGTCGAGTCGCAATTCGTACCTGCGCACGCTTCCCATAGCGGTAAACTGACTGTACTTAATACACCAATTCGACGAATGTAGATGTACCTAAGAATTTTGTATTCATACGGCGTACGAGGAGCGACATTTTTACCGATCGCCGAGAGTGGGGTTAAAAAAAAAAAAAAAAACAGATACCGACAAGAAAAACGGTCCCGACTTTTCGATCCGGCCCAAAATTTCATCCAGCTTGAAGTCGTTCATTACTAATTCGACCTAGCGGGGAAATTTATAGTTGGCAGAACTTGGCGAGACTGCCTGCGACCGGATAAACGGAATTACGACAGCGATTTAGCGGCGTAGAGACAAGTTCGCTGACGAGGAAACGGAGACGGGACTTACGCTCAGCTCGTAGATTATCCAGGGCCCGTTTTCCTTCGTCGTGTTGCTCGGTTAACTGTTGTTCAACACGGCGATATCCGGCCCTTAACTCTTCCGCTTCGAGCCGTGCCTCCAGCCATTCAGTCTTCATCCTCTCGCAGTCTTTCTTCAGTCTCGGTGCTGAGAAGCCATCGAGCTGTTGTCGCATGAAAGAGAGAGAAGAAAAAAAAATAAAAATAACAGAGGTAGAATTATTGCCAGACACGAAATTAAAACGCCGTTCGTTTTTTATTTTTCATACACAGAAACCGAATTATTTCACTTCGTTCTGCTGGAGAATGTTTTTTTTTTTTCAAACGATAATTTCAGGGTTAAATTCTAGGGAACTTGGTTTATTTTAGTGCGCGATCAATTCTGTACGTTATAATTGGTACGATTATTTGAAACGAAAATTAGAAAGTCCTGAATTCAGATTTATAACAAACCGTGCGGATAGTAAATTCCACGTGACGGATGGATTGGAAATATTTAAGTGTTTTCAACATTTGAATACAACGCCAGCTGACGATGACGAAAGACGAGTTCATCGATCTGATGATCAAGGTTCTGGGATCTAGACTCACAGAACGCGATCTTACGTCAAGCGTTAATTAATTTATACAAAGTCAAACTATCTACACGTGTACGTTATAAAATTATTTTACAACGAAATGCCGCTTTTGTCAATGAACGTGATTATAACTACCATCGTTCTAAATCTTTGTGCGAGCAATGTCGGTAAAAAGTATAAAAACAGCTACGCAGTGTAATAATTTCAAGCCGACTACACGCGTCTAAAGTGCACGAAATCGGTCCAAATCACAAATGAAAAAGTCTTCGTCCAGTTGAGAGAACAACCGGACAACTGTTTGCGCCTCAGTTTTTTCTTTTATGAAAAAACGAGGAAGAACTTTGAAACGAGCGGGGAAAACTACGCGTCTGCATTTTAATGCGCGATGCTTGTGTTATAATAATTAAGGTCTTGCTCATTACGCTGCGCTAAAAATCTACGACTAACGGCTGTGCGATAATTATAAACAAAGTGTGCGTAAAGAGTTGTCGTGCATGATTCGCACGTTTGTTTCGGTTGCATCTCGTACGCTAGAGATGGCTACGAGTATAATTATAAATAACGCGTTTTATTGCGGATATGAAAATATTGATGCAACCTTGCGTGTTTGTAGTATTACATGGTAAAGTGAGACGGGTGAGTAGACTGCGGATTGTGTATAATTAAAACCATTGTACAAACAAGCATCCGTTCACCTCACAAAAGCTCTCGGTGTGGTAATAGTTTACTTTAGAATCGTTCGATCGGAACGATAACAGAAAAAAAGAACGAAAATAACTCGGCTAAAGACACCCGGAATTATCGTACAACCGGTCCAAAATTCGGAACAGATTTATTTGTTTTTTTTGTTTTTTTTTTTTGTTTCGATTTTTGAAAATAAATGTTTTCTTCTTACTCGTATTTTGAAATGTAGCTGAATCGAAGTGTGGAAAACCCCAACATGTATATTTCCAAGATCACGATATTTATTTCAACCACTTTATTTATACCGGCAAAGTGAAAAAACGGACGTAATATTTCGCTCGATACCGAAATTATTTCATTGCCCAATTTTGCGAAGAAAAAAAAAAACTCGCAGAATAATTCAAAATACAAATATTCGTCAAAATCGAGACATTTTATTTAGGTTTTTCGTAAAGATCGCAAAATTTCGCGCATTTCAATAGTTTTTCAGTGTCAAAATTGCTGAGCTGGCGTCTCGGTCGATAAAGCAGATAATTATCATCAACCCCTAGAAAAGGGTTAAAAAAAAAAAAAAAAAAAATGAAGAGACGACTCACCTGGTGAGCGAGGTACTGCACGATGACTGACAAGGCCTGGACGGAGACCTCGGCTTGTTTAAGGTGGATGTCCTCGTGTGTTGGGTCAGTCTGATGGGCCTGTTCCCGCGTCTCGATGGGCCCCCTAATCGGTGCAGGGGTAGGTTCCTTGGCCCCGCGATCTGCAACGAATGTAACCGGACCCATAACCATCTGCGGTCCGGCTGACAGACCCTTTGCCGTTACGATTTTTCACCTCAATCGTTTCCTATCCTCCAATCTTATGTTTATCAACCATTGAGATTCTTTCTTTATCACACTCTAAGATCGTCGCACAATCGCAGTAGAAAAAACTTCCAGCAGAATAAAATCCTCCGAGACATTTGCTCATTGTAATTTTTCCGCACTGTTTTTATCGGGGAAAACATCACGATCGCGATTTTCATCTTCGTTCAGATACGGCTATTAAAATTTCAATCCCGTTTGTTTAATTTTACAAGCTCGAATATCTGCGCAGTTTTAAAAGTGGCTACGCTGTTAAAAATTCTCTCGGACGGATGTTTATTTTTTCTTCTTCCCCAACCGTTACATTTGCCAATCTTTATTTTGCGCACGCGAAAAAAAGTCTAACTCAAGTGGATAGGATACATATAATACATATGTTCCAACTTATACGTTACAAATATTTTTAAACATCCATCGGTCGAAGTTTCATGCTCATGAAAAAGTTCGCAACTACTGGCTTGGCTGTAATGATATTTAAATTTTCCTTTGCCAATTTTTCACACATGTTCATTAGCATCTTCTCAATCATTCGTATCGATTAATTTGTATCCTCTGCAGAGCAAGTATTCAGCAAAATTGACGAATTTTCAAGATGTTGGTATACTGAAATTACATTGTATGCAAGTGAGACAAATTTTAGAAGTACGAGAAACAATCGGTAGGAAAAAGAAGAAAAATTCGATGCGACGGTTCACCGATTTCTTAATGTTACGTGCAAAAAAAAAAATGATCTTATATTTGTTTGAATTTCGACCAACGTTGATTCCTATTTCTATAAAAAAAAATCCATCAGAGAATTAAAGGTCCGCACGTTAAGCACATTGCACAACACACCTTGACGCACAAATCAACACTTAATAACTCGTCAGTTTTAAAGGTGTGAAAAACCGCTCGATATGTTAGACGAAAATGAATCCGAAATCGTTAAGAATCGTTCGATCCATTGCCTTCGAAGTTTATCACCGAAAAGTCGAACATGACGGAAAACCAGGCGAGCGAGGAATCGACACGGCCAAATTTTCGAAAAAAGCATGATCAATGATCACGATTCCCGGCGAACGCGGGCAGGTCCCCATCCTAATTAGCCGCGGGCCTAATTAGTCAGGATTACTAAACGGGCGGCACTGAACGAGCGACGTCGTAGATTCGTAGGAGAGGGCTGATCGCGGCGGCGGAGACGCGCGCAAAGTCGACGTCGACGACGACTGAATTAGCGCGAGCCGTCGCTTCATCGTCGAGTTCTAAGTGGTCGCCGCCTCCTCGCGGCCCCCCTTAAAATCCGTCGGTGGAGGGGCCCCGGGATCGACGAAGGGGGCGAAAGACGTCGCGGTTCGACCGCCGCCCCCCGATCATCGGGGCTGACCGGAGGCGGCGGAAAGATGGCGGGCTATTTAAAAATAGACGCGCGGTGCTCCGAATAAATTTATACTTATTTATTTATATAATCTACGAGGATTATACTTTCGGTGTCTGTATGTATAACGATACCCACTGCCTTCAACAACCCAGGATCGCGACTCTGGGCACAATAGCTGTTGTACAACTTCGGTGATCGTCAAATAAAAAAAAAAAAAGATAGCGGATACTTTGACGAAATACAGTTTTTATTTGTTAATCGACTGGCGAGTCGTCTGCAGATGTAGGTATTTATATATTTATGCTTTTTTCGTATACTGTTATACGAGAACGTTGTTTTCTGTGTGTAATCGATGTTTAGTTTGCTTGTCCGGCCTTTTTTTTTTTTTTTTCTTCGTTTCTATATTCATTTTATTAACGACAGTCTCTTTTATGCCCGTCTATAATTCTCCCTGCAAACTAAAATATACCCCTTTCGTTATACGCGGCGTTGTTGAATTATATACATAATGTATAGATATACTTGTATACTTGTATTTTATATCAAAGAAATATTAGTTGCTGCTACTTACGAAACAAAGTTCGTACAGCATATATAGATGACCCAAATTGATCATCTATTAGTTCGCATTAGAGAAACAGGATTTATTTTTACACGCGCGATTAATTGTGCCTCGCATAAAATATGAGATGGATCTTTTTTTTTTTTTAGGTTTTTCACATAGGTGAATAGGGAAAATACGGATTCAAAAACACGATGAATTATTTGACGAGACACTTTGTTTTTTGTATCAAGGGGAAAAGTCTTATTGACAATGAAACTTATTTCAGTTCATTGGTTATTGGCAATTTATCGTAGGTGTATAGATAAAAAGGTTTCTCTGAGATAAAATATAATTGCTGTTCTGATTATAATATTTTTAGAGTTTTAATTTTGGTAAAAAAAAAAAATTGATATTACCTATTATTATGCGACAATGCTGTACTACATTCATTATTTTCGGCAAAATTCTAAACTCTGAGAGTTTAAATCGAGCAACTTCTCAACGTAGAGTTTCGAGTTTAAAAAATACTGATCTATATATATATATATATAAGGATACCTGTAAGTAGATTAGAAATTGTTTCAACACAGAAAAGTAATAAAAATGTATTTAAACACTATTAGGGTTGAGTGGGAAATTCGGTGAAACTTTCCCATGTAGAATTTCCATAATTGTACCGTGTAAAATACAATGCGAACCCGTATATTGTAATTAGTATTACATGGAGTCGAGAGCCGAAACGCGAAAGTACCGGTGTACAAGAATTGTTAATTCGAATCGTTGGAAAACCCGAGGCCGAAGAGAAAAAGATAGATCGTAGAAAAAGTGAGATTGAGAGAGAGAGAGAGAGAGAGAGAGAGAGCGTATAACAAGTGTTCATGAATTTATGTGTGTACACAGAACTTCGCGTTATCTTCGCTCTTGAATTAGAACACACTCATCAGCCACTCCGATGAGCTCCAGACTGTAAAGAACGGCTCCAAGTTTTAATTAGGAATAAAGATCAGGCGGTGAATGGATAGTTAACGAAAATATGCACGCGATGTAAATCAAGGAGAACGAAAATAAACAGAGGTTCCATTAATTGTGAATGAATAGAAAGAATTGAATTTTTTGATTCGCTTCCTCGCAACGGAAAACAGAAATAGACAAACAGAGAATGAATTTCTTGACACAGCTATAAGACGAGTTGGGAGTATTATTATTATTATTACTATTATTATTATTATTTCTGTCAGAATCTGGTCCATCCTGTGCCAAATCGTCTATTGTATAGGATGTAGACGCGCATATGTTGAGTGATGAAATGAAGTCTTACGAAAGAGAGAGGTATATATCTATTGGAATATTCACATATAGAAATGAATACTATACATGTGTCTATACTTTTGACCTCTGATCGATGTAACTTTCGTCGGGTGAACAGATGGCCGTTTTTGTTCGAAACCGGACCTCAGGCGATATAATATTATTATATCAGGTGTCGATGTAGCGAGAGCAATAATTTTGAAAAAGGAAAGCGGAAATGGTAATTTGTAAAAATGTTTAGATGATATATCGGAGCAATAAATATCAATCACGTATATTTACGGTTTGTATGGGGCGTTCCGGATCCATTTATTATCACATTATAAGGCCTCAGCTTTTTGAAATAAGTGTTAAAAAAAAAAAAAAAGTATCATTTTATAAGAGAAGTTGTTCCTTTTAAAAGTTCAGAAATAATAATTCACGATATAACTTGTGCCAAATAAATTTTCGACAATACTCCTTCAGCGTAAATGTAGTGAAAAAGAACTTGGCACGATGTTTTTGCCAAAGGGGATAAGCCAAAATTTTATCTAGAAATAGATTTCATTCAATTTTCTAACTTCTTTGATAAATTACGTTTGTCAATTTGATACGTCACGACATTGCTTCCGGCCACAAGCATCTCCGTGGAAAGGAAAAAAGACTTCGAAATTCAAACACATGACCTAAATTGGCGAATCTGTACAGTTCGAACTTACTTCCTAGAAACTCGGCTTTCCTTCTAGATCGAGTCGAGAAGCGAATACGTATCTTATAAATTTCGTAAGTAGCAGCCTAATGCGAATGACCGATCGATTTGCGCGCAAAATTGCCAGTCATTAACGTATTTCATACATAGATGATTTTCCACACGATGCGGCAGTAATTCGCACACATCCAGACTTTTCGATACTCAACTCGGACTCTCGTATAACACGGTGAAAGCCACGACTTTCTTCCTCGAGCCGAGAAGCAGCGGATATTTTTCCATGGCTTTGCTTTCTGGATTTGCTGGAGGCTCTTTGATCACCTGGATGGATAGCGGAAGAGGGGATTCCCGGTACCAGAAGTGCACAGCGGGCTTCCCATAAAACGGACTTCCCTGCGGTAAAGATTAGAAACCTCAAACGGCGCTCAGCGATGCTCCCGTAATTAGTGGATTTTTTTTCGATTTGTTTTTTGACCTTTTTTCCCACGCGAAAAATTTTAGATCCAAGGTATTCCGTAATCGTTCTTTCCGAACCGAAGTACTCGTAAGACTTGAAGTGAATATTTTGAAAATTTTGGCTTTTCGTCGGATAAATATTAGAACGTAATTTTAGTAGAGAAGTTTAAGTTCTTCGGGGAATAATTACTATTTTAGGTCGACTTCTTGAAGGGATGGCATTTCGAGTGTTGAGTCAGTATATTCTAGATATGCCGCCACTTTCGGTGTGGATAGATCACACATCGAGCAACCGAACGTGAGATTTTGTATGCATGAGGCACTTGCAGCGTTCAAATATTTTTTTTAAATCTTGGCCCTTGACCAGCGCCAGTTCCTAAAGTTTATTCTAGAGATATTACGTCCAGCTTCTCTAGTAAATGAGGAATTTTATTATAGACGAGGAGGCTAGGATCGCTTGAGAAAACCGGTTTAAATCTGCTTTGAAATTTCAGCTGGTATACATATATAATGTCCCGTTCGAAAAATTAGAAAATTGAAAAATTGACAGGTTGAAATCAGCTTCCGCCGACTTTTGTGTTTCATTTCGTGTTTACACGTGGCTGTCGAGTGACCGTTTCGAAGTGAAAAACGAGGTGACAAGGTCTGATACAGTGTCGCGGACTCGTTTCTGGATTCAAAGATGCACCGGGCATGTTAATTTCACGCGTCTTTGGATGAAGAAATACGCGCTGCTTTAGGACGGTCGAATATCAATCAGGGTAAAATTGTTTCGAATCCAAAACTATAAGTTAGCGATATGCCGACGAAGCAACGAAGCAAGAACATATACCGTCGACGTGTCCGTCAAATTAATCTGTATACAAAATTTGACACACTGTTGAAAAAATATGCACTTCATTTTGACACGATTTGTAATTTCTTTTTTTTTTTATACTCAATTTCGCGTAAATCAATTATAAAAATAACTTGCGCGCTCGATTTGACTGGTAAAGAATTTCGACACATCTACGATTTTGATCAAATTCAGCATATTCGTACAAATATATTAATTATATCGTTAAATCGTTCGAATTAATTAGAGAGCGTGGACACGCGTTATTCTCGTATAGAGTTATAAACCAGAGATTCGTCTGCGCAGGGATCGCTGTTCGTGGTGTAGATTTAATTGGAATGTAGTGTTGAATAAATAATTGACCTTTTGACCGCTTATTACAGGACTGATGCGAGATGAGAAGATTATGTTTACGATGACGATGACGCGTTTTTGTCAAGCGGTGAATGAAAATGAGTAGAAAAAAAGAATTGATCAACAACGCGTCTTACACAGAATATCTTGCGAGAAGTAATTCTTGACCGGTTTGCAGGCGCCTTATGGTGAGACGAAAAGTACGTATTCACTTATAATTGGAATTGTCAATTCCAACACAGACCCTTTGTCGTTTTGTTAGAAGAGCGTAACATCTTTCATTTGAACAATTGATCACGGCGAAGAGGGAACAGCATATATATATACATATATATACACATGTCAAAACAATTTCTACTGCGTATTACATAGCACCATGGTGATTTTTTTTTTTTTTTTATATCTCTCATTCTCTCTCTCATCCTTGTCTTTCTCTACCTCCTTCTTTTTGCTTTGCAATAAGAAGCCGACAATGAGTGCCACACGTCTATCTCGACGAATAATAATTGAACGAATTGTTACTCTCATCCAGTGCCGAGATGATGCGTATCATTGTCGAAGCGACGACAAATCCCCGCCGGCAGACAACTGATAAACCGGAAGGGAGTGTCGATCCGTTGTATTGGAGGCAGATATACAATATGCTATACTTTACAATTAGCAAACATGGCGGCTACTCGCCAATTTATCGTCTAGCGCAATTAACGATTCACGACTTTTTGTTTTTTTTATTTTTTTTTTTATTTTTCTTTTGTCCATTCTTTTTACAGATTCGTATCACGCGGCGATATGCAGACGCTTCGGTTTATTTCAACATCGAAGTTTAATCGGACCAATAAATTACACGCCCCAAACTCAACGATTTTTTTAGGAAATAATTTGATGGTTTTACACGATCTGTAGGTTTTTATTTCGATCTTTCTCAACGACTGATACATTTCATTTTCACGTACCGTAAAAAATTTAATTTTTAATCACGTACTTTTCAATTTGCTGAAGTAGTTGTATTTGTGAAAGCTTGCAGAAGTTATAATCTACAAAATTATACTCTCTTATAACCCGGCAGGGGTAAAAAGTGAATTTTGCAATTTTAAAAGTAATTACGCTACTGCACCAATAGTGAAAAAAATTTCAATCAATTTTTAATCTACCATATGGGATTCGAAAATACTGAAAAATTGACCGCTGATTCCAGAAAAAATCACAGATCAGTCAGAAATTTTTATAAAAATCGACAACTGGGTCACAAATATAATCTCTAGACCATAGACGGTTTAGAAAATAAATTGGTATCAATTTGTACAGGTGTCATTAGATTAAAGCGATTTCGTGTTCGTTTTTTATTATTATGTAGATAGTCGGATACATTAAATTTCTCCACCCATATAGTATCGTGATCAAGCAATAAAAATTATGAACTTTCAGAGACCATATGTTAAAGTGAATGAGAAAATGTGACGATCCGATTCAAACATTTCTCATCAGTCACAGTGAAAAAATAGGTTTCTTCTTTCTTCTTGGAAAGTTAGGTGTTCAATTGGTTCGACTAAATCTCATTGTTTGATTAACAATGGGAGAAGCCAGTCCATTTTTTGTCTAGCATAACCAAAAGTGTAATAAATATTTCGTATTATAGTGACCGAATGATGACTAGATTAATTCATTTATTTAACAAACAAATTTGAAATGAGTTTACCGACCCGTCGAAATAATTTTATAATCTAAAGCTCCATTTAATAATCAGAAATATTCAGGAGGGCAACTGTTCCTACAATTGTCACGTAAAATCTAACGACTGCCCATAAACCGCGCTGTGAATTTCTCGAGTTGTTAAACAATAAATATAATAACTCAAGGTATGAGAGCAAAACCCATAATACAGAGTGTCGGTAAAACAGAACGGCCATGCCTATTTTCTCATTGCACTTCCTGTCCTCAATTTCATTCATACTGAAATATTTCGCCGAGCCAATGAGCACGCGGGTTGTTAAACGGCGCCGGAAATATGGTTTTGAGTTTCTGACCGTATACGCGTATCTGACAATCGTACTCGGTACTCGCGGCTACCGAGGCGAATGGAAAATATTTTTATAATTATTTCAAGTCACTTACACACCACCAGCCTGCTCCAGGCTCACGCGTTATGATATTACGGAACAATTTGCGCGTTCGTTGACTCTGCTCCGGTTCTTCTGAAAGAGGGGGAAGCCACGTAGTGAGTTATAAGCCTGCGAGTACGTGGTCGAGAACGGTATAATTTTGATCCCGGTTTAACCCTGATTTTTCAGTGTTTTTTGATTTTTCAAAAAAATTTTGACGCTAATTAATACCGTTTTTTTAATTTTCATAATTTTTCCATCGACATGGTACTCAATCGATACGCCAGACTGCGAGTGACGCGACGATCGCCGTGGAATTAAACTTGATTAAAGCTTTCGTCGTAAAAATGCGTGAAAAGCTTTGGAGCGGGGCACGATATAAGGCAGAAAATTCGCAGGCAGTGGCTTGTTCTATTTCGAATATGGAGATATAGACGCCGCAGGGGGTCGTAATTCTGTATTAATATACCACGTCGTCGATTCGGTATATTCGTGGAAGCAATCGAGGCCCTGTTTCCCATAGACGATCGTTGCCTAGCCTCCCGGTAGTTCCAGTGCCAAGAGAAACATTTTAGACCCTGTTATCCACGAACTGACGTAATTCAACGGTTTATACCGTACGACGACGACGATGTGCGCAGGACGTATAAGAGCGGCGTTACACAGTTGGATCGCTTGTAAACTGTGTACTCGTATTTGTGCGTCCGAGATAGGAGAAACGAGCGAGGAAAACTTATCTCGTTGATTTACTTCTCAAACATTGTTACACGGATAGGGTAAAGTCTAATCGGTGCCTAAATCGTTCCGCCCGCGTCACGGCTAAAAAATGATGAGACGGAGTTTAGAATTTGCACTTATCATTTCCTCGAAAATTTGTTGAACGACTTTTTTCCCCGGTTTTCGAGGACTTTCGTTTACCAATAAATCACGCAATATATTATCAGATACCAAAGTCTTTTAGTTCGAGTCACGCGACGATTTTGATTTATTGTTTAAAATTCTGATTCGCGTCATTCTTGCAATTCGCCGTGAAACGGAGGGTAAAAACATGTGTTTCTCTGACAGAAACAGCACTTAAGAACCAGGATGCACTTTTATTGTCAGATCAGACAGGCTGTTGCGCTATTTTGACACATCAAATTCCGGCACTGCTGCCGTTGCAGTTCACCGTCATGTTATTTGTGTCGTTACGCATATAGTTTTGTGATCAGTCTCAGAGCCGGCTTTGAGTGTGTAGGATGAAAATGAGCAAAAGTCTCAAGACGAAAGTTACGTTCTCCGGAAGTTGTAATTCCCGATTTCCTAACCGATCATGCCGACCGAAAAATGCTAACGGTTTTCTATCCGGCTCCTCAGAGACTCGGGAAAAATCACGTGTAAATATTTTCGTCGGTCGTAACTATAGAAATTGTCTCACGCCTCGTTAAAGGAGATTTGTTAATTTTAACGAAAAAAACTGCGTCGGGTGATTTCTCGATATTTAAGTACTTTACGAACGAAGGATGTTTAAAGTCGCTAAAATTCTACGTCTATTGTTTCCTCCTTGTATTTTTGAAAAAACTCTGTAAAAAGATGTTGCTTCATTCACATTCAACTCTATCCACTTCGGCTTGATAATCGTTGTTTCATCACTTTTTTGAGAGATCCTAAACTCAACTGCTTCAAACATTATTCCTGGATACTCGGAACATCGAATTACGTGACGAAACAATAGAGTTAAAATTGTCGAGAGGAGCGAAACGGGTGAATTCTGAATAGCAGATTAGATTCTGAATAGAAATTTTATCAAACGATCCAGACGATTTTTTAATTTTCTTTAACGATCATCCAAATCGTCCGAATCTCATGAAAAAAAGAATTCACAATATTAAAATTGTCAATAGGAGTGAAACAGACGATTTCTGAATGGCAAAGAAAATTTTCAATTCAAACTCTGTCAAACGATTCAGACGATATTTCATTTTCTTTAACGATCATCCAAATCGTCCAAAGTTTTAAGCAGAGTGCGAATGAAGGGAATGAATCAAGGTAAATCGGAGGAAGGAAAGGAGGGCTGAAGGCCTGAGACGTTGTCTAGACGTTTGAAGTTTGCAGGACTGACTCACCCTTAGGCGGAGAGACGCTCTGATTTTTCGGGACGACGTTGGACGTCGATCTCCGCGGTACGGCGGGCTTTCGTGCTGCTGAGGGACTCTTTTCTGCAAAGAGAATGTGCTGAGTGAATGACAGCATGCTACAAACTGAAGTCTGCTTGACACTTGCGGACCGCCCGAGTCTCTTTCTCACACCAACGAGCCTTGCGCGTACACAATTTGTCACACACACACAGTTGCGGTTGGCGGGATTACGAGAAACGTGCATTTTATGACGGTGGTGGGAGTGCGCGGGAAGAAAAAGAGAAGAAAAAAAAAAAGAAAGAAAGAAAAAAAAATGTAGGAAGGTACACGATCTGTACGCAATTACACGTCCGTCGCTTTTGACTTGTCGTCGAGGACGCGTTCGCACATCGTGTCTCACACGAATGCGCTACTTGCACGGAATACGAAACAGTTGGGACGTTTGACACGCGCACTGAGAAAAAGATAATTCTTTTTTTACAGTTATTAGATAATTCCAGAAAAAGGGGTATCGTTACGATAACGGGTCAAATATTTTTTTTTTGGAATCAACAGAAAATTTGCGACAAGTAACTATGTGTTCGGTCTCATTATATAGTTTTTAGTGCTACATTGTCTGGCTGTTGTAATATTAAATTTGTTTGTTTGATCTACTGTAATTTTCAATTAAACAGAACATTACAAACATAAATTTATTGTTGCACCAACATCAAGTTATCCCAATAGTTATAAGAAAGCGTAGTACGAGTGTCCGTAATGAAGATGAATAGTAACGCGTACTAGAATTTCCGGTTACATCTACGAAACTAGATTCTTATCATTAGCTAGAATTATATTCTACGGTAATGGTTAAAAATTGAATAGTAACAACAACTTAAAGTTTCTCTCGGTGCTGGCAGATATATTTTTTTTCCATTATTCATTGCCTGGAAATTACAATTAATTTGCGAATTTTATGTTTCACGTTGTTAAATAGAGTAGTTGGAATCCTTGCACGTATAAAGAACATGCAAATCTTATTTTATAATGTTAATTTCACCCGTAATACCCCGTTGCTCGAATTTATAATTTACATACAAATGGCCAAACAATTGCGGCGTAAACTGTACCTGAGAGATAAAAATCTTTGACTCGCATTTCTTCTTTCAGATGTATCCGGATCGTATTTGGTTATGGACTTGAGGTGCAAAGACCTCGCGCACTTTCTTTTTCTCCATCAATATATACCTTCCGGCTAATGGCTAATGGCACTCTAAACTCTAATCTCTAAACTCTGGAGTTGGCTGCACGAGTTAATAGCTTCGATATTTGCATTTAGTTGAAAATCCAACGGTGGGCGGTTTTATTCTGTTTTCTGTTTATTACTTCGCGTCGGCGAGAATCTTCGAAGAAGAAAGAGTCAAAATTAAAAACCGGAAAGGAGGAAATCGCGCAAGATTTGTGAGCGGCTGCGATAACAATTTTTTTTTTAATTTCCGTTCTCCGCGAACGTCACAAACATAATTTTCTCTGAATAACTATTAACTCATTACCGAATCAACCAATTCGTCTACCGAAAGTCAAACGATTAAGATACAACATAAATTTTTTTTCATTTCTATCTTATTCGTTCGCAACTTTACTGACAACTGACCAGCTGTCGTAAAAGAAATTGATTAACGATTAACGAACGTAAAAAATTGCGGTTGACGTCAATTAGTTACGAATATTTTTTTTCACAATCACAAAACAGAATTTCATTTCATCGCGAACTTTTGTTCGATCATCACGCACAGATTGACGGGTAATGTAATTGAATTTGCGAGTGTCGGTATATAAAATTCTTAATCAACTGTCGATCCCAAAATTTGTAGAACTAAAAAGTACCCGTATTTCGGTAATAACAGACAACCGAAGCTGGAATAAAGTTAGTATAAATCGGAACTTGTAAGGATAACGGCTGTAACGAGAATGAAGAATAAAATCGCGCTGTCTGTAGAGTGAGCGAAAGAATCGGAAGGACGAGAGAGAAAAAAGGAAGAATTTAAGGTAAAAAGAAACCGCGGAACAAGGTTACTCGGACACAGCGTTGAAGCTATCGGAGCAATCGATCAGTCATCGGCATGTTCTTTTTGCATAGCGATGAAGCAGGCTGAATTCTGAACCGATTCTAGGCAAACCACTTAATTATATCGAAGAAAGGAGAAGAAAACACACACTTGCATTCGAAGGTAACTGATCCAGGCGTGCTAGGGTCCAGTAATTACGGGTGCGAAGGTGCAATCCACCAGGGTCAGAAAGATGATCCAAGGTCTGCATGAAGACGACGAACGATTGATCGACAAATGGGAGATTTGGATGTATCGATTTCCCACACGGTTTTTCCTTCACTTCCGGTGCACGATCATCCCGAGCCCGGAAACTCGACGCGACAAACGCACCGCGCAACGAAAGACCGAGGACTACAGTGTAAATACCGGAGGCAGCATCTCAGTGACATGTGTGAGTGAAGGAAGTCCAAAGCGGCGGCGGTGTCTGCACGAAGCTCAGCACCACGTCTATCCGGCAACAGGGACTCGAGACAACTCGAAAGAACTCGAGAGGCAGCTTCTAGTGCGGCCGCAAAGTATCTAACCGGAACCACGCAGCGGTGCTCTCGGCCTCCCCGCCATTCCGCCCCCGCCGCCAGCGCTCCAAAAAACTAGAAACGCGCCGCGTTTTCACGGTCCTGATATACGCAATGTATCCTCGGGGGTTTTCCGCAGGCCGGGCATTTAGGTTTTACGTATACACTGAGAAAAATTTCATTTGCTGTAGTGACTAGAAAAATTCAGTAAAACAGGCGTCGTTAAAAAAACTGTTTGAATATTGTTGGTATTAGGAAAAACAAGGTAGGCGTAACCATTTTGCGCTATCGTCGATCCTTTTTTCGTTATTGCAACGCAAAATCAGTTTCTGAGGTTTACTCTACGGTTTTAGTTGAATAAGGCTTTAACGTCAATTTATTCTTGCACAAGCGTTAAATTTTCGCAACGTTTGCAAGAAAATATAGCAACAGTGATCGTAATGAGAAAGAAGTGACGGATACTAGACTTTCTGGTAACAGCTAGAAAACTAATTTTCATCTTGTACCTAGAACTGTGTTTTTCGATTGTTGTAAAAAATGAAAATAGTCAAGGACCGAGCGGAAGCCGGGAATAAAAATTTCTCTCATTGTACATATAACGCGTACACACGTACGGGGAATTTCATGCGAACCCGACCAAAGTCTGACCCCCATCTTTTCCGATTTGGTGTTAAAAATTTTCTACAATTGTCCCAACTGAGAAACAGTATCGACCTTGAATTTTTTCAAATATTTTATTCAACTTCTCAATTATTTGTAAATATTGACAGTGATTTTGATAAGGACTATTTTCAAAGATCTCAAATAATTCTCAGAATCTGTGTTTTCTGTTCCAAACATTTCAAGACCAAACAATTCAAAGTCAGACGTTGGTTCGATTCGCATGAGATTCCCCACATATAGTCTGTATAAACGATACCTACGATGTGCGTTAATTAGAAGTAATTAGCTGGATTATTGAACAGCCTGTAGATAAATTACTGCACTTTGCGAACGAAGGGTAAAAAGCTCACGACCTTGACTAACGGTGGAGTGAGATTTTGGAAGTTTTGTCTCTGCTGCATGAATAACGTGCGCTCCGAGGCTCGCATTTTGGGTCAGGCTGACCATAAATTAAGTTTGAGGACGCCACTCGACCCTCGAATGGGAATGGGTATGAAGTATGAAACCAGGTTTTTCTCACACTGCGTATCGGGCAAGGATCTCTGGATGGAGTTTTTTCTCGAGCGCACATTTCTTCTTTTTGTCGACCTGATTATATTGTTTAAACGCGGTAGAATGGTACTTTTACGTCACTTTTGACTCGAATCTCAACCATGTCGAAGTTCTTTATAATATCGTAACGAAATTTTTGAAATGGTTAATAATCTTGGAAGTTTTTTTTTAATTACTTACACGAACGAGAATGTCTTCATGCTTTACTTTATTTCTATGATACACTTATTTGAAGTTTACTGCATTTCGGAGCCGTTTCAAACTTCTGGATTACTGATATTTTTTGAGAATGTTTCGTTACGTCAACGTAATTACGAACTTCAACATCTTAAATCTCAGATTTCTTGAATTCCCTCAATCAAGTCTGTTCATAAATTTCAGTCACTTTTTTCGAAAATTCCAAACGCAAATGATCGCATGACAAGAAAATTCAGCTGAAATCAACCGACAACAAATATCAAATAACACAAACTCGGTTTTTTCACAAAACAACGCGACAGCCAATTAAATTTAAGTGTACTTACTAAAGTTTTTCAGACTGCATGTCAGAGATGCGAAACAATCAGATACGAGTGTACGTAGGTAAAATGAGCGAGCGACAGTCAAGAGTGAATTAAGAATTGCCTAAGAAAACCCGGAAATGTGTACCAACTGCACGGAGAGATTTAATCTGGATTCGAAACGCGGCTGTTGCTGCAAGTAATTAATTTCGTTCTAGCTTTCTTTCGCAGGATGCGATCCGTGTATCATGGTGTGCCAAGACAATGCCACGTGTAGCCCCGATAGATCCGAACAATAAGACACCGTGGATCTCTTTGCCTCACACTTTACTGTGATATCGCAAAAGAAGGTACAATAAGTACCGTCAGTATTTTATACTTTCTGATTTCATTCTGCGGATATAACCGACTACTAAGGAAATTGCGACACGCTTTTTAACACCGTGAAAAATTCTGCATACGCCTTTGAAATTTCGACTAGAATCGTAGGCTGCGTTTGTCTATCGGTATTTTTTTTTTTTTTTTTCACACAACGTTGGAAATAATTATCTCGCCACTTGACACTTATGAACTGTATACAATTCAGCCGATTTCATCTCTCGGAAACAATTAGAATACGCTATTGTAATGATGAAAAATTTGATCTGCTTATAGCCGCTGGACCATACTTTCAATTTTACATTCAGATTACACTAAACCCAGAGAACTTGCAGATATGAGAAATTAAATTCTGTGCAACGTTTGCCACATCCCGTTTATTGAATTATTATTATTCCGGATATTCTTTGATTCGTGATTAAAGAAAGTGACGTTAATCTCAAACAAATTGTATGACAAATTCGTGGCAAATTTACGTATTGGAACGAGTATTTTTCTGTATACGGTGTACCTTTTCACTCACTTTCTTAAAAAGTAAAATGATTGATCGTACTTGAATTTCTATTTTTGCGGAGCACGTGGTAATAAATTATTATGTGACGATTATCTAAAATCCAGTTTTTTTAGTATTTGAACAAGATATTTTAGGTCAAAAGATGCAGCGAAAGTGAAGCATGACGAGAAACACGTTTAGATACTTTATACCAGCAGTGCTTTCGCGTGATATAAGATTCGAAATAAATTTCACCCAATATCAACGTTACGTAGAAAATATCAGAAACCTGCTCTCTCACTTTCCTCACGCTAAAATATTTCATCGAAATCACTTATCTCTGACAACCTACGTTCTAAAATATTAATAAAATTTATGATTTGTAATGGTAAAAATATGTAGAATCTATTTAATGGCATTTAGAGATTTAATATTGATTTGTAGAACGGATTGCTGTCATTACATGTGTCTAATAAGAACGAAAGCAACATAAATTCTGATTGACACGGTGTGACAAGTTGAAAGAAGACTCAACTTCACAAAATTAAGTGAAATAAATCGGTGTCTATAATTCTCGATTTTTATTTTTCGGAAAAATAATTTATTCCCGCACATTTTCTCCCTCCATATATCTAAAATCCAGCCACCGGATCGGAATGATGATTGGCGGGTATTCAATCATACTGAAACTCACCAGAGACGATTAGAAAAAGTGAGATAAAAAACTGCTCCGGTTATTTTTCCACCATATACTTTACGTGTCTTGTATACATGTGTGTATATATATATATATATATATCATTCTATGCTCAGAGGAATCTTCAGAAAAAGTATAGAAGATGAGAAGATGAAACAAAAAAAAAATCTCGTAGAAAGAAATCGTTGAGATCAAAGAATTCGTGTGTCATCGTGACAGAAAAAAATAAAAATAATCCACCGTGACAGACTTAAATTTGTTGACCAATTTTTCTACTATACTTCTCAGCCTTGATCATACATACTGTCATAGAAATTGGAACTTCTAAAGGACTGATCATCTCACTTCAGAGAATCTTTTCACATTGCGATTTTCGCAAAAAAGTGTTTAAGCATAAGCCGTTATCTATTTTTTTTTTATTTTTTTTATTTTGCATGCAAAGTCAAACCGGTTTTTCATCCAAAACTGCGTCATCGTAAGACATCGCCGGAACGTACGAAGATAATCAAAGTCTTCGAGATTCCTCAACGTTATGAAAAAAGGTTCCCTCGTCACTGCGTCGTGTCCCTAAATGTCCCGTAAGTCGAACAGCTATTATAACCCTCCTCGTCTACGGTACGTCGTGAAAAAGTGTGATTATCTCCAAGGCAGGTCCATAGTTTTCTTCCGAGTCTGATATACGAGCACCAACAAAATACACCCGGAGGCTGTTCGTCCGTCGCGCAAGTAGCGGCATGGTTGCAGCTTTCGCTCGCAGCTGGTAGCAATTTGTTACAAGATTAAGCGACAACGCATGCACCTTTAGGGTTGGGCAGTTGAGCATTATACCTACTCTCGGCCAACTAAGCGTTATACACCCATACGGCCGTTTAGAGAGAGCATAATCGGGCGTGACATATCGCGACGCTTAAGCTTCCGAACGATGCGATGGTCGAGGCGTCATTTGCTGACTTGGTCACTCACCTAGATTTACTCGAGATACGTCGAGCGAATTTTTCTTTGCCTCAGACCCGCTGATCCGTGATTGCTGTTGCTGCTGTTGCTGTTGTTGTTGTTGCTGCTGCTGCTGCTGCTGATGCTGTTGGCTCGTTCTTCCGTTTACCGGTCTTCGCGGAGGTGTTCCAACGGTCGGTGACCTCTCTAAAATAAACAGAGAAACGGAGTACAGACAAAGAAAGGAAAATAGGGGGGAGGAGGGGGGGGGGGGGGGAGGTGGTTCAGTTCGTTAGAGCCAATTAGTCTCTTGCCAATCGTCACCGTGCTGCCTCTCTTGACGCATGGCAGCATTGTGTCATGTTATAAGGTGTCAAGTGGCAAGAGCTAGATAGACTGTACCAAGAGATACGAACTCTCGTCCTCGATCCTATTGCTACTCCGTTTTCAAAGGTGCGGATGAAAGCCTTGAGGAGAGAGTATTTCAATTTTTACATGCACTTGTTCGTGATCCGATTTGCATTTTCATTGATAAATTCAAGATTTATCGTGGGTGATGTGGAAGTGGGGGAAAGTAGGATGGATAAGAAGAGAAGAGAAAAGAAAATTACGTCATCTAACGTTGCTTTGGTTTATCGTTAACTCGACTATACCGGCCTACACTAATTTCGACATTTAACGACATGCAGGCAGGCCCAAAAGAAAATATTAATTATGTATACGCGATGTTCGTCTCTCCTGAGATTACACTGTGTAACTCTTAAGGAGCTTAACAGTTTCGTGCTGTCAAAGCATATCTTCCGCTTCGGCTAAACACCGTGTAGATTATGTTATAACCGCTTCAGAATATTGACGAAGGATTAAGGATTACGCTTATAAAAGCACGCGTTCAACGTGTTAGAAGAATATTTGAACAGAACGCTATTATTAGATCCGTTCCGTTTTTTAATCCCTCTTAATTTCCCTTCGTGGTTTGCAGATGAGATTTTTAATCGCGATCAGAAGTAGATTTCATCCATATTTATTGAAGTTCGACTTCTATCGAACTGAATTTAGAGTTGGAATTAAATTTAGGTAACAGAGAAATTTCAATCATATTTTTCTTGGACATTTGATGCTGTCGCACAATCGATTCTCATGATTCTTGTTTCGTTGCATATTTTCTTTTACCGAGTGATTTCTTCGAAATGATATTGATTTCAAATTACATTCTGAATTCCTTCGAAAATTACGCGTTAAATCGTTAGAAAATAATATCGATAAGCTAAATAGCTTCGTAGCCGTAACGGAATGGATGCAAAGGTGATGGAATTTTGAATACAAGTCTACGTACACAGCAAAAGAAAGAAAAATTCCATAACTTATGTACGAACGGGTATTAGCCGCTATAACATTTGCTCACAATGAATCGATTTGTCACGGTTTACAGTAGCTACGGTCAAAATATGAACACGATTGACGGGTGTAACAAAGAAATGCTTTGAAAGAAGAAAACGGCCAGTACCTACACGTGCCTTCTCTTTATGCATTGTACTGAGAACCTTTAAAACTCTTTATATATGGTACAGAAACGAAAGCATATCGTTGAAAGCGATACGGAATAAGGAACAGCCTTTATTGAGAAATACAAGACGATTTTTGAATCACCAATTCCATAAAAAGAATGGAAAAAATCGTTGAGACTTCAACCTCGACGGTATGAAAAAGAAATATCAAGAAAACCGAATCCGATTTATGGTAATTTCCATCAGTTTTGCCTTGCGGCATTTTGAAAATTCTATATTTAGGTTTTCTGTAATACTTTTAATTTTATGAACCCCGTATCCCTCTCTTTGAAAATTCGAAATTTCTAATCTTTCCACATTTTCACCTTCACCCAGGGAAAATTCTTTCAAAATTACCAACCAGGATTTTGGACAAGGTGGAATGGAAGTTGTGAAATACGTCAGGAATGTCGGTCAGGTATAACAGGCGGCATACCGAGAGTGTATAGCTTACGGGAATGTGATGGTATCGGCCGAGCCGAGGTTTGCTGATTATTATTAGCATTGTTATTGTTGTTGTTGGCAACGTTTGCCGCTGCGGCGGCGGCGACGGCGGCGTTGATATTGTTGTTAACGTTCCCGGATGAAACCGCGTTGTTAACAATCGTCAATGAGGAGGGTGGCGGCTGGTGTTGTCGAGGAGACGAAATCCGTGGCGTTGACTGTGCCGATCCCTCGCTGCCCCCGGGACTGCCCAATCTTTTCTTCGCCGACCCTACGGAACAAAGTCATTAATGTAAATGTGCACGGATACAAACGACGCGCGGCGTGTTTAACTCGTAAATCCTAATCAGTAGGTCTATGGGTATGATTTTGTCGGCTGGGGCCTTTTCTCCCGCAGCGAGTATATTTTTGACCTCTTATCAGCTCGCCTCATCTCTTTATTGTACGTGTATATCCGTATGGCCTGCAGTGCTGTCTTCGGTCACTGGAATATCTTGTTACCACTGAGGTAACAAGACTCGCGTACGTACGTTTGTGGTTCTTCGAAACCGTTAAAAACCACCTTCAGGGAAACATGTAAATTCGTTGGACTCGTTCTTGGAATACATTTCAACCAATTTCGCAAAACCTAATCCGTGACAATCGAGTTATGATCTGAACGTGGACCACATTCAGGTACCAGTCCGACTCTACGTCGTCCCATTACGATACCATTTGCTCACAACTTGACACCATTAGTCTCGGATTCCTCGATTAACCACAAACGGGGTTCTCACTCTACAGTTTCTGAACTATCGAATTCTGGGATCAGGTTTTTCACAACGTTGTTATTTAATCAGAGGCATGTGTATCACGTTCTGATAGAACGAGGTGGCGTGAAGACGAGTCAAGTTCAGGAATATTACCTCAAACTTATGAAAATAACTTTTGAACATCGAGACAAATGCCAATTCAAGAATGCAGAAAAATGTCCAAATCGTTGACTCAAGCATCTTTCGGTCTCTCCTTTTGTTCGAGACAGTCCAGTGCTGGAATCGAAAGTATGTAAGTTGAAGAAGGGAGCGAACGTTCCCCGTTTCGCGAGTACAAAGGCCTTAAGGCTCAAATTGCGTATCAGAACGCGACCCACATTTCCGGCGAGTGGTATTCAACCTGTTGTCGACCCACCGCCCCTTTTCAGTCCCCTTCTCTCTTGGTCTGAGAACCTGAACAGAACGTACCGAAGGAAAAAAGGATTCGAAAGGAGCCGAGCAACGCACGTGCGGACTGCAGGCACAAAGGCATTCACGGGTCGAACAATTATCTCCTAGAATCGTAAATCAGCCCGTATACCCGCGCCTATGAATCGATTATCGTGAAATATATTATATGCTTCATCAAAATTTTATCAGTTTCTGATACACGGCCTCTTTTTATAAAAAGCCGGAGGCCATAACCATTGTTTAATGTGACCAATCAACGATCGACTCGCAAGTTCGCCTGGATTTTTTCTCGTGCTAATTTGACGCATTGTAAAATTTTTCATAAGATAATCAACACGTAACCAAGTCTGTCCCCGACTTTTTTAATCATTGGTCGAAAGTCAAGACGGCTGTTGCACTTGTCCTCTCTGTACAATAAATTTCGAGGGAATCGTGCAGCTCGAGGTGATGAAGTTTGTCAAACAAGTGGAGCACGCATCGAGCAGTGGAAAAAGAGGAGAAAACCGGGGCCCTGATTTTGCCACACGCATCGCTTCTTGAAGAAAGGAACGGTCTAAATCGGTGAGGAGGAATATGGGTCATGAAATGACGCACAGATGATGCACCGTCGGTGTAGAACTGACACTAGACGGTATTTTTAGATTCACGTTCACCGATTACTCTACTCCCGAGCCATACAGGTTCTAACCCGTTAGCCAAACCTCGGCTCCAGAAATCCGTTCACCGGTAATCTATCGGTCATCTACACGTTCGCCATTGGCGAGATGCTACACCAGGATCATCGATAATTTTTTGGATGATCAATGGTAAGACGGACTTCACGAAGACTCGAAGCCAAACCCAAAGCCAATGTAATCCTCGTGAGTTTTCATGGAGACTTCAAGACTCGGCATAAATTGGAAGTACCTAGAAGAAGAATCTTGCAAAGCTTGCGACCAAAGGAGAGACCGTTAAGAATCCACTCAGTCGGTTTCAGCAGTATTTCCATAACGACCCGACGCTGATGTTCAAGTTTTGAGGAAATGATCGAAAGAGGCAAAACGTTCGCGGAGCAAGGCACTTCCGAATCTAGATCACCGGCAACGTTCGCCTGGAAGCCAGCTGAGCAAAGCGTTAGAGGATGAACAGCTGCAGCGTTGTGTGTACTTATTCCGTACGCTTAAATATACACGCCGATGCCGGTAACTCACGGGTTGAAACGGGCTGAAACCTTTTTCCGAAATGGGTCAGGTATAAGTTTATGCTCGGCTAGGCGTCGCGAAAACTGGTTTTCTTGCCTGCAACTTTGCGACGAAACTTCCTTGGACCTGAACGTAGAGCGCATTGCGGGAAAGTATTTGCGAGAATGACCCTCCCCCTCACTCTCTGCCGAAGAGTTTATGATGCAGAAACGCGTAAAGTCGTTCGTTCGCTGTACGTTATAAACACGGTACGGAAAATAAGGAACGCGCCAAGTAAAATAGAAGAAGAGGGTTAAACACGGTCGTCAAAACGAAGCGAAGCGGCTGAAACCAGGTCTGCGGCGTCATCGTCGTTGCGCAAAAAGCGCAGAAACTAGGCATCGCGTACAACTGGTAAGCAAGAAACTCGGACCGTCTAGGAAAGCGATGGAAGTACGATTCTGTGGTCACGTGACCGGAAACCTTGGTCGGGAGAGCTGAGGAAGGAGAGCGTTATTACAAAGCCCGTCACACGCAGGTACGTGATCATCGATCCTGCGGGTGGTGCTGAATGCGCCTAAGCAAGATGTACCTCTCTTGAAAGTTCCGAGTCGCATCTTTGCCGAGTCTCTGACAAAGTCGGCTCTTGGGATGCCCGAAGACTTGTCCTTCGATCCTTGCTGCCCCATTTTCAGTCAGGATAATCTCTCGATTACGATCAAGGGTCACCCGAAGTCCATGGTCAGGTCGAGTCCTTCTTCTACCACGGTGTGTTCTAGTTCCCTGCTCCTTCAGGACTGACGAGAAACGCTCATCCGGTTAACCGTGTCTGACGTCATTCTCTTTGCATACGCTTATCACAGAAATAAGGTCTCGGGTCGTTTCTCCGAAGGACTGGAGACGGCTTTTAATATTCAACTTCGGGAGCTTTGACACACTATATATGTACGTATATACAGACGTACTCTTAGCTACGAAAAAATAATCCTTCGGCAAGGGGGAACCGAGGTCTAAACCTGTTTTTACGGGTGGCTAGGTCACATCCTGCACTCTGGACTTTCGTATCATACACGCCGCGCACATGATCCGCGACTGCGAAACGTGCTCCCGGTTTTCGATACTGGACGAAATCGCACTGAGAAATTGTACTCGTTCAGGTAACCTCTACATCGTCTTTCATACAATCCGTCATCGAAGGCACTCAATTATTATATTAATTAATTCGCGATTAGCCAAGGAGTAGCCAACGCTCAACGTCGGATGAAAACGTCCTTATCCCCAAGGGATGGCCCGAGCGGCAAAGGATCCTGGCCGTGACCTTGGGCCGGGAATCGCACCCCGTGCCCTTATCCTCGACTCCTTGAAGCCCGATCGCGTTGTTCGGTTACGTAAGGCCGACGATGGACTGAGCGAGCAGTACCGATGGTCGATGGCCTTGGGGGGCCCACGTGGTCACCCGGTGCACCTGTTCCCGAGAAGGAGTAGGAGGAGAAGGAGGAAGGAGGAAGGAGGAAGGAGGGAGGGAGGGAGGAACGGCGGTGCCGGAAATAAACCGGCGTGGCGTTGACCCGCGTCGTCGGAGAAAAGACGGCGAACAAAGTGCGGGAAAAGATCGTACGTCAGTGGGCCTCGAGATCGGGACGAGATGAGGAACTGGAGTAAAAAGAGGAGGAGTAAGAGGAGAAGGAGGAGGACGTCCGCGCCGGCGACGTCCCGACGACCCGTCGGCGGTCAAACGCGGCACTCTCGTTGCGCATACTCGCGTCGCCGGCATCCACGCCGTGCCGAGCTTCGTCGGGGACTGTCGCAAGTTCGCTCTCCCGACGTCCTCTTGGTTCTCCGGACACGCCGACGCCGACGCCGGCCGCCACGAGAGAGCGCCCCCGACACTGGCGTCGGAACCCGGGGGATACCGAACCCCGTTAATGCCACGCCGGCTCCACTGACGTAGGATCGATACCGACACCCTTACCCGTGACTCACCCTCGCTTCACGACCCACCCCAACCGAGCATTCTCTTCCTCGAACGTTACGCCGGGCGCACTGCGACGCGGACACACCCTGTAGGGTGGAATTTTGGTAAGGTGATTTTATCAATTATTCACCATATTGTTCTACAAAATTACGAATCAACGGTATAACTTGTGAATTTCTCGGTTAGACTAAAACCAGTTGCTTGAGGGTTGGACGATGCAAATTTATTTTTTGCTTGTTTTGGAACCAAGGATCAAACAGATGCAAGCAAAAAAGGTCAATAATTCGGACAGGGTCGATAACTGGTACACTTACTTTACGGACTACTGTAAAGTACGATTTTGGTGTCAATTTAACATGAAATTTTGGCACTGATCGCATAAATTATACTAATGCAGTAGTTCACGCCGAACAATTTTAATACCTGTACATTTTTGACAGTGATCATTGAGTACGAGAAAAACGTAACATCGTTTATTCAAAGTTTTTGACCTTTCTTTCTCCCTTGTTTTCACGATCGATTACAAAATTCCGCGTCTATTACCGGGTTTCCAGTTATATCACCACTCTTACAGTCGCCGTTTTGAGCCCCCTGGTCAAATGAAAAGGACACACGTGACCAGGGCCCCTCGTTTTTAGACTGACTAATTATGGGTGACTGCATTCGTTTAAAGGACTGGCATATGCACATTGTCGATATTCGTTTCCCCGAGGGAAAGAGATGCCAATTATGTAAGCAGTGATGCTCTTCAGGGTTTATTTTGAATTTATTTACAATAATTTATACGAGTATGGAGATGAAATATTGAAAGCTTGCTATTCCTGCAACTTTATCTGGCTGAAGAAAATCGTGTCAAATATTAAGAGGCATTCAATTATCTATCGAAACAACGAAGTGACGATATTGTACATTTTGTGCGACATTTGTTCATCCATTAAGGTAGAAAACAAGGTTAATGGTGAAAAGATCACGCTCGACATATCAAGTCTACAGTTCTTCAAACATGTGGATCGTCGTCTTTTTTTACGTCCGCTAATTGCTACATTAGCGAGCAGGAAATTGCAGTGTCCATAACAGTGTATGATTTCAATCGCACAGATTTGGTGTGAACTAGTCAGAGTCCATGTGTTTGTTCCATCGTTGGGGACCAGTGGTAATTCAAGAACGTGACGCAACTCCACAGCGATCGATGTTACAGTCCGATATAAACTCCGAGAGAAACGCGTTTGGAATAATTCTCCGTTCAATGTCTCTATTCGCTTTTCTTCGGACGGACATAACCCATCGAATAGACGCGTGTAACGATCCTCCACACCGCGCACTCAAAGCCCGGAGAGGATTGCTAAGGAAGGAGAAAAATTCCCAGAGACCTGGATAACAACCGCGCATGTATTGAACGGCTCCGGCTTTGTTGCCGAGGAAAAATACCTGGCAGAGACGAGGATGACCCAATGGACCTTGACCTTCGATTGCAGGCACTTATTGCCGGTGCACTCTTGGCAAATGCATCTCTCTTTCGAATGCTTCAAAGCGACCTGCGCTGCTCTTTGTCCCGTGACCTCAAAAAGTCTGGCGAAGACGTTCTGTCGAATATGCGGTCGATGTACAGTGGAATCGTTTTCAGACCCTTCGATAATTCATCGCAGAGGAATGGCTGATCAGGTTATTCGATTCGATATGTATCGTCAGAGGTGAACGAAGCCGTTGGACTCGAATCTGATAAAGAGAAAATTTCCAAACGCAACATGGAAAATTTATTGTACCGATTTTTTGTACCGCAATCTATCAACCTTCCTTATTCAATCCTGCCTCGTTGCGAAACGTTCAACGCTGAGATGCTCGCCAGCATTAAATCGGCACGTTATTTGCAGCTCGCTGCATTCTTGGAACGTGTATAACTACAGAGTGAAGCGCCACTACAAGACCGAGTAACGGTTAAATTGCATGTAAAGGAAGAGAGTGAGTTTTTCTGCACCGACACCTCGACGAGATCCAGCAACAGTAGCAACGCGATTCCAAAGATCAGTGACAAACGCTACGAGGTCGCGGCTTAAAGCTTGTGAAACATAGCTCGACACAGCCTTGATGACAAAGTCTGGAAGACCTTGCGGTCTGCGCGATCTTTGAGCTGTCTGGAAGTCGCAAACACAGTCGCACGAGTTCGAGTGTTCTTTAATCTCCTCACGTAGCGCCAAGCATCAGCATCAGCAGCAGCAGCAGCAGCAGCAGCAACGGCGGCGCTGACGTGGTAAATTAATTCTTATTAATTCATCTCCGCCTCGGTTTCACGGTGACCATTTTATCCGGGGCGTCACCGGATCGTCTCGAGGACGACGGAGTTATACCAATCTCGATTTGAATTTTAAAACGAACGGATGTGCTGCACCGGGAACCCGTGGACTGTGTCGTAACGATTTCACGGTCCAACGTTTCGCCGGCGCCATATTTTTATCCAGCATCGCAAGATCACCGTTTGCACCCCCGTCTAATCGCGAAAACTACGCTCGTCAAATTCGTCACTGCACTGAGGAAAATTTCATTTGTTACAGTAACTAGACAAATTCAGTAAAAAGGTATCGTTAAAAAAACTGTTTGAATATTGTTGGAATTACGAAAAACGAGGTACGCGTAACAATTTTGCGCTATCGTCGATCCTTTTTTGGTGATTGCAACGAAAAATCAGTTTGTGAGGTTTACTCTACTTTTTTAGTTAAACAAGGCGTTAACGTCAATTTATTCTTGCACAAGCATAAATTTTCGCAACAGTTGCAAGAAAATATGGTAAAAGTGATCGTAATGAGAAAGAATAGTAACGGATACTACACTTTCTATTAACAGCTACAAAACTAATTTTCATTTTGTACCTAGAAGCATATTTTTCGATTGTGGTAAAAAATGAAAATAGTTAAGGACTGAGCAGTAACCGGCACTAAAAATTTCTCTCAGTGTGAATACAGTTGAACTGACGATGAACGATGGAATGGAAGTGTACTTTTTACCTATTCTCGATACATGCACAACGAAATTTGGAAAGTCATTGTATCCGACAATTCTTGACTATAAAATCCATAGACACGACAATGACGGGCAACTGTATAATTAATACCCGTGTAACGGTGACAGTTTCTTTCTTTGTTTTTTTTTTCTGTCTCAAGTCTTGAATTCAAATGGAAAGTATATTTTCAGCAAACTAATTGCAATAAATTGCTTGAAGAATGCATTTCTGAAACGGGCATTGTGAGAGACCCGTTTACCAGATTACGAATGTACTCTGATTCATTCCTTTATTAAATTTCGTCCCAAGTTCAAAGCACTTACTGTCTAATAATAAGACGGTGAGTGCTCAATGCTAAGAATACGAAGCTGCATGACAATGAGCCCTGTTTTAGTGCATATTGGAGCAAATGGGTACAAGTATAAAATTGCTCACAAGTGTAGCAATAAAGCACTGAATATTGTTCAACATTCTATGCATGAATTTTTAAAAATTTCATAACGTAGACGAGGTTTTGCATTTGTTGACTTTAAATCTCTTCGTGTCTTGATAGAACTTTTATCACTTGTCACAGGACTTTGAATCAAGAAATGAATTCAATTAACTTTGTGTTACCATGTCAACTTCCATTTAACTAGTCTTGAAGAAATCTTTCAACGCAGTACTTTTCTGTATAAAATCATTGAATTGAAAGCCTCGATTCAATGAAACATCGACTGTACAAAGTGAAGAAAGAATTCACAATTGTAACAATTGTAACTCGGAAAATACTTCAAACATTTTAAACTCATCGGCGTTTAAATCCAAAATATTTCTCAGTGTAGTAAGAGCTTGAAATCTGGGTTTGAAACGAGTTTGCAGTCTATCGGAAGTAGAAAAGGAAGAAAAAAGTTACAGCCTCGTTCTAAGTATAACATGAAATTATGCAGAGTCGTATGATCATATTCGTACAAATACATTATACCATGGTATATTATACATATATATATATACGTGCATAAAGCCTCTGCAATCTATGACGCAGGATGCTACGGGACATGTCTATAGATAGTTTATTGTCGTTTAAACCGTGAGCAAATTTTCCCACCTCAGCTTCTTCTCGCCCGAGCTAACTATTACGGTCGATACGAAGTCTAAACAACCGGGGAGCGAGCGCTACGCCCTTTTATAACCTGCTAGCAGCAGCTGGTTTCCATCGTCGCAAAAATCTAGCAAAAAAGCGTGCTAATAATGGCCGCAGGAAGGGCGCTTGTATAGCCTGACTTCTGCAGGCTTCGGCTACTCGATGAATAATATAATGCACATGCATGTAACCGCGGATGGATTTTTCCTCCATCTTTCTCTTCTTCTCTAATGCTTAACCCCTACCGGCCACCTAAGGGTGTAGATCACCTCAGGGCGTTTTTCCTTTAATTAAATGATTTGAAAATGATTGAATTCTTAATTTCTCTTACATTTGTTTTAGTATACTTAAATTTGAGTTTTGTAGTAATGTTGTTTCATTCGTTTTTACTACCATCGATGTAAATAACATTGCTGGAGATTTTTATAATGTTTATTTTCTTCTCGTAACTTTTGATTCAGACTGTACGTCCCATTAACCTGTCTCGTTACAGTTTTTTTCAATATATATTCTTTTCACTAAAAAAAAAAAACGAACATAAAAAAATCGCGGTGATAGATCATTTTCGCGATTTACGTAATGAATTTGATTTTACGCTGCGTAAAATAAATAACGATTGACCGACCGTGACTTCCAGAATCATTCGCTCGACCTCCGCCTTTTGAATTCACGTAATTAGAATTAATGTCACCGTCTATTAAGCCTTTGCTGAAAGACCGCCGATCTGAAATCAAGGCTGCTGCTTTGTTTGCTCGCGCTTACTGAATAATTCATCGAGAAAAAAGTCGAAGTGAAGGAAGAGAGAAAATAAAAATAAAAAATAGATCACGTTGATCGATACGAAATTATTATCAGCGATTTTAATCGAGCTTATACGTCTTGCGAGATTTAATCTCGTACAAGTTTTTTCCTTTGGTACATTATGTTTTTTGTTTTATTTTTTTCGCTTATCAATCCAATTCAGCGATCACATTCGCGTTGTGGTGTAACTAATGTAACTAATATCGTTAGCAATGACTATAGCTGAATAATTGTTGGGATTGAATACGGCTAATTAGGCCAACAAATAGAGCAAAATTGCGTTCGAGGGATAATTCGAGAACGGAATGCGTCCGCAACACAGTCGCCACACACACACATAGACAGTATCGAGTATTTCCGAACCATGAATGCACGATACTTTATACACTTGTAAACGCGTGCAGGTATTGAACGCTTCGCTATTTATATACGCGTCTCGTCTCAGAAATCCTTTGGATGAGAAAAAGGACAAAAAAAAAATTACGATGCTTCAAAATACGTAGGATGATTAATAAGTTTAGATGTAACCGAGTAAACATTTATTCCGTCGTCGAAATGATATATCGAAGTGGTGCAATGATTTAGTTTCCATAAATTTGAGAAAACCTGGGAGGATTAAGAAATGAAACCGACTTCTTTTATTTCCCTTATGAAAAATAAAGTGGCTTAAAGTTTTACTAATTCGGAAAATTTGGATCATAAAGTTGAAGACGGGAAATATTTTACTTGAAACAAATTGATCTCGATGATGTGTTTGAAGGAAAGAATTTCAGAATATATTTAATTGTAAGCTGAAGAAATTTCAGCCGAGAATAAAAGCTGAGCTTTGACTTGGGCTTCCAACTTGAGACCTGGATTGCTCAGCTGGTTGAGTTTATTTGCGAAACGGCGAAGCAAAAAGCATTAACAGTAACAAATATAGACGAGCTATCCCGACCGAAGAATTGTGCCGGAATCTAACACTCGGCGGGAAGACGAAAGTCTGGGGACGTCGTCGATGAAAAATAAAAGCGAATTTAAGGGGTCAAAAATCGAAAGAATGCCTTTAACCGTCGGTTCAGCCGCGAAGCGACGACTTTCCACCGACATTGTAGAAGACAAGCTTTAGAAAGAAGTCTAAACCGCAACGAATTTTAACGATGATTAACGAGCCGAGTGATCTTTGAGGCGAGTGATTATATTTTTTATTCACTCTACCTTGACAAGCTGACAAGGGACGAGAAAACCATTGAATAATAATTTCTGGATAAGGCAACTTCATCTTATCGTTAAATTCAAGTTTCGAGATAGAATAATTATTGAGACAACGATTATTACGATACGTATGATTTATATTCTCGAAAAATTGTGAAATTTATAAAAGGTGCGTGATGTGTAATACATGTGTAACGTGTGGTAACTAATTTCAATAGAAAAAGAAACGAAATATATTCGTACATGATCCGCAATGGTGATCTTTAAGCTCTTATACAAATAAAAATAACAGATAAATAAACATTGAAGCTATTTGCACAGCAAAGCGCGATACTTTAGAATTCGGAAAAATTTACTGACTCAACTGCGCACCGATTTGATCCACGATTGGAAATCCATCCTCGAAAGCATGAACAACGACGCGTGTAAACCGACCTCGTTTCCGTGCAAGAATCGATAGTATTTCCGGTCACTAATCAAGTAAACTCAATCGACACGTGTGTTAGTTTTATAAACAAATATCCCCGTCGTCGCAAAGGAACCAACGAAATAAACGATTTGTACGATAAATTAGAACAGAGTAATCCCGTTACTTACGATAAAATTAAAATGCGTGTTGTAAAGTTTTCCGAATCTTCATCGTACGTTTTAATCTGTATTCGTTTATAACACAATCAATTGTTCTAGTTTTAGTAGTAAATATTTATGACTCACTGGGAGCACTGCTGATGTCACTCATCGAACTGTGCACCGAGCTTTGCGCGGTCTCCTGAGTAGGCGATGTCACATCCTGACGTCCTCTGGTTCTCCTGCTGGATGCAAAGACAGAAAAAAGGAAGCGTCATTGACCATCAACCGCTTCGTAAAGCTCATGGTACTCTAGTATTTAACGTCAATCCCCGTCCCCATGAGATCCGGAATCCCATTCCCCCCGTAACAAGGAATCAATACGAACCTCTTGCTCTTCGTGGAGTCTCCGGGCGATCGTCGATTCGTTGTCGAGGGTGGCGGACCCAGACTTTGCAACACCCTTGACTTGACCTCCTTCCTCGGCGGTCGTGACCTTTGCTCATTCTTCCCGGCTTCTATCTTGCTCATAACAGCGTCCCACCGTCCACCCTTCCTCGGCGTCCTTTGTGGGCGTCGTGCTTCCTTTTCGGACTCGTCTTTCGGTCCGGACTCGATCATAGCCTTGATTTTCGAGACGACGTTCCGCTTGGGCATCTTGTACTTCTTCAACGGGACCGGGTCCGACTTGTTCAACGCCTTCGCCGGCGGAGTCGGACTTTGAACCTCGATCACAGTCACGTCCAAGGTTCCAACCGACGTGTTCGAGTCCACCGATGAGTTCAAATTGCTCGCTGGTACCTGAAAAGAATATTAAAATAGTGTCAGACGGTGGTGCCGATCTTTCAGATTCTGGAAGAAACTGTCTACCATTGTCTGAAATAAGTAAAATCGAAAGAATCCGCGATTTAACCGGACAATCGGCAACTGATCCAACAACATGTATTCGTTCCTCACCTGTAGGTTATCCGTGACGATCGGCTGTTGCAGCTGTTGCTGCTGATTGTCGATCAAATGAGGGGACGGCTGGCTCTTTTGCGACTCTGTGTCAGCGGTGTCGGGGGTCTGACCTTCGCTGTGGGGTTCCTCGTGTTGTTGATCGTCCTGCCTGCGATCGAGATCGGAATAAATGCCACTGGAGTCCATTTCCTCGCCTGTGAAGCTGGGGCAGCGTCTCCCACCAGGGGCGCAGAAGAGCGTACCATCGATGACCTGAGCCCTGCGATCACCGCGGACGATCTCCTCGTGGGCGTCGGCGTCGCTCTCCGTGAAGAAGTCCGAATCGGTCATAGGATCGGTTCGGGGGGCTGGAAGATTCGGCGGCGGTGCGACAGGCGCCGGATCGGCCCCGCGGCTGGCTGGCCTGGAGTTTTCTCCGTCGCCCTGATAGCCGGCCTCCAGACTAGTGATGCTGGTCACGGAGGTGATGAAGCTGACCGGAACGGTCCGCGTTGGTTCAGCGGGCTTCGGATCGAGCGGAAGGTCTTCGGGTGACGGTGTCCGCTCGCTTGACCCTTCGGTGGGTTCACCGTCGACGGAGGTGGGGAGATCCGATGGTCTGGATGCGGACGCCCTCGTCATCGCGATCCTGGATCCCCCGGAGCCGGTCAAGTTCTCGCAAGACGGAGTCCTCGAACACTCCAAGGCCATGCTGAACTCCGCCATTTGATCCGGCGTCAGTATGCCCAAGCTCTCGTCGTGCTCGAAGGAGTTCTGCTTGTTCAGCATCAGGTAGTGAGGAGCCGGCGTCGCTTTCGAGGGTGGCGGTGCCGCCGGTGGCGTCAATTCGTCCTCCTCTTCGGGAACGTTCAGGTCCAGAAGACTGTACGGACCGGAAGTCGGATCCGGAGTGGATTTCTTCGGCTTGGAGGCGATGGGTTCGGGATTCAAAGGCTCGCTGAAGGTGTCGGTGACCTGCAGAGTCCGGTCGGCGAGGCAGCTGTCGCCGATCTCATCGATCAGGGTGATCTTCGAGTTGTAAAAGTCGAAGTTTCTCGCCGAATCGTCAGCCGGTTTAGTGGACTCCTCGAGTTTCGACCGATTCGTCGTCTCGCTGGACACGGTGTAATCGACTAGGCAGGTGTCGTTGACGTACTTGATCTGATTCAGGCGCAATGAGTCGTAAAAAATGCTCGGAAACTCGGCCGATTCCTTCCTCATCAAGCTTCCGCTTACGATACTGGCGCGAGCGGGGATTCCCGGCTCGATGAAGTACGTGTCGTTTAGTTCGTTGTCGTTTTTCACTTTGTCGTCAAGTGTCGTAGGGAATAAAGTCGTTCCCGGTATATTTCGCCCGTTAATTTCTCCGCCGGGTATCGATATGGTCCGTGAGAAAGCGTCGATGTTCTCGGTGACGTCGATCAAAAACGTGCCATTCGGGGCCTTTTGTTCCTTGGTAAACTCGGCCTGGCCATGACCAGCCTTATTCCCGATCAAGAAGGTGTCGTTCATGTCCTCGCGGGACAGAATTCCACCGTTCTGTTTCGCGGCGTCGGGACTAAGGCCTGCGATCACGCCGGGTTTGTCGAAGGTCAGGTTCTTCGAGTCGGCCCCTTCTTCGTTGGGCTGGTCAATTTTCCCGCAATTATACGTGAGTCGTTTCGTGAACGGTACCTCGACGACGGGTGATTTGTCGGCGTAGAAATTGGGCAAAGTCGTTTGCTCCGAAATGGCGGAGTTGCCGTTCACCGTCGGTTTCACGTTTATGAACGATTCGTTGAGCGTAAATATAGCCCCGGTTGGTTTCGGCAACGGTTTGCTCAAATTTACCGTCACGTCGTTCACCTTGTACACCGCCTGACGCAGAAGAGCATTCTCGACCTTGTTAATCAGGTGGGTAATGTTCCTTACGCCCGTAGAAGACTTTGGCATCCATTTGTCTTCGGCATCTGCGTTGGACGGTACAGAGGAGGCTTCGTTAATCTTTGGCAGGGATTTTCTCCCCTCGTTCCCCGTCGGCGAGGCTCCATTCTTCTTCAAAAGACCCGCGTCTGTAACTGACTGAGCCTTCTGCTCCGGCGACTTTGAGGATTCGACTTCCTGCGGCGTTGTTTTTGGCTTCGCAACGGTTCCGGTCACGTTCAGGTTCGTCGATTTTGTTCCCGGCGAGACGGTAGCTTCGTTCGTCGAGGGGATCGACGGCTTCGTAAACATAGTAGGCAGGACCAGACGATTGCCGGGTGGGATTTTCGTTTTCGTCGTCGGCGACGGAGTTTTACATTTTCCAGCCTCCTCGCAGTCGACATTGTCCATCGGTGAAAGCCCGAAGGTGTCGTCGAAGGCTTTAGTACCTAAAACGAAATCGTCAAGCAAATTCAGTCCGACTGGTGCGTTGCGTAAAGGTTCGAACGTAACCACACCTCAATATTTTCCAAAAAAACACGAACGCCAAGAACTCGTCTACCGTACCTGTATTCGGCTGAACAAATGGCGTCGAAGTGACACGACCCTTGTCTGCGAGGTAGAGGCTCTCCATAAGTGATTTCACCGATCCCCGCTGTCCGGCATTCTGTGGTGTTACAGGAATTTCGAATCCTGCAACCTTGTGCTGGGCGACTACCCTGGGCTTCGGAAGAAACGAGGGCCGGATGGAACCCGGCATCGGTATCCTGCTCTCCCCCGCGTTCTGCAATAAAAACATCATGCGGAGATATTTAGTCGAATGTGAGAGAAAGCCGACACGGTTGATACTCTATACACATAGACTCCATGGTCTACAGTCGTCAGCTTTATTGTTGAAATATTGTATAAATGTCATCTGGTCTGGAATTAACCCCAAGTTTATCCGTCTCTTATACGAATCATATCCACGAACGCGTCACCAAAAAATCCTTCCCAGCTGATGCATCCGACAAAGCTTCGCCTTTACGCCCACCCGGACTTTCTTCGGTGGAGTATTTGCGAGCGACGTAAGCCGTTGTAGTGCATGATTCAATCAGCGTTCTGTATCTCGGTTCGCGGTACGTAGGAACCTCCGAAAGATAGTGAGTGCGTTCGTTGCCCTTGGCCCATCTCCAAATAATACGGACCGCTGTATCCGCGGGCCTAAAGCTCCCCTCGAGGATGTGCACCATCCGTGAATCACAAGTGCCCGACTCTTGGCATCATCCTCCACCTCCTCCTCCTCCTCCTTCTCCTCTTACGCGACACTCCGTTAATCTAATCTTAGCCAAAAGCACGAGACGTTCGCCACGTCACGTGCCGTACCGTCATTTCTTCATCTCGAAGACAATGCGCCGGAATCTGCAGCAGGTACTAAGTATAGCAGGTGTAGACTTTGTGGTATCAGAAAAGAAACGTCGAATAAGTCACTCTGATCAATCCAACATATCAGGGGTGGGTTTAAAACCCCGTCAGCTGCAATCGTGGAAATTATACCCTGTTCTAGTGTCAAAGTGAGTCGGTATTATGGGGCGTGTATGACGCGCGAGAATTGCATCGAATTAGCCGTTATTCTGCTCGCGAAAAAACATATATACGCAGAAATAGTTCTTTCAAGGGGGTTTATATTTACGACCGTAGTGCACTTGGATCTTTATACCGCGTTCTGCATATTTCGAATCGCAATCACGTGTCAGGGTTTAAATCAACCGCTTGCACACTGCGAGACAGATTGAAATATGAAATACGAGAGGTTGAACGAGCTTGCGGAATGTTGTCTTGCGAATTAGAGGATCTCGCGATTTCAACTTTGAAATGAACAGTGAGCTACAAAGTTTCCGCTCTTATCCGGCTTGTTGAATCCAACTGTTAGAGGAATTTAATTTGGCTCGAGATCAGGGAACTTTGACCAAGTTTACAACCGTCAGCTCACAATTACCAGGATTCAAATTATATAGGTCAGACGAAACGATGTCTAGCTTTTCTGAGATTTGTTTTCATTTTTTTTTTTTCAATACTTTATAGAGGAACAATAAAACTGATGGTTCTATTGGCGTAGTTCTGCTATATCAGACACTGAAATCAATTTATGGTTTCTCTGATAGAATAGTAATGTATATTACAATTTCTCGAAGCATTATAGCTTGAATTGTAGGTTGAGACGGATCCAACAAGCCGTCATTGACCCATTTCTTATTTGGAAAAGGAACTCCCGACTCCAGACTCCACTCGTCAGACTGTTCCATTTGCGAATCTAATATCTCACGCGATCGGCTTATCGAAAATGGGTCAACCTTCTCTACGATAGTTAGACATGAATGTTGTATTCATTTTAGGTTTTAACCATATTTTTCTACGGAAACTTTAATCCTGATGGACAGGAAATTTGACAACAATATAAGCCGCGCGGATTAATTTCGAAGTAATTTGCTACGGTACAACATTACCCGTCATGGAGTGAAATTACGACGCAGCCTGAGCATTTATCGATTTTGGGGTGGCTGGCTATAACGGCGAGTCGACGTACCTACTTATTATTGTGTACGTAAAGTAAACGAGGTTGCGTGCATCCCTCGACACGCGTTGTATGCCAATCTGTCATTGTGTTGTGTACGATTCGTCAGTCACAATTATATATAGAAGAGTACGTACGCAGCGAGCGATATTGCGATTGTAATTTAAACGTAAATTCCTCGAGTCTGAATTTCGCGACAGACGATTTCATCGCGTTGTTTACCCTTCGTCGTCTCCGGAATTGCGTTTGAACGTTGAACCGCCCCCGTTTGCAGAGCAAACCAGAGATCCGTTGTACGCAACGATCAGGAAACACTTGTTACTATAACGAGGAATAAAAATCCTCGGGGTTTACTACGGTGAAAGATATCGGTGGGTAAGAATTACCGCGCTGATTGCAAGCCCCTTGAACTTCGATTTCCGAATACACCGATGAATGCAGCGGTATCTTATAAAGTGCCGCTGTAACGTATCGATTCCCGATATTCGAACGAACCGTCGCAGAAAGTCTCTGCAGCGAAAAGCCGGGAGAATTTTATTCGCCCGTTGAACAATAAGCTGTCGCAGGCTTTCTACGTCTCGAATCATAGGAATTATTTCATACGGAATGTATAACGCGAGTGGTGAAGAGGCAAAAGTCCCTTTCGAACGGTCGATGACGTAGAACATTGAATAGCGACTTTCTTTGTCACCTGAGCCACTTTTCTCCATCGACTGCTTACTATTACCGTACGCTCGTTTGAAATTGCAATATTTTAACTCTGGATAAAAGAAATATTATTTACAGAACTTACCAAATTCGGAAGGGAAAAAACATCGTCCGAAAGAGGCCGACTTGACAAAGAAAATCGTACGTTTATGTGCTACATACGCATAGATGTATTCGTATATCGTAGCCATGTGAAATGCAGATGTGACGATGAAAATTAATCCGACCCTTTCAACTTGACGTTACACCAGCATGGAATTAGAGCCGTGCAATAAATGTCAGAGTCTGTTGCGCGGCGGTCTGGAATGGAAGTTTGCATCCTCGAAGAGAAATTACGCGTGTAATATCTTCTTCTGTTTAGGCGCGCGATCGCTTAATAGACTGGGTTTTATTACAACCGCGGAGAAATATTAGGTCAGACTGGAGATAACAACACGAGCCGACGTGCTACCACGACTATTTCTATCCATTCCTATTTTTCCCGCGGTCTCTTTTCCATCCACTATTTTTATTTGCTCTCCTATTTTTCAAGAGACTACACGAGACTGCATCTCTTGGCGCGTTTCTTACGACATCAGGGAGCCTGGAATCGGGATCGATCCAAATCGTTCAAATCCAAGTTTGAATTAGTTCTTCGTCACTGTTATTGCAACTAATTATAAGAAAGAGAGAGAGAGAGAGAGGAAATTAGTGAGCTGAATTTTCGGCACCATGACCTTCGTTACGATGAATAACACAGGCGAGAAGCTGAGATCATTACCAGACTGAGTAACGGAGTATGTGCAGCGATGACGAGCATGTGTAACAGCGTAAAGCAGCTCTACGGTGCTGTATTTTATTAGGCTTGAATTTGCGCTAATTTATCCCGCCCACCTGACCGACAATCGTCGCCCAGCAAACTCACTATACAGTTGAGCGATTTCACGCCTCGAACAATTGCAAACTTGCACAGGGAAACGGTCGAGCGGCAAAATTACCGGCTGTGGCAGAAAAGCTGGTTTTGAAAACAGAAAAAACACGGCGGAATCGGATTTAATTAGGGTGGAATATCGACGCGGAAACTTCAGCGATGATTTGAGCTCTTCGCGTCAATGAACCGTCGCATGGTGATGAGCGACGATATATGCTGTCACGACATAGATCGATAATGAACAAAGCTGGCTCAATCAATAAAGCTATTTGCCAATTCAACGAAACTCCTCCGTCAGCACGACACAATTATGCGGTCTCGACCAATGGACAAACCGCTTTTGTCCGTTGTACGAGCTGGGTGACTGCACGAATGTTGTAAAATTGATCGAAACCCGGATGAAAGCTTTTTTTTTTCCTAAACGTGCAGAGATTATAATTATACGGCTCTTCGACGTCATTCGGTCGTCGAACTCTCAATTTCATGCCCGATTCATGGCTAATGATGCGATAAGAGTGAAAAAAGGAAACGCACTTTAATTTGTCGAAGACCGATTACTCTGCTCTGCTTAATATTCGTCAGAATCACGCATCTATCGTTTGTTTCAATGATTGTGAGTTCAGATTGTTCGTCACACTTTGCAAGGAATCAGAGATACCTATGCCAGTAAATTTCACTGGATCTTAAATTCAAGGATAAAATTAAGTACTTTAATACGCGGCTGTGTACAACTAAAGTTACTCTTAACTCAAACAAAAAGATATGAAAAACCTTTCACTCTCTTCTTGCCGCTCATCGCCGGAGGTAAATCTCGAAAAGAATGGTAAGGAGCAAAAAAAAAAAAAAAGAAGGGATTTCTCATTTTCCAGAGTGGTACGCGTGTATCCGGCGACCTTGAGCCTATAGCTACCAGAATATTGCCGCTTCGCTCCGAGTCGTTAATTGCACCGAAAGCAGGAAAGCACTCGGTGCGACTTTGCCCGCTTCCGCTAAAAGCTCTACGGCAGCATCAAGTGTTGTAGACCCAAGTGCGAGTCGAGCCACAGACCTGAGACCTAGAAATTACCCGTGGCACGTACGCACGTGCGTACTGTTGAGCATTCGTCGGTTGAAAGGTGGATTTTCCACATGGGATTATGTCCACTGCATGTGCACTCCGTGTTTTACGTTCGTTTGACACCAGCTTGTGACTCTTCACGGTTCCCTGACTCTTGACGCATGTGCGTGTGCATCCTGCATACTTCCACTCACTACTTTTCCAGTCAGTCCAAGCGTAAACACTGGATTCGAGATAAGAGTATCTCGGCTCGGTTAGACTTGTCGTACTTGCAGTACTGGATAGAAAATAATTGTAGATAAAAGAAAGTGCCTCGCAGGGAAATTTGCTCAATCTACACGTTACGCAAGTCTCTGCACAGCTCAACGGTCAATCGATAAAACCATGATCAGGTAGACGTTTTTGACACCAAATCCCGGGGGGTCGAAAGACTTCGAAAATCTCATGTCTTGACCTCAACTTCCCGAACAGACTTTTCTGCAATGATAATATGTTTGCCGTACGTTTCAACGGAGGCAATTAACTAGCGAAAAAATATTATTGTTGGAATCGAATCGTTGCATCGATACACAGCGGTCAATTCATTGCGTAATTCCAATTTACCGTGGAGGTCAGCTGTCAGGAAATTGCTAAACCAACACGCGCGCATCCATCTTCCTTCTTTTTTATTTTGCTACACACGGAAGATTCAGAAGTAGTATCGCAAAGCTTCAGGTCATGTCTGTCTTATTTTTTATCTATACGTTTTAAAAGAATTTTTTATTCGTATATATTACGACGGTATGAGGTCTGAATTGGAGGGAATGCACTCTGCCTCTCGTCAGGGACGCCCCGGATGCTGCGTCTGTATTACATCCGCGTTTTCGTCCGGCAGAGACGCACTTAGGAGACGCATTTTATGGTAAGTACTTTACTTTATGTCGGTAGAGGTGCGAAGGATCACGAGAACCATAATCGGTATCCATCGTTTCTTTTTCCGGTCACGTACAGTTTGATAATTCAATTTTTTCGTAGCACGAAGACGAAACTTCGAGTATCATCGAACCGATCACACTCAAATCATGAAGATATTTGACGAAGGCGGTAATCTCAAGTGTAAATAATGCACGTACGTAGGAAATATAACGTATTTCCGAGAACATTGTTGTCACTTTCAGTTGAAAAAGTACGCGTCCAATTGACCAAAAGTTGTCGTACCTCAGTTATACAACTTTCTCTACAATAGCCAAAGAGCCTGATCTCATGGGTTTCTCTTCGAACGAAATTTCTCACTGATTCAAGGACAGAAGAAAATGAGTCCACGATGTAACACTACACCTATAATTCGTGAGCGTATGTACCGGCACACACCGCGGGCACCTAGACAATGGTTGGTAATACACCTTAAAGCGCACAGTGTGCGGATGATCGAAATAGGACAGCAAACGAACCGTGCATCTAGGCAACCTTCAACGGGGAACTTGCCACCTGACGTCATCAAACCCGAACAGACAATAGAACCAAGAGTTTTTAGTATCGGAGCAAAGGGAGAAGCGAAGAAGGACGAGGCCTACCGAGCAACAAACCAGTCAGCCAACCGACCACCAGGCGCGGATTCACGGCTCGGTGAACCCATAGCCCACCTCGAAACACCAACAACTCCAACACCATGTTCCAGGTGGGATAAAACGCTTCGCCATGACGCTGAATCGATGATAAATACGCTGATCGTTCCCTCTCCCCCACATCGAACGAACGAATTATCGATACTCCGTTGGTACAGGAATGAAGGAAAGTATAAACGTCGTTATTGACGAGACGGTAAAATTCAGGGTAACGAACGTTCCATTTATTCTCCATTAAATGACTCTTTTCACTTATCGAATGGTGATTTCTCCATGAGAAAATTAATGGTCCGCGAACCTTAGGCACTAGTTTTTCATGTTTGGTATTCCTCTGCTACGCAGCACCGAGCCGTTAGAAACGGATGAGCTTTTGGCGCATGAGACATTGACGTATCGGACGAAACCGAGAGGAATTTAAGGAACACTTTGGTGCTGGGGATGGGACAGCCGCGTAGGGTATCTGAAACGGTTCATTGTTGATGGTGGGGGCGTATCATCGATCCACTTATTCCGAGGACGGGTCTAAAACGCTTCGCGTTGCAGAAACTACGGGAGTTGATGGTGCGGGTGGAAATGTAGCCGGGAATTGAAATGAGAACGAACGAAAAATTCGAAAATTTTACCGTCTCATGCTTTACGGTCGCTGCGTCATGCGCGACGAGCGTAATTTGATCACAGAAGTTGAATTCTTTCCCGATGTATGGTTTTGGAGGAAATTTAATTCGGCCCGCTCCGTGACCCTTGGACCGAGGCTTGGTACCCTGGTTTTAAGTAGGTAACTCTAGAGCGTACGAAGTGTCATTGTACTGCAGTGGGTACCGGATTGATGGCCAGCCGAGGAAGCCTTTCTCCTAATCTAATAAACTGCAAATCGCAGAATGGTGTGCAGAGTCGACAGGCATATTGTTATTATAAAGCGTCGAGACTGACCGTAAACTGACAATGAGAGAGAGAAAAGGAAGGGAAAAAAACCGAGGAATGGTATGTACAAGGAATTCAGTATACCGATCGAGCACGGAATAAAATCATTAAAAGAAACTACGGACCGACGAAGCATCGAGCGGCAGTTCCACTTCTTGTATCACAAAAAAATTTCAAGAAATCGAAAATTGATCGATTCACGGTAATCGAAATAAGCCGTACGCTGGACGTACGAAAAATAATGATCATAATCATAACAATAATCATAATCAATACAGCGCGCGAAATGTTGAGCTCATAGCCAGAGGGAGCCGGTTCGGCAGCTGTCTACGTCATCGCGACTAATAGTTCTACTTTCGGATTTCGTTAAAATTCGCATCTTCATCGTAGCGTGCTAATTTTTTCAAAATTTCGATTTCAGACATAATGACACGCTGAGTATGCAATTACTGTTTAATTAAAGGAGGATGTGATACCTCTGAAAAAATTCACTAGAATCGTGAATTTGTTATAGCTGTAGAAAGAATTGGAAAACAATTTAACGAAGAGAAAACTGTGTACAAGAAAGTCACCGATCGTGTTGAGATTTGATCCGATTTGAATAACGAGTGATTTATTGGTCATTGACGAAAAATGTAAGTTACTCGAAAATTGTTGGATAAAATTGATACATCCGTTGCTTTGTGTACCTGAACACTATTTCTGGGTTAACGCAGCAGAGGTCCTCTTTGCAAACGAGCAGAAGACTGTGGTTGAATCGTGGAAACGTTGAGCCGGCGAAATCGGTTTTCCGAGATTTTGTTTTCAGATAAGAAAACGAGTCATAACACGTGCGTGACACTGGGTCGATACGAATTCCAGTCGACCAGGCGCCTTATGCTCGAATGACACGAAACGCACGCCGGACGGATACTGATCTTGAGGCCACGGGCTGCAGAATTTTGGGAGAGCTTGAATCCTTCCCAGCGGCTTGACAGACACGAATGACAACGCCAGGCGTTCCGGTCCAGAAATTCATGAAAGAACCAACGAGCCAAGGAAGATTCTTGTCTCTGTGTAACGCAATAACGCTGCGCCATTCCTTTGTCGTAACATTTTCGCTGACATTTTTGTTCACGGGTCTTGAATCGCGAGCGAATGACGATCATAAATTTTCAGGAAGAAAGAATAAACGAAATCATAAAACGAAGAGAGAAATGAGACGGATGTAATAAGGCCGCAAGTGTTGGTGACGTTTTTGAATTTCACAAAGTGAAATTGGAATTCAGAAAAAATTTGTCCCCATGTAGCAAGCAGTCTCCTGTCTTTCGCAATAAGAAAATTTTCTCAGCATTTTTCTGTCGGCTTTGCCTACCTCGGAAAAAGAAACTGCTAGAGAATTGATGAAAGGTTCGAATATTGGCTGGAACGAGGTATTGATCAATGTTCGAAGTCTTCCAGCAGTCAAAGGAAGGAAAACGACAGGGAAAAATAGATTACACCGTGATTTGAAATTGAATTTTGAGATTTTTCGATTTTTCTCACCGATATTCGAACTCCGGGTTTAAAAGTATCTTATCCAAGAAACGGTCAACGGTATATTTCATAGGACTTTCGGTTCTTGACCTCGCTTAACCGATGATCAAAAATGATCCATGGACGGTGATCTTGAGTGACCAGGAAACGTCTGATCCTCCGATTGCGTATACGTTCAACATATAAGAAGAGTTGTTGCGCGGTTAAGAATCGGCGGATGAATAACCGGTGGATTGAACGTGAAAGCACACAATCAACGATGTCGTCGATGCGGCACGAAGGCCATAAATGCGATTCTTTCCATGGAAAAATTTATCAATCGCGATCTGTAATCGTGAGGCGTCGATCTCTCACGTAAACTACATGTCACACATACACATCGACGGAGACGCGTTACGTCTATCTCTGCATCACCTAGCATCGGTGATCGTTACGTCAGCTTATATACTTCGTGACCCATTCGAATATCTTTGAATACATCGCGGAGCTGCGGAGAAGAATAAGCCAGCCGTTGCTTGCACGCTTCGTAAATTCGAGATATCGTGTACCTGTAATCCCTCGGCGAAAATTGCCTCGAATCTCCTCATACCGGAAACACAAGTCGAGAACAATTCATTTCGCGGCCCAGAAAATCCAGGAATCGGAGAAAAAAGATTGGAGCGAAACGGAAGTGTAACCGAATATCAGATTCGTACGATAGTTAAGGTGAGGAAATTACGAGTACGGAATTTTTTTCGGTCTCTGAAAGAAGAAGGAAAATGATGTCAAATTTTAAGGAGGTTCGACAGCGTAAAATCGTAAACTTTTTGTTAATTTTTTTTTTTTTTTATATGTATGAAATAATCATACGTTGATTACTGAGTTACGAAGATCTCTTCGAAAATACAAAAGTAGAAAATAAATTTATACACCTGAATGATGAATAAATGCTGAGATATCGATGTTTTGCTGCAAGTTGCTTTAAAATTATGAAAAATCCAATAAGTTAATTCGATTTCACTCTACGGTGGCTGATTTTACGATTTTTAACCATTTCGAATCGATTTGAAATAAAACATCGATATCGAAGCTAGTATTTATGATTACAGTGTTTTTTGTTATGGTATTTTCGCAGAGAGAAATTTTTGTAGCCGACGAACATAACCATTTGACGAATACTCTATTCACGATTATCTCATAATAAAATTAATAAAAAGTATACATTTTTGGGAGGTCAGAGTGAGAAAAATTTCATTTCTTACTCTACTTTTTTAATTAAATAACGCTTTAACGTCAATTTATTCTTGCACAAGCATTAAATTTTCTCAACAGTTGCAAGAAAATCTAGTAACAGTGATCGTAATGAGAAAGAATAGTAACGGATACTAGAAAACTAATTTTCATTTTCTACCTAGAACTATATTTTTCGATTGTGGTAAAAAATGAGAATATTCAAGGACCGAGCGGTAACCGGAACTAAAAATTTCTCTCAGTGCAATCTCCTCAAGCGCGAAAACAGTCGCGGTGAACCCTTTTTCGGTAAATTGTACCGACAATGAGAACCTCTGGTTCGAACCGATGCGGGATGAATGCGCGTTGAACTCTTGGCCTTTATATATATGTACATGTATGCGGAGGTACGCTAACCCCCAGAGACTCGGATCCTAGGCGAAAGAAATCCTCCGCAGGGCGTTATACCCTGCAGGCTGATTCACCAATTGCCCTATAAAAGCGACCCTCCACCAGGATTGCAAACAGCTTCCTGGGCGAAGAAAGAAGAGTTTGCATCATGCGTAGTGCATCGATTATGCGTCAATGGTTACGTATCTTACACATGTATTAGGGTGGGTTTTTCTTAAACTATTTTTTTTTTTCTTACGTACCCTTCGAAAAGTGAGTTTTTCTAAAATTCTAAAAGGTGCGTCATCTGGTTTTAATTTTTCAAACACTCTAACCGAAATATCTCGAAAATTATACAAGGTGGGAAACTTTTTTTGGTTTCATTTTGTAGATAATCAAATACTACTGTACACTTGAGTGTTCAACTTGTATTCGATATGAACGTTTAAAGTTGAGTACGTTGAATAAACGAATGAAGATGCTTATTACCTTGGAAATTTTTATCTCACTCGTGTTCTAACCCGATACAAATAAACTCACGCGGTAGTCATGACACTTTTTAAAGAACATTTGATTATCTACAAAATGAAACCAACAACAGCTTTCTAATATGTATAAATTGTCGAGATATTTCGGTTAGAGTGTTTGAAAAATTCAAACCGTATGAGGCACCTTTCAGAATTTTGCTACCGAGTTCCGATTTCACGAGGCTTCGTTTCAGGCTAAAAACCAACTTTTCAAGGATACGTATAAACAAAAAATAGTTAAAAAAAACTACCCTAATATATATAATATGTAACTTCGGCACGCATGCTCCAGTTCCGACTTCGATAAGATGGGACACAACTTTCTCTTGTATTCGTTCAAGAAATGAGGAAATAGAAAATTAGCCTAATGTGCGGAAATAAAATTGCCATGCGTGTATCCTACGCAACTCGTTTTTTCCATCCGTTCACGCAACGCGTGTAAATCTCTGTGTAAACGTTTCGTACTTTGATAGTAAACGCGTACCGCAGGTGTAAAGTGATGAAATCGGTCGAGTCGGGTTCGATGCAGGTGCGTATTGATCGGATATAAGTTAGTCGATGCGTTGTACAGTCCTGGAACTATCGCACATACATAGATATAGGTGTATTAAACAATCTGCAATTTAATTCGCGAGAACTCGAACCACGCGATATTCACATATAATATATACCTTATACCTATTCATGTTTCAATTCGCACTTCACCCTGCATATTATATGTTCTGACCGTTTCACAGCGATAAGTGATATCCACATTTCGTCATAATCATTCCTAGAATGCATGATCGAAGACAATTTTAACTCCGGGTTCATTAGAGTTGAGTTTCCAGAAAACTGAAGATCCTCAAGTATGTTCTAACTACTTTATTAAACAATTGGACCCTGATTAAAGCAGGGAAAAAATGAGCCTGAAATAACTGGTTTCATCAAATTTCGAATTCGTTTCAATCCGACGTAATTTGAGGAAACAAAATTTAATTTGATTTCAAGCAATATATATAATTATTTTTTAATTTTATCATGATCGAAAATCGTGAGGAAAAATTGGAAAAATGTATTTATTCGATCAAACGACTTCTCGGTATGCTAGGCTTTTATGGTTAACCTTCGCCGACTCGCAAAGCTTCCGACACAAGTACGTAAAAGCGACCTAAACGATCCAAACTATGCGCGTAGGTGTCTAGTTTTTACTGGCTGGTTTTTATAGACCGCGTTTCGATCGCAACAAGTTCGACTCGTTGGAAACGGTATTTGCGTCGCATCAGGGCAAGTTGTACAAGTTTTTTCCTGATGGGTGCGAGTAGTGACTTTCATTCATTCATCATTCGTGTATAGCGAATAAGATGGGCATATTTTACAATACACGCGCTGTCATTATTCGCGGATCAACTGCAGAGTTGTTATTTATTAACACCTATAAGCGACGATGAAACGGTTCTCGTAACAAAAGCCGGTGGAATTTCAATGTGATATCGACAAAAAAATGTCTGCCTAAAGGAAGGAAAAAAAATTTGGAAAAATTAGCACACGCGCTGCTGGTCTGGCAAAAATTCTTTCCTTCATTTTGATAATGTAACCAAAATGGTGGTATCGTGTCTCTTAAAAAATTCATATTCAAAACGGGTTTGAAGACAGATTATAGGCATAATTTTCTGATTGAACGCTTTCTAGAATTGAACATATTTGTCACGGATCTGACTAACGACCGAGGAATATAAGAGAAAACATAAATTTCCGTCGTAAAACATGGTGCAGAGATTAGGAACAGCGTTCCAATCATTATCACACGATAATTACATTGATTATACAAACAAAGTGTTGTAAGAAAAATCAAACGACATTCTTACGTATATCCACTGACTTCATACACTCTCGTCTATATAATTACCGTGAAGATAATGATATACTATGATATTTTTCCCAGAAATATATTTATAAGATAAAAGCAATCGTTTAAAAGCAATTTATTACGCCTTCCAGGATATAATTCTGACACAGAAACGCTCGATGGATATAACAACTCGGCGCATCAACGCCGACACTCGCGCATTTGATACAATGAATTATTCAAGCTCAAACGTACATTGACATTGCGGTATTAATTCCGCATTTCGCCTCAATTCGAATAGGCAGGTACTCGAGGCTGCTAAACATCTATTAATCATACCTCGAGCGCTCTCGTATTTATTACAATTTTGCACCGGAGGTATGCATGCAACGATATGTACGTGTATAGATCCCGTCTTTTACCTGCCTTTTTCTATTCCCTGCAAGAGACGTCACGCGAATTTGCATTTGCCATTTTACAGACACCCGGTTATTCAGTCAACATTTATTAAACAACGTGGCTTTTATTTTCATTTTATGCACTTCGAAAAATTGGCTTCTAATAATTTTGTTAAATTAACCATCAAATTTCTGTTTTCCATCCGATTCCTGATTCTATTTCAAGATTTTTACCAGACAACGCGAGTCGCACGTCGAGTAAACATATTTTAGAGACAAGTGTTCCGCAAAAAGTAGTTTAGAGCTTTAGCCAAAAGCTTTTCACATAGTAAATAGAAAGTAATTGTAATCATTCATCGAAAGATAAAATTGATTGATTATCTACTTTGTGCTGCAGAATTTTCGGAAACTGTCCAAAAGTGTAAAAATGGTGTACGTTACTAAAAATTGGTATTTTCGTTTAAAATCGCGCGTCAACACCTGAGTTTGACCGTCGAATGTGTGTCACGTTAGTTTTAGACGTAATAGTCTCGCCTAGAACTAGCCTAGCCTAACTTTGAGCCCTGCAAACGTGTGTGAAATTCGTTATGCGGACAGAGAGCTCCTCCAGTTCGAAGTTACGTAAGAGAGCGAGAGGAAAGAGAGAGAAACAAGCCGGAGATAGAGAACGAGCTGCAGGGGATGAGATCTCTCTCTGCGGCAAGAACGTAATCTGCCGGGGTAACGCATCGAAGGAAGGCATGTGCGATTCGCTGCAACGAAAGTGCAACGCAGGTGTGCAGAATGACACAAGCAAACGACACCCGCCTCAAGCCACGAGGCATTTCCCGACTCCAAATCGGGTCAAGTAGGTCGCTTAGTTAGCCTCGACTAAAATTAAGCTTTCCCTTCCTTCCCGTACACACATTATATCAGAGACGCGGATTCCTGCGGAGCTTTTCCGGAAGACGAAGCTTGGAGGAACCTTGAACCGTCAAAGATTAAAACGCGGTCCAACTTCATCGCGGGTAAATAAACGAACGGTTTTTCGCGATGCGTGTAAATCGAAGGAATTTGAGAAATAACGCGATCGCTTGATGGGAAAACAGAACTGCTATTCCGATTGCGATACTTGTCCATGAAACAAAAATGCAGTTTTTTTAAAGTTGAATGTTTTAAGCTTGTAGAAATTCGTTTAAAATCCGATTCGAATTGAGAAGAAAAATTTAGGAATAATGAGAAATATTTAGGTTTGTAGGTTATTTTTTACAAGGTGTTAAAATAATATTCTGTGTCACGACACGCGTTTATTTCATTTCCGGGGGTTGAGGTCAGGATTGAGGATCGATATAAGTGATTATAATCGCGTTAAGTCGACTTCGCGTATAAACGAAAGTGAAGAAAATTCTCGGCGGCTCTGTCTAATGTCCGTTAATTAATTAATTTTGGCGAAAAGTTAAGTTCAACGAAGCGCCATCGATCCTGACTCGAAGGTCTCTGTTTAAAGCTGGCGCTATATTGCTCGATAATTGAGATTTAGTGTGTAATATTTTCGGGTCAAATCTGAGTCACGATATTTAGGGCGAAAATACGTGAGGCGGTGTCGTCGGTAATATGGAACCGTGAAACAAAAACGGCAAAGAAAAAAAAAAAAAAAAAGAAACAGCAAAAATGACTCGGTTTGACCTCCCTCTTTTATAACGAGGTTTTCGCCGACGTATCGCGTGGTTAGAAAACGCCACGCAATGCTAGCCCAAAGGCACGTGACCCCGGTTACAAAGCAGAAACTGTCAAGTTACAGACCCGGTTGGTCCTGACATCATTTTAGCAGACGACAGTTTAGCAGCCGAGGACTGAGACTAGTTAGCTACGCGGTATATCAGATTGCCCGACTTGCTGGAGAAAACGCGGCCCATGAACAAAGTCGCGTTTATATCTTTTTTTCTTTCGTCTCTTTACTGAAAATTGTCAACAGCGCGGATAAAAAATGAAACTGAAAATAGATTGATAATTTTCTTTGACAAAATGATCTACTATATAATATATAACTAAATAGAAGAATTACTTTCGAGAAGTAAAATATCGAGAGGCTTAAATTCGAATGAATAATTAACCACTCAAATTAAATCAAGCAATAAATTGTTCTTTTCAATGCCTGAGATATCGCGTCGTATGCAAATTTTTTCTTTTGTTCCTAATCGCGTAGAAAATTACGGTATTGTCATTTAACCGTGTAAACCAGTGCGAACAATGTAACTACACAGTGTATTCGCATCGTAAAGACGATGTTATTTATACATTTATTTCACGTTTTCACTACTCGTTTTTTTTCTCAACTTTTTTTTTTTTCCTCCAGCTTTCCGCGCGTTATCAACGCGAAGCGACGATGAAAGCGGGTCTTATCGCGCCGAATGACACAGGTGAACAACGGGACTGGATTACCTACACAAGCCGCGTCTAACATACATAATATTAATATACATGTAACACATGCGTAAAGCAACGGGGACCCGCAGAATTTTTCTCTCACCCACGTTGATAAATCTTATAAATTTTTACCGTTTTTTTAAGATGTTAATTTTTTTTTCTCATCTCGCCAATTGGCGTTTCACCGGTATAAAATGAAAAGATTCGATTTTCCGCGGTGCTATAATGCTATACGTTTATAATCCATAACGGAATTGTGTGGTAGTAATAATATAGTAACGATTATGATAACGATGCCTGTAATAAGCACGTCAGATGTAAACGGACGCAGGGAATTTAACAGACAACCGTTTTTACAGGTTGCAGCAACCGCCCATTTCACATAATGCGCCTCTTATACACGTTCGTTTCTGCATTTCTACACGCATTACACAGACGCAGATGTAGGCACGAGTAAAAAACTTCACGTTTCATTCGCCAGAATTAAGCTCGCTATAGCTGTCGTTATGATAAAACGAAACGAGAGTACGTTTATAAATTATGATACATATACAGGGCTCCGGTCTTTTGAGTGGTGTTTGTTTATTTAAGATTTTATTAGAGCCAAATTTTAATAGCTCAAAATCGTGGGTGAGTGGATTCGTATTAGAGGGGCATACCTAGCCCTAAAATTAAATCCAGACGATAGCGCACATCAAGTGGTTGTACATTAAAATTAATAAAGTAATTGAACGAAAGTTGAGTAGTTTGCGAGTGTGTGTGTGAGTGTAAGGTGCATTCTCAAGTGTTCGAATCATGCTTAACGACCGTATAATGCAATGAATATCTATGACGAAGGTACATCCGTGGATTGGAATCATAGAGCTGTGCAGTTTTCAGAGAAATTATATCCGAAGACGCGAGCTTTGAATTTCGCGTTTGAACATGTTTTTTTTTTTTTCTTCCTCCTTTAAATATCTCGACTCAATGAGGGCAAATTACTTCCATTTCCTACCACCGAGGTAATTTTCTCTCTTCGGCCATTACGGCTAATCCAGTTAAGTATATGCGCGGTACAGAAAAATACGAGGGAAAAATATGACGGAGATTGAGTAAGGAAAAAATTTATAAGCAGTTATTCTACACCGTGATGAATCGCTGATCTAAGTCCAGAAAACATACCTTGAAATACTTTTACGCCCACTCAACGAACCAACGCAATGTTTGACAATGATTCTAATTGCAAGCGGCGTATCGTGTTTACATGTATGTAGAACGTAGTTCTATAAATGTGTGTAAGTATACACTTATGTAATTACATCTAAACTCAGCTAGGGATCCCAACATCTAAACACGATTTTCTACTACTCGCCATTTTATTGTTAATTCAGTCTGTAATTCATTTCACCGACGAGTCTATTTTCGTTCGACTATTTCAGTTACAACGGTTTAAAGAAATATCGTACTTAAAATATGAATCAATTGTACTTATAGCGAATAATAGTTACGCGTATTTTGGAAAATTGTATTTGAACATTTTCAAGAGAATAGAAAATTCTGCGAAAGAAATTTAATTCCCATTGATTCGAGGAGATAAGAAGTTAATCGAAAAACGAACATCTCCCCGAACAATCTTGAATCAAGAATCCAAGCCCTACGTCTCATTCGGTACTCTGCACAGGGCGATGTTAGAAAAGAAGGGAGAGCCCAAAGTAAAACACACCCTTTCACCCTCAAACTCTTGCGAGTCGGCGAATACAGAGGATGCGGATAAAATAACCCGGTGTATACCTATAAAAATGGATTTTCCCTAATTCTCTCACCAGGCGAATACAAAATTTCAACTAAACAAATATTCAAATTACGGCATTTGTGAACGAGAAACGTTAATTATCCGGCATAAATGTGACATCGATAATAAGAGAGAAAGAATAAAAACGTATCACGAGAATTGAAATCCTCGAGAGGCTATTCGAATTCTAAAACAAGTGAAAATTTTCAAATTATCACGTCCATTTTATTCCGACCATGCGCGAAGCAAGTACGACAACCTCGTCGATTACATATTCAACGACATTTGTGAATTAAATTTTACCACCACCACCACCACGTATGTAGAATGATACTCCGTAAACTTTTATCAAAATACATAATAAAACAGTTCACGTAAGCCTAATTGGACAGCCTTAGATAATGATAATAAAAGTGGTAGAAAAAAAAAAAAAAAAATCACCAAACACAATCTACTTCTTCGGTAATCGAAGGCGTAGCACCCATGCAGCCCCAAGAGTACCAAAGTACCGTTTCACCCGAATGAAAAAAGGTTTTGTAAAATGAAACGAGACAAAATACGTTCGTCCCTGTTGTTTGATACATACTTACGGAGGCCTTGTTTAAAATTGTTGAAATAAAAGAAACGAACAAACAAGAAGCATAAAAAGTCGATAGCGCAAAAAGTTGGCACAAATTCGTGTGAAAAAACAACAAACAAACAAACAAAGGTAATCCTCACCTTGGCCATCTTCGAGGCGATCACTCTCGGCGGTCGGAGGGCCAAACCGGTCCCTGCATTTCCATTCCCTTCGTTTTCGCGGGGCCTTTTTGAGGACCGAGCTTTCGGACCGGCTCCCGCTGCGTTTTCCTTGTCGGCTCCCTCTCGCGGTTTTCCTGGGCTTTTCCTCGAGGGTGGATTTTTCCCCCCGTTAATCGGAGGCAGCGCGAGACTTCCGGGTGCTCTGATCGTCTTCGGATGGCTGATTTCTGCGGCGGAATTCACCGCCGCCACCGCCGCCGGGGGCCGTTTCGATACCGTGATGGTTCCGTTAAGCGCAGCTCTCTGCCCCGTCCTCGGCAAGGTCCGACCTCGTACTGCCGCCATGGCGCCGACCCTCCTCGCGACGCCGCCTCCACCTCCACCCCCGCCGACGACGACGACGCCGCCTCCATCGCCGCTGCCCTCGTTGATCAATACTCCAGCGACGCCAGCACCGGGAACGCTGCGCGAGCCCATCTGCAAACACCAGCGATATCACTGCTTTGTTGTGTGTAACGCGTTAGCAAGCTAGGATCGGCAACGCGGAACTGGGAGCTAATATTTACAGCATTTTGTACAATTGGTTTGGCCTTTTTTTTTCATGATTTTTCGAAGGGAATCGGCCTGGGTCGAAGATTGGACGGACCGAAGGATGGAGGCTGAAAGTAAAGGATTTTTGAAGAGGCGATGATATGGTTTTTTCAAATCTGAAACGGAGAAAGGCGGAAAGGATCGGATGTCAGACAAAACTAAATGTATAATGTCAAAATACAGAATCGTCAGATTTATTGGAATGTGGATTGAGATGTGAAGAATGATCGGAAAATAGAAAGGTCAAGATACCGAATTGTCAAAAAAACCATAACAGCTAATTCACACTGTTTCAAAATGTCAGACACATAGGCAAAACGTAGATGGGTAGAAATGTGGAAGGTTAAAATATCATCTCCTGAAAATTCATTGGCAAGCAATTTTAGGAAGTATAATTAAATGGTCTTAGCAATGTTTTATAAATCCTGTAAATATCGATTAATTACCGTTAAATACAATTTTTCAAAGAAAAATCAAATTCGTCTTATCCTCAGAATAAACATTTTTGTATAGGTACTTTGCGAAAATATAATTCACAGCAACAGTTTGTCAATGTACCTGTAAAAACAAAGTCGAAGACTTTCCAATGGTAAATCAGTTTTTTTTTCGTACATACTGGATACACGTTTTGTGCAAAATAACGGTATTACCGGAATCACAATATTTTTTTTTCTTTACTTCCGGACGGAAATCATACCGCACCGAAAGCTTTCCCTTTTTCCGAACTACGGAACGAATAAAGTTACGACCCACAATCAGTTTTGCATGAGTTTTTCGCACTGTGAGCATTTCGATCGAGGTCACGATCAATGTTTGACTTTGCGATAGGTGTGCACGCGTTATAAGTTTTCATAAAAATCACTCTCTTCACCGGACTAACGCAAAGAATTTTTCAAACATGTGTCTCAGTCGCGATAACGAGAAAATTGCATCAGAAATTTTGTTGGCGATTCGACATATTTAACTTTTCGATTGATGATTTGGGTAAAAATTCAAATTTCACTGAACCAATTGCATCGATGAGAGTAAAAATTACTCGACACGGAAAAACGGCTAGAAACTCGTTGCCTTTGTGAACTTAGGTCGGTGTAATGTTTATCCAGTTGGTGCGCAATTGAGTAACGTATATTCCTTTGAATTCCGTATAATAATCACATTTCAATGGTATATGTATAACCGTAAATATTCAACTGTTGATCGCATTACAGCGTTGCGGTGTTAAGCCGGGAAATAATTGATCAGGAAATCTACTAACACGGCGCTTGCAATGTGCACGAGATAAATCAATCGTCATCGTCGATAAATCGAGAGGCATTTGAAATGAAGCGTCGGAATCTTTCAATCGCATGCATTATCATCCAAAGGTAAATTATTCCTATATCGAATAATGAGGAATAATTAGCTGCGTCGAAAAACATGCCGGTATTAAAGTAGCTGATAAACGTCTAAAATGATCAAGACAACTTTGATGTTCCGGGAATTTTACAAACGAGTATTGGTTTAACTTTTTATACGGACTAAATCGCATGCTGACGTAAGTTTAGTAATATAATTCACCGGATTGTCACGCGCACATAAAATACAGTAGCTCTATAACTACGTGTGTAAAAAAATAACTCGAGGTAAAGTTAAGCGATGGAATATAGTATTAACTGATTTCCCTCGTTTCAATCGATTCATTCATTACTTTTTTCGTGCAGTATCGAGCTATTTGAATCAAGACTTTGTTAATTAGATTAATGTCAAATCGAGAACGATCTCATTGATTTGAGTGATTAGCGGGGAAAAAAAGAACTCGTTTTTTATCGACAAAGCTCAAAATGAACGACTGAAGGAATAAAATCTTCACCTACGTCCATTTCTTTCCTTATTTTTCCTCCGAAGGCTAAAAGTAAACGGTCGTTACTGATCGACGACGCCATAACTCATATCGCCTCACTGCCTGCACGGCTCGTCACCTGCAAACGAACTGCTCTTAGTCCGCAGGAGCTAGGCGCAAGCGTATGTGAGCAGGGTAGGTATATCAGAGAAATTGTCGCATTTTTTAAGATTCAACATTATTCAACCCTTAGATATTTCATTCGTAATGCACGAGTTTTATTCCTTTTTTATTTTTCATTTAAACTTTGACGAAATTCAGGCATTGGTAGAACTTACTGAAATTCACGCGAGACGCGTTAAATATTTTGAGCGAAACGAGCGCGTGGCCGTTGAAAAATTTTGGAAATGTAGTCGAAAATTTATATACATTTCCAATATCAGAATTCTTTTAAGATGGAAACAACAAAGCGGATACAAGAATATGATTTCTGATATCAGATATTCGAGGAACTTTGTAGCTAACAAATCAAAAGATGCAACAACATCGGGTGAAAAATTTAGAATCGTGAGCTCTTGTCGGGTTTCGGAATTTTTTCAACTTTTTCACACTCAAAATTCGTGGGTCAGAATATTACTTAATTAATATTACCAGTTGTCAAAAGTTGGTAAAAGGTATTAAGTAGCTTGAAAATTGCTGCATACTTAAATGATCCGAAATGTTTTTAAATTCACAGGAGGATCTCCAAATTAAAGTACCGCTTAAAACTTATCGCATATGCACACCGATAAACCTGCTCAAAAAAAAAAAAAGAAAAAGAAAAATTGAGTATATCATGATTGTTCGTTTAATTAAACGAGTTAATAAGCGCAAAACTCGAACATCTATAATTCTGTGGCTACGACTAAGCGACTTGGGCAAAAAAGAATATGTCCATTCTACTTCCTGTAGTACAATTCATACTTGCAAAACGAAAGAGTGTAATTACTCGTGTAAGGATGTTATAGTTAATCGCGAAATCTCGCACAAGACGAAACGCGTTATATAATTAACTCGAATACACATTTTGCGTGGGACTCCTTACCCACTTTTATCGTAATACGAAGGTATGACGTAGGTCGTAGGTACTTCCGTACCCGCAAGTTTGAGTAAACCTATTTCATTGTACTGTACTGCAGGTCCGAAAAAGGCAGCGCAACCGTCGGATTGTTGCGTGCGCGTGGAGTAATACAAAGAGAAAAGAGGTCCCGGAAGGATGATATCACATTTCGGGGTAAGAGCTACGCCCTAGGACTCAGGGACGGTTTTAGAGGTTTCAGAAAGTAAAACATGGATTAAAGAGCACAATTCCAGGAGGAGCGTGATTAATCCGAAACCTCTGCACGCGCGCTTGATGACACACGAAAGTGGCAATGTAAGTGCTCAAGAAATGTGTCGCCATATACAGTTCAAAGTAAAAAGTGAAGGATAACGAATTGCAATTGTGTTTGTGTAAAATTAAAGCGAACTGTTCAACGCTTATGCCAAATATTTTGAAGCGTCAAGACAGAAAGGTGTAAGATGAAAGTGAAAATTATGTTAAAAGCTCGAGGAATCCGACAAACATCCTTTAAAATCGCGTCCTTTTTCTCGTCTGCAATCGTGCAACTAAATTCGTACCCTTCCCAAAGAAAATTTCATTATCTGGTCAGTGAAAACAGCGAATCTAGTTTCGTTCGAGAAAATCGAGGATAATTGGGATTGCTTCAAGTTGTACGATTGCCGATGGAAAATGAGATGCGGAAACGAAAGGATTTATGTATGCCGAAGTGACTCTTCGTACTTGGGTAATACTTTGACAGCGAATCGCGGTACCTAGTTTCGATTATTAGTTGTTTTTCAGGGGGGGGGGAAACGAGCCTGCAGACAGGCCGCAGACTGCGCGGTCTCTTCCCAACGGCTCCAGTAATCCGGTTTGTAATTTCCGCCCATTTCCCTCGCCTGACGTGCGAGGCAATTTCAATCGACCCCCACGTAACACCGAATCCATCGATTACGCCGCGCTGGACCGCAAGGAAATTAAAGAGATAAAAATAAAGAGAAACGAAGTTGATAAAACGCTCGCGTCAAACGTCGCAAATGCAAACACCGCGGGAAGTGAAAATGCTGCTAATTTTTGCTAAAACTTCCTCAAACATTTTCTTATAAACATCAACTAGAGGTTAATATGTCGAGTAGAAAATAAAAATTACTACGATGTATTTCATAGCTATATTCTGTCAAAGTACCTTGAATCCCTTTGATGTTGGTGTATCTTATTACAAATATCACGGTGATTTATCTCGTCCCTCGAAACAATGATATATACAGCAATATTATATACAAAGCTTATAGAAGTTTCGTCAAAAAAAAAAAACAACCCCAGACTATTCTAAAAAGCCGAAATTTTTTCAGCAGTTCATATTGCAAGGGTACAAGTAATAGTATATTGTGCAACTAGTGCACGAGTTACACGTCATTTGATCCATTCTTTCTAACGGAAAAAAATAATTGAGACTAATGCACGAGAAAAAAATTTAGTTGGCGAGGACACTAAAACAAAACCCCTAACTGCCGGCGGTGATAGCTTGAGTACAATGAAGTTCTGGCTATTTGCAGCATTGCCAACATCGTTCAATTGTATTATGGAATCAGGGCCTGAGAATCGGTATTTTTATGGTGCATACATGGCCGTGAATCATGGTATTTTCATGGTATAAATCATACTAGGAAAGAAGAACAAGATAATGAGTGAAGATTATTCATAACTTTTTGTCTTCAGACACATATTTATTTGAATAAAAAATCGAAGAATGTTCTTCATAACAGCTCTTTGAAGGAGAAAAAAATTAATCAACGAATAAAGTTGTGTATGTATCGTATGCAGCTTGAAATGAAATGCTGTACGTTAATTCTTCTGAATAAAAAGGTCATGAAAAAATCACCCAATCCACCAAGAGAAAAAAAAGCTAAATATTAATTCTCAACAACAAAACTGCGGTACAAATTATGGAATAAATTGTGAAATCGTCAAATTATGGTACATCTACGGGGTATGGTATACGTACATTAATATATGGTACGATTCCTTTATTATGGTACGTGTTGGCAACACTGAATATTTGTGAAAGACATTCACGATACGTGTTGTAGAGGGCGGCACTGTTGGAGGCTATTCGCCCTATTAGCGGGTAATAATAGTTTTTGTTCTCTAGTGGAAAAATGGTTCGTTATTTCCCAACATGCTCGTAATTGATTTAGAAGTGGCGTTTTTTCTTCATAATTTCACCAGGAGGCAAAAATCGGCTATTTCTACGTTTGAAGTTTGGAAAAAGCTTATCCGATCTTTCAGGCTGAACTTAAAAACCAATCGATCAATTATTAAAAACAATTACCTCAGCTCGTCGCAGGTAAGGTTGAAAATTCCCTCTCATGGCAGAGCTTGCCAAGTTCGAGTCATCATCGAAGTGGCGAAAAGTAAAGCGCGGAGCTTTCATTCGTCGGCGTTTGAACAAACGACGGCGGTGTAAGTGGAGGCACTACACGAGCTTTCGCCACGTAAACACAAGCGATGCATATGGATAAGCAAACCGCGATGCACTGTCACGTAAGAAACGGGTTTTGCGATTTACGCTGCGTACTACGTCGTCTTACGAGAATCGCACGCCTGGGCAACGAGTAAAAACGGGAATGGAAGAAGGTGGAGTTCGCGACACTGAACCCGGCCGGGTGAATATCGGAATATCCGAATGGTGAAAATCGACACCGAGGTGTACGAGTGAAAATAAAAGAAGCGGTGTCACACGTGGCCGCGGCGGGCGCGATTCTTACCTCATTCGAAAGGAATGATATTTAGGTATATGCGTAGATAGAAAGGGAAGCGGGCACGCGACATCGGCGATCTCTTTTCCTCGCGTGTCTTCCTCCGTTGGTAAGAGCGAGACGGAAAGCGGCCGCTTCTCCGTGACTCTGAAGGCCTTGATCGCCGGCTTCGGTTTTACTCACGGCCTCCGATCGTTACGAGTACACACCTATCAGATAAGAAAGCGACTGAACTCGGCGTGTCGAAGGCCTCCGTAGTCGATCCGCGTCGTCAAGTTCGTACGGCGAAGTCGCTCCGCCGGTAACGTAGCTGCGAAAACTCTGGAGGTTAGGTTACGTTAGGCGGTCGCCAGTTTCTCTCTTCTATCTTCCAACGTGGCTGCGAGATTCTGACGAGACTCTTGCTTCGATGCGGCGTGGCGTTTATCACGTTTACGCTCAAGCGTAAATGTAAAAACTTCTCACTTGCCGCGCATCCGCCATCGCCGGTTATTATTTCCTCTGTCGCATTATCGAGACCTTGCTGACGTCCGTTTCTGCCAACTTATGATGAGCTTTTTGCTCCTCTGAAAAACTCGCTAACTTCCAGAGATCGATATTCCGGCGCAAAAAATCCCGGGACAAGTCACGAGATACTCGGAAAAACATCGCGGTCGAACAGTTCGGTTCTCCAACGGAAATCGTTCGACTTGGTGCTGCAAACTCATCGAATTATACTCCAATTATGCGCTGATGTTGACTCTGCATTTTTTCGGTCTCGCGGTGTCTTCTTCAGCCGATTATACACGCGGTCGAAATATTTCCTATGTAGAAAAATTTCTATAACCACGGGTGTTTTTTGTTTTTGTTTTCAATACTCTGTGGAGAGAAATTGACAAAAATCTCACGTGCTGTTAGAAGAAATTTTTTAAATCGATCTAATACTTTTCATTCGTTAGATTCTTTGATCGTGAAATTCTTCTGATCAAATTTTTTTTCATGATCCGTGTAACACTGATGTAAATGAATTCAAAATCTCGTGCGAAATATCAACGAATTTTCTCCGCGGGGTTTCAATTCATTGCAGAATCTTCGTGGAAAAATTTTGGCGCATCGCGACGTTTCTCAAAAATTTTCGTACAAAGTTTACACGATATAAAGTTTTCTGACGAGGAGAAATGTAGTCCGACTCTAACACTTCCTGCAGCTAGGATTACAGTCGGTGAATGAAAACCGAGCCCGCGGGTCTCGCCTGCATATCCTGCGATCGTGCATCGCGTCTTCCGAGTCAGAGCGTCGGATTTCCCCGCGCTGCTCCCGATGCACTGGAGTTTCTGGTTGCGGATGATGTTGGAGGGAGGCTACGACTCCAGTCGGTCCTCTTTCTCTTTCTCTCCGTCTCTGAGTCACGTGGGGAATTGAGCTAATTTAGATCGTACTTAGCGACGAAATTATCTTCACATACATATCTGTACGCGATGTTGTACACACTTGACGGAAATACACGCAATGTCGGTCTAAGCCCTACTCCACGTACCTAATATACCGGTCTTCAAGTAACTCGCATTTAAGTGAATGAATTTCGTCTAGTTCGGCTGTAACAGCAGCATCGTACACTGAGAGAAATTTTTAGTTCCGTTTACCGATCAGTCTTTAACTATTTTCATTTTTTACCACAGTCGAAAAATGTATTTCTAGGTAGAAAATGAAAATTAGTTTTCTAGCTGTCACCGGAAAGTCTAGTATCTGTCACTATTCTTTCTCATTACGATCACTGTTGCTATATTTTCTTGTAACTGTTGCGAAGATTTAATGCTTGTGCAACAATAAATTGACGTTAAAGCCTTGTTTAGCTAAAAAAGTAGAGTAAACCGAATAAACTGATTTTGCGTTGCAATTACCAAAAAAGGATCGTCAATAACGCAAAATGGTTACGTGTACCTCGTTTTTCGTCATTCCAACAATATTCAAACAGTTTTTTTTAACGATAACTGGTTTATTGAATTTTTCTAGTTACTGCAACAAATGAAATTTTTCTTAGTGTAATATTACTATACGTTTGTAAATTTCATTTCAGTGAATTTATGCTATGAGAATACAAATATTCAAAGAATTGTTTCAACAATGAGCGTAATGACGCAGAAAAGCAACCAAGATGTCACGAGAATCCAAAAATATGTCACACAAAAATCTTTGAAGCAGGTTCAAAGGAGGTTTTAAAGACGTACAAAAGGCGTGGTTTTTTCGACGATATCTTTGCATTTTTTCGAAAGTAATACAAAATAAAAATTCAAAAATATCAATCGATGTAGAGACGAAAATTTTCCACACAATTGAATCATTCTTATTATAGATACGTGGTAAGTAAAGCGAAGACTTATAAATGTCTACAATAAATATTAAATGAAGATAATTTTTTCGCTAACCCGGCACGTGTTTGCCGAAGTGATAAACACTCGACGGCAACCGACAAACTGCGAGGTTTCAGTACAAGGAAAGTGGATAAATAGCTGTGAAATATCTCGGGGTATCTCGTATGGACCTAATCGACTTTTATTGGTTGTCGCGGAACGAATTGATCAGCTGCAGCGATCGTATGACGCCTGATCGTCGGACGATAAAATATTTCCAATTGATAACCCTTCGTGCCTGATAGCAAAAACGAGGCTTATCAACATTCCAGCATGTTCGATTCGTATAATTAAATATACGTTCCCATGCTGTTCGTCCTCTCCATCTCAAAACATTTTTTTTAAATAAATGAAATTTATGTCCCTCCATGGCCTGTCGTATTTAAAATTCCTGTACAATATGAGGAAAAGAATATGGTTCCGAAAAATTTAACGCTCTTCTTTGACTTTTGTCCGAGATTTTTATATTCGCGTATTTCGTATCGACACGATAATTATTATATACTGCAGTAAAAATTTGAGACACAGAATTCTTGAGGTACAAGTTCAAGTTCGGTTCTCGCATTTACAAGTTTTGGAAATTTCGACATTACTTTTTAGACTCGAAACGCATTGTGACTACGAGCGAAATATATTTATCTCAATTAATATGAATGTAGGAAATTGATTAATTAATCTCTCTCACAATCAGTTCGTGTGATTGAACGGGCTGAAATTGGGTTACGCAGAAGAAAAAAAATTGCAGAGCAATATGCGATAGCAAAAACGTCCGAATGGAAGAAAAAAAAAAAAAAAAAATTTTCAACGATACCTTCAAGCTTAATGATTTTAAGACGGTTACTTAATTTATATGAGCCTAGTCAACGCTGGCCCAACTCGCTTATAGTTCAGGTTGCCAAATCTCAAGATCTCGCGTTCAGGCTTGCGGATTGCGCAAGAGGCTGTGATTTTTAATTGATAGTTCAGTTTAAGACGCCGGGTTTGCAAGGCCTGCGGAATTATCTATGACGTAAGATCGGTGTTCGCCACGAGAATCAACGCCGGTAGGTAAGCAGCTATTTGTATGCACAAGTATTACACATATGCATACGTTGTAAACGCATATTCTGACAGTCCTGAAACAAATCAGCGTTACTACAATCTCTGCTTCGAAACGTCACACAATTATGCAGCGCGCGATGTTTTCCTCCCGCAATAAAGGAATGACAGATTTAAAAATAATACAAGCAAAATAGCGTGAAAGAGAGAAAACGTAAAAAACAAAAACAAAACAAAAAAAAAAAAAAAACAACGACCAACGAACTAAAAGGTAAAATAAAAAGTACAAACACGTCCGACGAACGCCTAGACATGAAATATCATTCGGCATACATTTATACACATATTATACTTTTAATTGACCGATCATACTGCTATTTGAGTCATACCTGATAATTGAAAGTGATTCGGTATTACTTCCTTAGCTCTGCGCAAGCTTACAATCGTAAATTTGTACAGTTATGTTACGATTCGAGGACGCCATACCTGAGTGACGAAAAGAACTAAAAAATAAAATTAAATTAAATACTCGAATGGGAAAAAGTATCGGCATTAATATGCATGTAGGCTCGGAAACGATGTCGAAGGCGAGAGTGTCGATTGATTTCGGACTGTGTATTTTATCATAAATCGGTCAAGCCATATGGCACTCGGACGTATTTTTGCACAGGCCGTATGATAATAAAAAAAAAAAAAAAAAAGTCAAGAAAAGAATTCCTCCGACTTTTTCACGGCTTCCATTTCGATGAATACGTTGCTCTTCATTTTCTCACCAAAGATGTAAGTCGCACACAACTTTTTATTTCTCTTTTATTACAAACCTTTTTGTTACGCGACTAAATCTACATGGTAATAAATGAAACCTTTTTTATCTAGTTTCCGATTTGAAATATCTTTTTCTACCAAGTGCTGAAATATAAACTAATTTTTGTTGTACTTCAGCTTGCCTTACTGGCATATTTAAGGCATTTGCAGTTTCTCTAACAATAAATTTCACGATCAATATAAAACGTGGATATTTTGAACGATAAAAATGTATGGAATTTCGGAAATTCGGAGAGTGATTCACGAGTTGTCATTCACTTTCGAAACTTCCAGATTTTGAGAAGAACAGTTTACGTTTATTATACAATTCCGTAATTCGGTATAAGCCAGATAATTCTGAGGTGAATATATTACACACAATTTCTAGAAACACAGTTAAACATACATTTCCGTGTAAAAATATTCAACAGCGGATGAAAATGTGATTTGATGAATGTAAAAACACTCGTAAAAATTTTACCAATCAATAAGTAACGGACCAACATTGTAAACTGTACGTATCATAAGCCACTCGAAGCCAGGAATAATTTTGCACAGAGAAAAAAAAAAAAAAAAACGTCTTATGGAAGAAAATTGCAATTCGATCATTACACAGACTATAGCGAGAACCGTTTCGGACCTTCAAACCCGTACTTCGAACCTGACAAAACTGCTTTTCAGGTACAAGAAGCCACTCGAAAGGTCAACGAGATATCCGTTGACAGCTTTCTACATTTCGCTGTCAAGCACGTCATTTTCGACCTGAAAACGGTCGCGGCATCATAAAAGCGGCAGCGCACGGAAGCCTGTCTTCGACTGATATTTCACTTGCAATTAATCCTGCAGCTTGATGCACTAGCGATGACCACTGAGCTAGAAATAATCGATGCATCGGTTAATCGTGTCCGAAAAAATGATCGAACGCGACTCGATTGAATCGGTAAAAATTAATCGATTATTTGGTTTTTTTTTTTTTTTTTTTAAACGCTGCATTTGAAACCAAATTTTGGTAAATTTCAGTACGTAGTCTTAATAGCGGAGAAGTGTTTGCGATAATTTATAATTTCATTTAAAATATATTTCAATTTCCGGTAAAAATATTCATTTATTTTTCACTTATTGTATCAAATAGGTACTTGGTAAGTAAAAGAATGATAATAATTGATACTTTAATCACATGAATTGATATTGTATCGCGTCATTCATAGGAGTAGAAAACAAGAATCGATTGTGAAGAAAAATAATCGAGTCGGTCGATTAATCGAGCTGGAAAAATAATCGATTTAATCGAAAATCGATTGGTTTTGATCATTCTTACAATGCAATTGCGAGTACACATCGGGTTTTTACAAGTGTTAACATCGCTGTTTTGACCTGAAACTGCACGCAGCGCAACCGATACGCAGTTTGCGTGAAGATAAGGCTTCTGTGTGAAATTCACACGTACAATATGCATGTGTGAGATATCGATAGATTATGCATTCGCAACGTGGCAACTCGGCTTCGAGGGTCTCGTGTACCTACACAACAGGTCACCCGCTGTTTATCGATTTCAAATAATTACGGTTAAGCACTCGACCCTCAATTACGACTGGCTCGTGTAGCACAGCGTGTGTAATGGAGAGAAATAATTGAAACGGTAAATTATGATCTCAGCAGGAGCTCTGCCGCAGAGACTTCGATAAAATATTATCGAACTTTAGCCTTTTGACAGTCTCGTTCAGTCACGTTAACCGATTAAAAAGCCGTTTCAAACCAAGTTATCGACAAGACAACACGGGTATATAAATGTAATACCGCCAATTTGAGCGAAAAAAATTACCCGATTACCGCAGCAATGAACATTTTCAAGCTGAGTTGGAAAAAATTTTGAAATATGATACGATGGTTGGTACGAGGGTGAAAATATTTTCACACCTCAGGCGGACAAACTTGTAAGTTGGGGGTTGAGATTTTTGAAAACTATCCGTTAGAAAGGAACGGCCTGTATACAGGTTCGAAGTAGAGAATAAACACTCCTGACACACTTCAGTCAATCACTCGTTGATCGGAAATGAAAATTTCTATAAATCTCACTGTCAATCGCACTTGATCTTCACGCACGAGTTCTCCGCGATGTTTAACGAAAAATGAAAGATATCGAAGTAGAAATTGTGGCTATATATTATTATTATTATTACTATTATTACATACAATACTTTTGTTTCGACGAATGCAGGTGAAATCGTCACGATCGTTTTTCTATTCCATGTAGGTATAATAAATAATTTCACGCCTACGAGATAACGGAATGTAGACGAATTTGATTATCTCTCGTACGAAAAAACGCGGGCGATTTAAAATGTGCGGTGAAAAAAATTGAACGAACAAATAACGTTGCACAACGGCAATGGCTTACCAATTTCCTTTTTTTCCGGTGATTTTCCATGGGCTCGAAGCACCGGTCTGCACCGAGCCTGGACAACGATCGAGCCGGATTTAAACACTGCAGTAATGCACAAACGGTATTGCAAACGCGAAAGATGAGCCACGAGCACCTGTTTCCGTGCCGGCTAAACTGAAACTGAGCGGCTCCCCGAGTGCGGTATATTGGTACCTCTAACCACGGTGCGGGAGTAGGGAAGAAGAAATCGCGTGTAGAAAACAAACTCCAAAGCTAATAGAAGCCGAGAGGAGGATGGAAGCGCGAAGAGCCCGGAGAGCGATAGGCGCGCTTAAAGGTCATCATCGCAGGCGGTTTCTGGCTCTTAAATCGCGTCGGTAAATACGGGTAAATAATATCGCGAATTTAAAAACGGCCAATCATCGCCCGGAACGGGGGGGAGACCGGCAATAACAGCGGCCAACATCATCCGCATAATAAGGTGTGTTTGGGCCGGTTAATAATAAGGATTAATAACGTATCACGATGAAATCAAGCTCATTGTTACGGCCGATATGTAATCCATCACGTTGTATTCTATTGTAGTTTCTTTTATTGGCCAATCGGTTTTTCTTTCTTTTCTTTCTCGTACTTATCCGCCCGTTCGTTTATAGTCGATTCCTGAGCGACGTATATGTTGTGATAGATGTATGTACGGGCGGCATGTATCGTAAACAATATGGCGTATTGTTCACCGACTGTATCGATCGTTTGATCGATTTCATTGATCGCGGCTCGTTACGAGCTCGACTGACATTTGCAGGTGGCAAAAAATTCATATCGGACGCACTTGATCCGTGTCTGCAGACCTGCACGCCTTGACTATAAACACTCCCGTAAAAAAAGTACCTACTTTTGTACTCGGAGAGGACAAAAAGTAATTGACACGTAATATCACTGTCAGAAAAATGTAACTAAACATAATGACCCGGCTGGTCCACTTTACATTTGTATTGTTTGTTACATTTCTTTTAGTGAATATGAAACACATTTTAGTAATATCAACATTTAAATTGTTACATTAACATTTAATTTCTCCATTTTTATTTGTTTTTTTTTTCAATTAGTAATACATTGAAAAATGGTTAAATCAATCCGTGTAACTATTCATAGCTGTTACTGTAACACATTTTCTATGTTATGGGAAAACTGTGGCCAATTGATAAAAATGGAAATAGACTAATGAAGATACTATGTTTAGTAGATTTTCCACAGAGAAGCGATTGCGTTAAGAAAATGTTTTAGAAATCAACTCTGTCATTTGTATGAATAATAGATTGACCAGCGATAAATGTCAAAGCGAGAAATTCACCGCGAAGGTCAATCGATTGCAACGCTGTGTTATCTTTGCTTCTCAAATATGCATGACAGCAACTTGTGGCAAAGTCCTCCGACTAAGAATTTGGAAATCCAGAAATTTCGAGATATTTTCTCAGAGGTTGATCCTATGATTTTTTAAAAGCCTTTTTCCATTCTTCGGGGTGCAATTAGTCTGCAAAGGGTCATTCAAATCGATCGTGAGACGAAAAGTCGACGGTTATGAAGAACTGATTATACGCGTTTTATTCTTCATTGTCACGCTGATATCAAATGTGTACAGCGAACGCTATGATTTCATGTGTTAGTATTTCGGAACGGTAAAAAAATCAGATCCTGCAAGTGTCTGAATAATTATTCGATATGAATAAACGATACGGTACTTGATTGGTTTCGCCGATGTGTATTGAAAAATAATCAACCGACTTCGCAAACATTGTGACATTCAAAATTCCAGATATTTATTGCATATCTCTTCGTGAGATTACTCTCGATAATTGTGAACAAACAGCGTTTGAGATCCGATATTGAACCAAAACGTGAATTGCATTCCAAGAAACGAGGAACGGAGAGTGTGCGAATATATTCAAGCTAATTTCCGCGCAAGCTGCGGCGCCGTGGTAAAAGACAAAAATACACCATCAACTCCGTTGGTAAGATAGGTATAATACAAACTACACTCGTACTATGCGAGAAGCAGCTGCTGCGTACTTGGAACGAAAGTGCGAAATACACACAACCACATGTGTGCTCGCAATTAGGCAAATACTGTCGTTTTACTAGGTATACGGGATGCCGACTAATGTGATTATCATGCTGCGATGATGAAAGTGAAGAAAAATATCGTTTTTTTTTTTTTTTTTTATTTGGGTACTATTTTTTGATCCTCTGCAATTGTAATATGGATGGAATTTTCGTATTTTATATAAATATACAGCGGCTGGGCCGACGCATTGCGTTTACTATGAATGTGATTTTTTGTTTTTCAAATTTCGTTCTGTACAGAAATTGACCAAACGAAAAAAAAAAAAAAAAAATCCAGGGCACAAAATCAATTCTTACACCTTTGGAAAAGATCGTCGCGACAAATCTTTTATTTTCAATTATCGTGCAAGACTGTCTTCATATTAGTGGAAACAGAATTAACAATTGCACAATTGCTTGCTCTGAGAATATTTTCGACTAATTTGTTTGTGCATTTCTTGGAAAGGCAGGATTTAAAAAATTTGGTGCCTACGTGCCAAACGGATAATACAGCGCAAGCATCGAAGTGTGTTGGATAAGCTTTAAATCTGCAGTACCGACCGTGGCAGTTGACGGTAATTCAGAATCCGGCACTATTAATGTTTTGTTCTTCGCATCGGTAAAACGTGACGATAGGCAACTAAACATACTGCCGTGTCTCTTTGCGAAAAACCCCTGAAATATAGCATGTTGACAGGGCAACGTCGGTGAACGTAAGGATACATCTGACTGGAATGAAAAATGTCAAAAATACATACGTATGACGTGATATTTTATTATGTTGAACAAGAAGAAAAACAGGAAAATGCATAGTAAACACAAAGAGACACGGTTACAATATTTACGACGCAATTACAATAATCGCGAAACGGCATGGAATGAACAATGGCGGGTTTTTTTTTATGCCTCAGAGTAAATAAGCAGCATTTATTATTAACTACTTTAATTCTTACACTTGTACTCCCTTTCTTGAATTCATATATTTTTATACTTAACTTTGTAAATACCTCAAATTTATGTATGTATATATATATATATATGTGTGTATATATATATATTATCTATAATTTGTAATATTTGACTAATTAATATTTAAGCACACGACTTGTTGTTTTCGTTTCCATTTTTCAACAACAGAGAAGCACATTTTGGCATTTTTCATATAGATCATAAGTCATTTTATTTTTTTAATTTTTTTTTTTTCTGAGCACGACCGGCGCCGACGTTTTCAAGACTGCATATGATTGTAATATCGCAAAAACACGTTTCGTTTACTGTTCGTCGTTGCTTTTGGAATACTAATTCTGAAGTCTGTTGAGGTTAGATACCACCGAATTATTGTATTCGAGATTGAAAAATTAAGTGTTTACATTTTGCAAAAAATTTGGTAGCAAAAGATCACAGCTAGGCACTTCGGCAGCATCAAATTTTGTCATCTCTGTGACAAAAGTGGCACTCTTTATTATCGGTATTTGTAATATATATAGGTATATAATATTTATATTGTCATGCAGCAAATGAGTTGAAATGAGAAAGTAGAAGACAAAAAAAAAAAAAATAGAAAATTTAAAAAAATATCATCAATGCGACCATCAGAACGACGCATCAGCTGAATACAAAGATAATGATTACAATAATTAGCGTAAAGAGAATATTGTATATAAATTCAACTATAACTTTATATTTGTTGTTATTGTAAATGTAAATTTAATGTAAACGTACGTGATATTGAACGGCTAAGGTATACGTTAAAAAGCTATTATATCAGTTATTAAAATGCGCGTCAAACCCTTAATATAGTTGTATTATACTCAATAATATTACATGTACGTAACAAGCTATTTGAAAACTGATAAACGGAAAAAGATTATGAAATTGTGCGGTTTACCATGAAAGGTAATAGTTTATCAGGCGCAGTTGAGACCTAAATTATTTCAATTATTGGTCAACATGAGATCGGCGCCCAATTTGTTGCATTGAAATATCAGTTTGCTTTTCATTACTTGATTTCTAACTTCAAAGATTAGTCGAGTCAGAGCGGTAAGCCTCACGTTACATTACCGGGGCTGCAAGTGGCTTAAAACTTCAATAAACGCCGACCGACTTTCAAATTTATTTTAGAATATTCACGATTGAAACACATTGTACTTTTTTGTTTAGTTTTGATCGTAGTACGTCTGACGTCTCATATTCATTTCCTTTTTGTCAATATTCGCGACATATCTCGAGGTTCAAAACGATCCGCAACCCCGTCGTCCAAGTTAATTAACTTAAATTTATTCTGCAGTCCAGTTTTCTGAGGAGAAGGTATTGTCTGGCTTATATACCGGTTCGAAAATGGGTAACGTTAGGCTTCTTGGCTTCCCGTTATTTCGTGCAAACACACATAGGTATACAGACGCAAACAAAATGAGGAAGTAATTTACAAGTACAGCAAACAAACGCACAGATTCATTACAACGAGGTATCCTTTGTTCCAATCAAAATTTCACGTGTCTATTAATCGCCCGGTGTTCCGTATCACTATGCGCAATATCGTTTTACCTACTTTTACTCATCTTGTCAATTTTTTCTTTCCAATTCTTTTTATCACAACGACCGCACGTACACACAGAACCATAAAACGAACAAACATCCAACACATACACACAGCTATTACAGTACTTGGCTCAATTAGGGGCGAGTTCTGCAGTTTACGATCCTCGAACTATATACATCGCTATCTGCACGTACGTGTATGGATGTACTGTATATATATATATATATATTCAAGTATACATATAATCTATGTCGCGTTCCGCATCGCTGTATATAGAATAAAATATCATAATTCATAAGACACAAATTGCATTAAAAAATATCATTCCTTATTCTATTATAATATAGTTTTTACATAAGGTGCATAATTTACCTTACCGTATACCGTAACCTAATGCAGTAATATTAATAGTAATAATTGTAAGTATCTCCTCCGATGCTGTACACTCCTTTTTCTTTCTTTCTTTCTTTTTGTTTTTTTTTTTTTTTTTTTTTTTTTTTTTGTAGATGGCAAATTACTTAGGAATAATAATAATAATATCTGTATATCGTTTTTTTTCGATATTGATAACAGTAATAATGAAAATAATTCTTATTCGGTACGTACTTTCATTCGTTTTTACTAGGACCATTTAGATTTTACTCTTTACTTTCTTTGTTCAATGTATTCTTTAGCGAATAAAGCGTTTAAATGACACACCAAAATGAGAAATCCTTACGAAGCACAAATGTATACCATTGTTCACATGATCTGTAAGCAATATGGCTAGACGAAATGATGCAACCGTACTAAAATATTAACCGGATAAAAATTTCTGAATAGCTAAATTTTTACACCACTTGATAACAACAACACTTTCCTTATATGGCAAATTTTGACCCGTGCATAATTAACGTAATCTTTATCGTATTAGGCAGAGTTTATGGTTATTACATAGAGACAATTTTTATCGATGCAAACTATACGTTATTTCACTTATTTATTATTGTTCATATCTTGTCTTTTCTCTAAATGTTTTATACACATATGAATGTTGTCAGGGTAGAATCAAGATTGTTTAAAAAAAGAATCAACCCTCGCCTAAATTAATCGCGTTATAATTTTTGCAGTTGTATTCAAATCACATCTTGACATGATCGAAAGTGTAATTTTGATCTGTTGAATAGCCGTGTACAGTTGTGCGTAACTTACAAACTAGTAGAAATTACTCACAACTGAATAGTCATAAGAACATTCAGATGTGCATAACATCATGGAATACGGATCAAAGTACCTATGGTGTTTAAAAGGATTGACAAACACTGATAAAAAATTAATAAATTTCATCGTGGCGAATTATTTACCTTGTAGCGAGGGAAGGGTTTTAGTTGAATGGTTAATTAGAAAGTCAGAATAATCGATCATTGTTTCAATTTTCATAGTCAGTTACATAAATCTTACGAGTGAGTGAGTGAGTGAGTGAGTGAGTAGCACTATGGTGAAGACCTCTGACCACAACAGATGAGATATTGAAGAGACAAAGCTTTCAAACGTAGATATCAAAAACAGAGTATAGTGCTTACGAGGCACAAAAGGTGCAGCAAATCTCTGTCAGCAAATTGTCTGCATAAAAACTCTGTGCAAAGATGCCAAGCAAATCAGTATTGATCAATATACTATTTATTTACAAGAATCGGTTGATTGTTTAGCGCGGAATCAATCAAGTTCGCAGGAGCTGTCTTCTACTGTATATTAAATGCAATGAAGTTGTGATTTTTTTTCTTGTAGTACGAAACAGATATAAAAACGTAAAATGAACGTAGTCAGCTTGAGAAGAATAGATAAAAAGTATTTATTGAAGTAATGTGCACAAAAATACGAAAACGCGGCATTATTCCGGACAGTAATAAAATAAGTATTCATAAATAATCTTGGACCAGAAACTTAAATGGATTTGAAAAGAAAAAAAAAAATCCCCAGGTTACCCAAGCTCATAAATTTTCAAAACAGTAATATTTCTATAATGGACAAAATAAATTGTACTACGTCATGTTTACTCTTTTCTTTTACACCCTGATACAAATTTGACCAGCGAATTTCAATCGGTGTATACAGTTGGGATCATTTTTAACGTGTATGAAATGTATAGATATAGAAGTGTGAATGATTATCTATCCACTGTAGTTAATACCCTCTCTATATACAATTGACGATGAACAAATTTTGCGACGGTAAAACGCCCTTTGACAAATGCCAAATACGCATTTTAAATTCATTTATTTCTTCTATTTACTTTTATTATTATTATTGTTATTGTTGTTATTATTATTTTTATTATCATCATTGTTTCTCTTTTTATATATCTTATGCATTATCATATATACTATATAATTCAATAAAAACGTAAAGTTAATTTCAATTACTCATTGGCGCGTCATTGATCTGTGTTTTCTTCTTTTTTTCTACTTCCGTTAAACCACGTACTCATTGAAGGATCATCATTAGTTTCTCTCTATCGCTTGGGGGTATTTGGAAAATAAATTTCTAAGGATGACGGAAGTCTCGGCGGCATTTCTCTGACCGCATACGCATGCGATTGCTTCATCGAACGCGCGCGAACGACAAGTTTCCAATAACGTCTACGACACGGAACTTATCGCGTTGTGGGGTGAACCCATTTGGGTTAAAACTTTATCTAGCCACTGGAGAGGGCCGTGAAGATGCGCTTCAATCCAGCACGGAGTCGAGGTGACATCTTGGCGATGGTATTCAGCGCCCCAACCCTTGACGAAAGACATCCTAAAAATAAGAATTCAAGTTGAGATTGTGAGCTCGACTGGAATTATTGAAAGTGGGGTTTTCTCTGCTACTAATAAAGACAAAATAGGTAGAACAGGTCTTCTCGGCCCACCTAATAGTGCACATTTTGGTCAACTCATAGACGGCCTCAAATCCGTGATTAACGCTCTGCGAGAGTAGCTGCGCGAACTCCTGATTGTTGAATATCTTCAACGAGCATCCTGGTGGTATTTTGCATACGGTGCTGGGATGAAATCCGTGATGGTGATTACAATTCCTGGACTGTACAAAAATGGCCGAATCGGATAGACACTCGGCGTACACCTCACCGCCGACGTAGTAGAGGTGAACCCCCTTTCCTATGTGCCTCCTGGTGTTCTCTATGGTCGAATTTCTGTTTACATTCGACAACTGCCCAAGGCAAAACCGATCCGAATTGTTACTGGGATTGGTGAATCCGTCGACGATAACGGAGTGCGACTGGCAGTGGAAGACCTCCCCGACTCTGCAGTTCAGCTCGTAGTAGGCTATCGATGCCCAATAGGGTGGCTCCTGGTACGAAACGGGTGCTACCTCGGCGGAGCCACCCGTATCCATCGCCGTGGCGTCAGGAGGCGGCGACTGTCCGTGTTGCGAGCCGTCTTCCGGAGGGGAATAAGCCGGCGGTGGTGTTTCCGGCAGGCCGTTACTACCGTAAGGGCTCTGCGGGTTCGGCGATGTCGTGCTGCCCGGACTGGGCACCGAGCCGACGGAGGAGAGCGGGGACGTCGGGTTCACGCCGACGCCTGTCCCCGAGTTGAAGCCGCTCGACGAGTAGGAGACGTTGTGCGGCATTGTCGGCTCCGGAAGCTGCTGGAAGGGAAGGAGCGAGTGGCCCGGGGCAAACTCGGAGTGTCGGGGGACCAGAACGGGCGGGAGAACCGGACTCTCGACGCGTTTGTAGTGGTACGGGTTGATGCAGACCTCCTTCTGCTTCGCCGAGAAGGGGTACTGGCAGAGCTCGAGGGGCTTGAGCTCGTGGTGCGACTGAAGATCCGGCCACCGCCACACGCGACAGTAGATTACGTGCGGCAGACCCTTCCGGTGCGAGACTTGGAGCCGACCGTCCAGGCTCCGAGGTATCGTCACACACTTGCTCGGCGTCCCAGGGCAGCTCAGAGCTCGCTCGAGTTCCTCGATCGCGCCCTTTCGTTTCTTCAGTTTCTTCACAAGCGAGTCGACCGCCTTCTCGGCCCACTTTTCCTCCTCGTCGCCCTGCTTCCATCCCAGCAGTTTCTTTACCGCCGGACTCGTGAACGAGAACAAACTGTTCAGGGACGACATCGGACCCGAACTCGACGAACCCTCCTCGTCGTCCATCGCGATTTATTACTGGCTCAGAATATTTTCAAAACGGTCGTCGATTCCGGGGTTTGAATTCTGTTCGCGAGTATTAAGACCTCCTCCGTCTCCACCTTCCACCTGAAAACGAAACGGAATTTTTATTTTTTTTTTGTTCAATTCGATTGCTGGTGCATTGTTCGTTGGTATAAAAATTCTTTAGAGAAATTAACAGAATTTTTTCATCTTTCCTCCATAATCCGCCACGATACCAGTTTTAGAGATATCGAAGTTGGACATAAATCACCGCGGTTAGATTTTATATGTTTAGTTTAAGCGTCACGAAACAAATAAATTTTGTTTACATCAGTCACATATTCGGTTGAAAGATAATTTCTCAACTCTAATATGTGTTCATCTATAATCACCGTCTGTTCATAAAATACTACAATTCAATTCATTGGTTGACACGATCTTGCAAAAATATTTGAACTACGGAAAAACAATAGCCAGCTGATGGGGATTGCAGGGTTCAAATTAGTTACGGGTCAGTCAGGTGGAAGAAGGGTCGTCGAGCGTTCTCAGGTAATGAAACCCTGCGGAACAGGTTGAACGAATGCCTGAATTTCAAAGTTTCTGCGAACACTCGATACCTCGATGGTTATTCATTGTGTCTCCAGCGCATTATGTTGGCAAGCCGTTAATTAAGATTCTCGTAACTCCGAAGACCTGGCAATTTTTTCAAATATCTACCGTTCGATTCGTTCACAGATGATAGTAATAATAATAATAATAATAGTCTATGAGTGTTCTATTGTCTCATATTATATGAGTGTTTTTTGGTGACGCAGTTGAGTAAACATCTGCAGGCGATCGTGATTAATCGTTTGGCTAACCGTCAGCATTTTTTTTACAAATAAATACATATATTCATATAAATATATTTGCGTGATATGTGTAATATTTACATTGCAAACCGAACACCCGAAAAAGATTGTAGAATGTGCAGCACATATTTACCAAAAGTTGTCCGCAATTTAGTGGCGATCCGTAGAGTTGAAGAAACTGGTTTTGAAGGATTTGAGATAAAAATTTTACAACGGCTTTTTAACGTGATTATATACCCAAAGAGAAAAGTAGCCTATAACTAAACAATTATATAGTCGGCGGTAAGAATAATAGATTTTTTTCTTTCCCCGACGCGGTGATAAACTTTTGATCCACCTGTGATCTATTTTTATTCTTTACACCAAATTAGAATTATATACATTATATGTTTTATACGTTCCAATTGAAGTACGTAATTTCGTGGAGGTTCAAAGTATGGATCTTCGCTCTGCGCGCCGTTTGCGAACTCCGCGTAGCACCGCGCGGTCTGCAGAATCCACTATATTTTATACACAGAATTTAATGAAACAGGGTTTAATGCAAAGCGTTGGATAGATACGCGTGCGCCTTTCCGCGCGTGTTCGTGTTACGTGTAATATGCGTAAGAGGAACGTATGTACGTACATATGTACATGAATAGAGTAACTGACGTGGCGCGGTAGTAAAAAAAACGGCGCGAAATTACACGCGCAGTGTGTTAGAGGAGCGTATAATAAGAGAGTAGAGTAGAGTATAAGGTTGGCGGGCAAGGGGCGGGCGTAGCAACGTGCTCGTTCACCCTTCCTATCAGTTGCCGTTTTTCCGCTTACAGTGAGTCATTGCACTTGCCGAGCACTTCAACGAAATCAAATGACGATGATAAATGGGCAATAATAAGAATATATTGATAAAACATAATACGAGAAAAGAAAAAGAAATTAACAAACGCATGCGTATATGTACAAACGTATAAATACATGTACACGTACGTCATTCATTACGTTCGGTCATTCAGAGTTTCGGCCGTGCCGTTACGTGGAACACGACTGTTCACCTTCGACGCATCATATTGCTTTGCAACTTTCCAACAAATTGTACTGAAATGAAAAATTTTCGCAAAACTGCGCCAGACGACTCACGCCTGCAAGAATTTTTTCTCTCTCACCCACCTGGTATTATTATTACACGCGGACAGGATGTTGCGACTATAATAATTCGACCGATCGTTCGAAATATAGAGCAAAAGAAATCCCAAACTCTGTATATCTACGAACGGCGATTCGTCAATGGATACCTGTAGGAATTTCGATACAGAGCGCGTCGCACGGTTGCAAATGCAATCTTCTTTGAATGAAACAAAAAAATAAAAAAAAAAATAAAAAAAAACCAAAACAAAAACGCGAAAGTGATAGAAACGACTCGCTCGTCGCCCCCGTAACTTTACGCCATAGAGCTATGGGGTCTGAACCCTATTGCGTGTAATACAACGCGGCTTAAATGAGACTTGAAAACGAACTCCCGCTGCTTTCGTATACGAATTAACACGTGTTCGTCGATCAGTTTTTCCTTCCTTCCTTCTCCATTGCTGCACCACCACGGTACATATATGTATATGCATACGTGTGTAAGTGTCTATGCATATATATATATATTTTATATATATATATATATAATCACTACCCGGGGCAAGTGGCAGAGCAGAGCAGAGCGGCACTACAGTTCCGAGAATATTTCTTTCAATCGAATTTCTTTATTTATTCTATTATTATTGCGATCGCCGCCCTACCCTCACCCCTCTTTGATCCGTCGCGCGAGTCTCTTTTTCTCTTTCTCTCCCTCTCTCGCTGTTCTGTAAATTATACATACTTATACATGTAATGTACATATAATAGTGGCAGACTGTTGCGAACGATAAAGAAATTTAATTTTACGTATTATAAAAAAACCAATTACACGGATGTTGTGTACGTTTGATAAATCGCGGTAACGAGTTGTTCGCGTGTATACTTCGGTACGTGTGTGAAAATTGAAAAGTAAACAATAAAATTATCGAATCACAGAAAAAGAAACTGTTTCTTAATTGGTTAATCAATTAATTATTCCATACCTAATCTGTACCGCGTGCAGGGTGAAATCGTGGGTCAAGACGGTCAGATCTCGGAGGTAAAAGATTTGGTCAGCGAGAATAAATAAACATGAAAAAGCGTAACCCACAAATTGAAAAAACAAGTGACAGGCTTTAAAATTCATATTGGAATTATCCGATTCGAGGGACGTGGATATTTGTTCTTAGCATTCGAAAATCGGTAATTAGTTTCGAGATGTATACCAATGTAATTTGCATCGTTTCATTGTTCAGATACATATTATATACGTTGCAGGGTGAAAGTGATAGCACTTAGAAACTTGTTGGGACGAAAAATTGAAATAAATTTACACTTCGACGGAGAAAGAAAAAAAAAAAAGATAAAAAAAAAAACAACAACAACGACAACCCTGTGGAATATTCTACGTAAGAGAATGAATGTATGAATGAATCGAGTTGTGTGGCAATTCGTGACATGTAACATTTACTCACGTTCTCTCTGCGAATGCGAGTTGCTGGTTTTTCTCCTTCGACGATTAAGTTGGCGAAAGGACGGGGTTCCGAGAAGCACCTCGAGTAAAGATACGTCACTGTCAATTGCAACGAGTCAGAGTGCGTGCGGCGAGCGTTTGTTGTTTGTTGGCGGTTACTCGTAGCGTAAATCTCCCAACGTTCTCCTCAGGATCCGACGATCCCCTGCTTTAAGGGCGATTGAAAATAAAAAGAAGAAGAATGTAAGAAGAAGCGAATAGTGAGAAAAATTGCAAAAGTAAACGCAAAGTTAAGTAAGTTGCGGCGAAGGTAAAGTAATATTGAAATGAGAAGAATCAAACAAAAAAATAGAAAAAAGAAGGATGCGAAACAAAACAATGCCGGGGAATAAAATCACTCACTTCGTGGATATGCGTGTATTTCGTAACGAGGATCGACGCAGGCTCGATAATCCCCCGGAATCGATCTAAACTCTCGTGCGGATCGAGCGAGGCAGGTAGGCGATACGATGCGCCTCGGCTATCGGCGGAATTCGCTCCCCGTCCGTCAGACTGGCCGATATTGTGTGAAATCAGTCGCCGCTGCCCCACGCCAATGTGGGCATGCATGCAGTGGACGGCGCTAGGCTCTCTCGGTCGAAGGAACGAACCGACTACTCCTCGCGAGGCTAGCAGGCTCGCGAGGGGCACAAGCACAAGATTAACCCGCGGTATCGAGCAAGACGACGGTCGTAATTGCTGGCCGAGTTCGGCGAGACTGGTGCGCGCTGTGGAGTACTGGCCGACACGCACGATTAAACACCCGCGTTGCTGAAACGGAAGTTCGGGAAACGATTCACATTTTTGAGCACGTTATTTGTCACTAATGTTTACACACCACCGTCCATGATGTCGCATAGCATTATGGCGGCCGTGTTTACGGGCGACGCGCGTCACTGCCTCGACTGCCTGCTGATGCTGCCGCCGCCGCTGCTCGAAGGCTCAAACAGGCAGAGCCATAGCCCGAGCTACCGGCGCCCCCGGTGACCGAGAACAGAGGCGATCCCAACCACTAACCCAACGGTCGACGACACGCGCGCACCGCCGACGCACGTCACTCGACAATCGCGTGTGCGCCGCGCTCGCACCAATTCTCATTACAACGCGATCGAATCCCCCCTTTTCACATCTCATTCGGCTCCTCTCTGGCTAATCGAATATCCGCACGGGTTGCGCTTGCTTCAGACCCTCCCCGCAAACCGCATTCAGCTACTGCAGCTACTGCAGTAGCTGCAGCAGCTAGTCGTTCGCGGATCTCGACGATGTCTGGCGACTCCGTTGTGAAACGGGAAACTGATTGACTGGTTCGATTGATTTATGTAGGCATTCTCTGGGTGTTCAACGTCGCTGATAATTACGAGGTTGACGAAAAAACTTAGTCTGTTATCCCAGGGGCATATTTTCGTGACCATTGATCGGCAGGTAAGTGGGCCTGAGGCGTTGAGAAGCCGTGTTTATAACGATACGGTAGCTTCTTTATCGGCGGGAGGCGTTCAACACGCAATCCCATCATCGCACGAATACCCCATTAGGGTAACCGTCTTTGATAGCCTTCGGTCAAGGACTGATATTTTGTGTCGAAGAGGAAATTGCCATGCTCGCAAAACGTTTCCGCACGTTTTAGGCATGCAAGAAACCACTGTTTTATCTCGGTCGGGCTGACCTTGTTTTGTAAATTCATCGACGGCGTTTCAGGATTCATCCAATTGGTAGGGCATGTATGTAAAGATGATGATAAGGTATTCAGGGCCTTATCGCTCGCCTTGCTGCACTAACGGAGTCCCCCGAAACTCCGAAATGGGACGTCATACCGTAAGATCAACTCTGCAAAGAGAACGCAATTTCTGCATTTATTTTTGGCAATTGCATGCTATTTTTGCCTATGCTATATTTTGACAACACAATGCAACGTATTTACAAGATCAGAGGCATAATAAGAACAAATATGTGTATACAATATTTTAATTATCAATAGATATAGATAATGTTGTTATATATGCATGTAGTATGTTTACATTATGTATTTATATTTATTATCTTTATTGGAATAAATAATAAGCGGTTGTACTTTACTTTTCAGCACAATTCAAGATAAAGTATCGTAATCAATATTTGCCTAAAAAAAAAAAAAAATGGCTACGTACGACGATGAATATGATGGCTTTTCCTGTTGAAGTTTCATGTTAAAATTTGGAAAGATCACGTTTCACATATTATTAGTGTCTGGTATTTACACCTGATTCCTCGATTATCTTGAAACACGACACTTTGTCTCTCCCCTCGCAACATGTATTCAGGTGATGGAGGAATCGGATGTTAATGCCAAATGTAGCGTATGCGTCACAGAACTTGCCTTCATGGGCTAGTAAATTAAAATTTTTTTCTTATTTTTATTATTAGATACATTATGAACTATTTCATAGTATATTTTCCGTTTTTCACATAATTAGTATTTATTTATTTTTTCCTTTTCTCTTTCCTGTAATATCCTTACTCATCATTTGGTTAGTCGTCACCCGATAGATTGCTTGTACGCATACCCATCAACATATAAAAAGTCTACCACTTGCAAGTTTACGTGGAGAAGACGAAAAATTATGCAACGAGGTTGAAAAGAATAATAAAATAAATACAGGAATACTTGAAAGAGATAAGTAAAATTACAATTTATAGACAGCATGGTACCATCTTGGGGTACATAATTTATACACGGAAATATGTAAACTTTGGAACGAATTTAGCAATATAGTAAATAAAACTATTCGTAGTAAAGTACAATGCGACAATATTTATTATTCCTTTTAGCTCAATTATTTACTGATACAAAAAACTTGCCCAATTTCAGACATTGGGAAATTCGTAATTCGTATTTGCAGATTTTTCTGAAAAATCGAGAAAAGGTATTTGACCGATTTGACTAGCAAATCGCATCACAATACAATATAATAGACAAAACAGCAAAGGCAAGCACTCGCTGGAGTCGAAAACCTCATTCACCCAATTGTACGTAGAATACGATAAAAATTGTAAAATTAACGTATCATTAACTAAATGTAAAGCCGTCTTCATCGTAATGAAGGAACACAGCGATGATAGAATGTTATATTGTATTACGTTGTTATCTTCTAAGGCGGGTACAGCTGGTAAATTCTTATAGATATTGTTGGCTGTTCCATTCCCCTGTCTTTTTCAATGTATTGCTACAAGTCCGGATTCAAGAAGCTTTTGTATTTTTGCCGCAATGTCAGGATTTTTCAGATGGCTGCAAAGGATTAAAGAAAGAATTACTAAAATGAACTAAATTATCACAGAATTACGCATGAGAATTTTGTACTATGGTATACCTTCAGTAAGGTGTATAGCTGTCATCGAAAGAAGCGTGATTCTACACTACATTCATCTTTTCTGAACCAGATTAATTGAGATCATTAACTATGGGTTATGCAAATAACAATAAACTTACTCTTGGAGTGCTTTTGGATCGCTCTGCATTTGCTCAAGAATCAAACGCATCGCAGGATCTCTGAGGATGTTCTGAACCTCCGGGTCAGCCATGGCTCTCTTTCTGACTTCCTCGGGATTGGAGCTAACAGCGACGGTACAGGACCGGTAGCCATCAAGCGCTTCGCTATTGGATGGGTCTATTTCTAATGCTTTCTGATAAGCGGACAGAGCTTTTCCTTGCTGCTGCATTCCTTGGAGGATTTTACCCTTTCTTATCCATCCCTTGATGAATTTTGGGTCAATTTCTACGCACTTCTCACAGTCTTTTAGCCCCAAGTCAAAAGCTACAAGTTTAGTATAACAGGCTGCTCTGTTACTGTAATATTTTGGCTCATCAGGGTTTCTCAAAATGGCTTCTGAGTAGTGTTTTACTGCTCCGACGTAATCTCCGTCCTTAAACTTTTGGTTGCCAAGTTCTTTTTCTTCCTCAGCTTTGATCGGGTCAATATAAGCTTTTCTCTCCTGCTCCTTAATTTTCTTATCGATATCGGACAGGAGGGTTTTAATCTCGGGTGTTCTGTGCTCGGACATAGATTTTTCGTAATAAACTTTAGCCTGTTTCCAATTCTCTAATTTCTTATAGGCATTCCCAATTCGAGTGAACGCCTTCGCTATAAGTTTAAAATCCGCCCTATTTTCCCGACCAACTTCAATGGCCTGTTCGCATTGTTCTATACATTTTTGGTACTCTTTTTGCTCAAAGTAAACTGCTGCGACATTGTTTCGATACGTAATATCCGTAGGGTCAAGCTCGATGGCTTTATTATAATGTTCCAAGGCGGCCTCGAAGTTTTTCTTCTTATATGCTTCGTTTCCCAACTCTTTTTCTCGTTTGGCCGCCTTCTTCTCTTCAGGAAGATTCTCATCCTCTTTTTTCTCGGGTTTTGCTTCCTGTGTAGGCTGCGAAGTCTCTCTCGTAGGCTTTGGAGGGTCGACATCCATAGGCTCGTCCATGTCTCCAGGATTCAGTCCAAGAAGTACGCTCAAGGTCGTAAGTACTCGATTATCTTGCAACCTAGCGCCTAGAACCCTGGGGTTACTTCTGAGCTCCTGGATCAGTTTGACATACTCGGGGTCATCGAGGTACGCTCTAGTCCTTGGATCGCTGCGCAATTTTACGAAAATATCTGGGGCGTTGAAGGGATTTGCGTCACTCCTCTGCGCCTGCACTTCGGACAAGCCCTCCCTCAACTGCTGATTATCAGGGTCTAATTTGAGACCCTCTTCGTAAGCCTTTATCGATTCGTCCAATCTACCGAGGTACGCGAGGGCGCTACCCTTTCTGGAGTAGCCCTTAACCCAGTCAGGCTTTAGCTCTACTGTTTTCGCAGCATCCTCTAGCGCCTGCTCGTACTTTTCAGCTTTGGCATAAGCAGCCGATCTGTTGCTATACAATACGTGGTTGCTACCGTCCAAGGCGATTGCCTCAGTGTAATACTTGACCGCTTCATCATATTTACCTTCTTGCAGCGCGGCGTTGCCTTTGTCTTTCAGTGCTGACACCTAGAGCGATAATCAAACATTGCAGAGGTTATTGTCAGGAGTGAAAAAAATACAAAATGTTGTTCAAAACTGACGTAGGAGTAGCATTTTTACCACGGTAATGGTCATGCTATCACCGTTTTATCAAATAACAGTCGCAAAAATACGGGAAAACGGAGAGCTTTTGGATAAATTTATTCGCAGCGACAACGTGAATGACTATTTAGCCGATCGACAAAGGAACGGATAAACAAATTGCGGAATAAACAAAACGTTTGTAACAATGGAATGATTGCAAAGCCGCGTGAGCTTCAACGGTCGACGACGTAGCCCGAACGCGTGCATCGTGAGGACGGAGAGCGTAGTTATATATCTTGTGCGTCGGAGAAATTACGGCGAAAAATGAAGAGGTATCCTTGAAAACATTTACGAATGATCGGATTGTGCAATTTTGGGAAATTAATTACGCTCGTAATTATTTACTTTACCTTTTCCATTACGCCGGTGACTTCCGTGCGCTTAAGGTTCGCTCGCGTCGATCAAAACTGTCTGACTCTTTCCCTGTGTGCCGCTTCGAATGCTTCGACGATTTAGGCAGAAAGCTCTGGAAGTATTCTTGTTTGGCATACGAGGGACCGCCGCTGGCGCCGTGCGCCCATCGAACGAACCAGAACATGCGCAAAATAGCGATGATTTAGCACATCCTTGAGTAGAGCACTCGGTAGCCATTATGGCCGGGTTACCATCGTTCACGCGATCCTCGGTGGAGCAGTCTTACCGACCGCAAATAACAGTACCGACTGATGTCCCTGACGCGCGTGATTTAAAAAAGTTTCATTGCAGTTCTCTCATTCTCATGCCAATTCTGAAAAATAAACAGACTATGATTAAAAAAGGTTTATTCTATCATTTCGAACAGATTTTCATATCTAATCTCTAAGATGTCTTAAAATGATTGTATACGTCCAAAAAAAAAAAAAAAAAAATTCTCGCGTTCAGGAGAGAAATAATCAGATTGGAATGTGTTGTTGTTATTCGTTAATGATTTCTGATGTACGGTTTACCGTTTGACTTGTCACGAAATGTTACGTCAGGTCAAAAATAAAATATGAACTAAACGTATTAATCCCTCTCACCGTTCAGGCAGTGCTGTGCCATCTGAATTTGTAACTAGATTTATTCAGCTCGTATGTCAGGTCACGATTGACTGTAAATCAATCGCTACCTTTCTTTCGTGGCTGTATATTTTCCGAGGTACCATGGTGTGTATCACAGTTTTCCCGTACAAATTATATATACAGTTTGCCTCTGTCTAATAATTGTGAGAACAATTTAAGACGTGGAGGAATTACAGATAATAGAGTGGGGGTAAAAATCGAGAGAAATATCAGAAAATGGAAGAGTCACAACAGCGAATTTTGAAAAATATCAACATTTATTTCGTAGAGTTTCAAATCTAGAAGTGTCACGATTCCATGTATTGGTTTCCCATACTTTAAACCTTTTCACGTTTTGACTTTACTATATTTCAACTTTCTACTGGTTAAAATTCTGTGAAACAAATTTTCAGCTTCTTACAAATTCGGTATTGCGACCTTTCTATTTTCTAGTCCGTCTACATTTTAGCCCCACCTCTGTCTTCATACCGATACACCTAAAGGAAAAACTCACAAGAATTTCCAGAAACATCCTGTACGCAATGACAGAAGTAACGTTCACTGATGGCATCCCTACAAAATTCTTGTACTCATTCCGATGACACAACGCTGGACTTCAATGTTGTCAAAAAGTGTTTGTCATCGGGTCAATTGCGCAACTTTCATGTATCCATATTTCATGTCTACCGATAAATTACTCTAGCATATTCAGGTATATCAGCTTTCGACCCTCCAACGGTTCATGCTAATTTCGTACAAACACGAAGGCCCGTTTATTTTCGCGCATTACAGAGCTATAATTATAATTGACCGGATGTTATTCCGTACCGCGGTGAGAAAGTATATTGTAATTCTTTAGCGTTAAGCTCGTCGTATTTATTAACGTCGAGAACGGCTCTGTGCATATAATTTCGGCAGATGCCTCATGTATGCACCGACACACTCGTCTTTCACGGCGTTATCGCGCGTCATACGCGAAAGTGAAAATAGTTTACCGGAGTCACATGAAGAGTTACAATAAATATATTACAGATGCGAGGAGAAATTCACGGAAACGTGGAACCGTCTAACGCATTTCGTCATCGAAAACTCCAACGTGTTGTGCGGTTTTTCCGCTTTGTTATTGTATTAAAAGTTACGTATGTTATGAAAGGCAAGCAGAATGCATCTGCTGACCGTAAGCGCCTCACGCCGAAAACAAAAGCACCTCCATTTTTGGAAATGATGTAATAAATTCCCGTCTCTCGATTTACGCGAAATCACTCGCCGGTTTTATACTCGCTCTATACCTTATACCCAATTCAAACTATTTCCTCATGCACCTACTTCGTGGGTAGGTCTGTACTATAATACGTTACATATACGTGACAAGCATAACATGCGACGTCGCCGGCTTCTATTATCGGTAAAAATTCCTGATCACTCGATTATCGCCCTGAAGCACGTCAGCTTAATTCCCCACTGACCGAATTGCTCCACATAGCAATGGCGCGCTAACAGCCGAATAGTCTGCATCGGAGATATTATACCAGAACCGCAATCCGTGGTCCCTCGATATTTTGCGGTCAAATAGGAGGGGATAAATTTTAAACAGAAATTTACTTCGTCAGTCGCCGTATTCGTAGGATGTTATGCATGCGTTAATCGATCAGCTGATCGCGATATCCGCGATCTAGGCCCTCTCTCGACCCAATGATTTCTCCTTTTACGGCCGGTATACGCATAAGAACTTTTTGTCAGCCGCCTGTATCGTTGAAACTGGTTTTACACGTATACCGTACTGTCCAACTCATCGTCAGTTCTAGATGCGGCATTTTCAACGCGCCTGCGTTGGAATTCCCAGGGGCTACTGGGGAATCCCAGTCCCACCGAATGGAACCTCGAACCGTGTACAACGAACGCGCTGGCTGCGATTCTAGAGAGCCTCGCGAAGCGAAAAGCCGCAGCCGCAAGCTCGTGATCGAGAACTGCGGAAAGAAAGGTGTATAAATTACAAAGGCTGTATAATAAAGGTACGCGTCTTCGATCTCTCCTGCGGTAAATCTGCTTCGAATTATACGCGTATCATCTACTCGCAGGCGGCAGGGTTCATTGCCAGAAGCTTCTTTCTCCATTTATTTTTATACCTTTCGTTGTTGTGCGGGCAAGGTAATTGAACGCTGCACTGCGGATGTTGTCGAGATCTGAAGTTGATAAGAAGAAAGTTTCGTATCATATTGACGAGTGCGATTAATTATACATCATCCACTGTTTCCTCATAGGCCGTAAAGACCCGTCGTTACAAGCGTTAAAAATTATATTACCCAGTTAACGCGAGACGTTGAAGGCATAAAACTTACAGCATCAATAATTCTAATTATTCATGAGTTTCTCGGAACGGTTTTGCCGTGTTCGCTCGCATTATTCGTGTTGCGTAATACGCGAAAGGTCGTACGACCGCAATGTCGATACAAATGCACCATCAGCGGGCTTTACTTTTGACATTCTTTTTGAAATTGCCTCACATCCAGTCATCCATATTCCCATGTACGTAGCTCAACCAGGATCTCGATACTTGCCAAATTTTCGCATCAAGTTCCGGTGGGCTTGTTGTCGGAGCATCGTTGTCATACCGGTTTCACGAACAGTACCTAATGCAAGTCAGTATCCGAATAATTTCATTAGACGAAATTCCAGATTTTGATAAAAATCCGGGATCAGACGATGACGCAGAGGTCTGGAGTTCGGACCTCATGCGTAACGTCAAGTTAAACTCGGTCTACTGCACGCGTAGGCATTTGGAGCAAATAAAACGGTGGCAGGTATTTATAGGCAACGAAAAACCGTGTGCTTGTACAACCGTACGGATATAAATACAATAAGCACGTAGAGATAAAGCGTGCAGGGGAAAGACGTTCTTCCCAGACGTCGAGATGCACACGCATCCTCCAAGGCACGCTGGGACTTCGGCCAAATATACATACCGGGGACTTGTAGGTACGGCACCTTATCCACGTGACTAATCCGGCAAAGCCTAAAGTAGAGAATGAGGAGTAGAGCAAACTTCCCCAAAAAAGAGCAAACAGTGATAAAAGACCGCTGGCGAACGTCTGCGACGTGTCTCTATGAGATGGAAATATATATACCCCTCGCACTGCCTTCGCGAATATACCCTGATGTGTGCTGCGGCGCTAAGTTGATCCGGCGAATACCAGTTTTCGGTTCATCTATGCCAGAACAATCTGAGACAACTTTTATTCCCATCCATATGGATAAACGCTTCGTGGAAATCGCTTAGTGTGCAGAGAGAGAAACAGAGGCAGACTTGTTGGATCCGAAAAAAATTGACAGCTGAAAGTGATCCACAAATTAAGTTACCGGTTTGTGGGGGGGACACCTCCGAAGTAACGTTACCTTTCGAAAATGAGAAATTTTAATTTTTCTGACAACGTTTCATTACTGATGTTATTTGAATTTGAAAATAAAACTTGCGTCGAAAACGTAACGTTACTTTAGGGGGTCGGATTAAAATCTAGGGTTGTCTAAATAAGTTGAAAAGTGGTGACATAGTTTATGGACGGCTCCTTAACTGGGATCACTTAAGCGTTATCGAACTTTCCAGTCTTGGTTCCGGGAATGAATTAATGAAGAACTCGTTAAGTGGATACTATCGAAGAATGATTTAAACGGACCAGTATGAGATAACTTTGACAAGTTGGGAAAACACGGATGCCGTCACGTTTCACCCTGATTGTTTTCTGACAGACGTAATATACTTTCGGAATGTTAACAAAAATAAAGAACCGTAATGCGAATTAAGGTTCAATCTTTGTGAAAGGCATTTAGTGTTGCTTTGATGACTATTTCTAGGGTCTCCGATTTATTGTTTTCAACAAAAAACCGTCCTTCGTTTCTGTATGACTTTAATTCACTGCCGATGATTAACAAACTAACACGAGTTTCAAAGAGACGGAAGTTTAGATTTTTTTTAATTGACTCTCCAAAACTAAGCCCCTCCAAGAATCATTATTAAAGTACGACTGAATTTACATTTTCCCCATTTGTCAAAGTCAATTCCTGGGCGTAACCCTCTTTCAGACTTTACGTTGGGAATTCCCGAATATCCGCACACAGCGTTCAACGAAGTACCTTCGAAAGTGATTAAAAAAAAATACCGGACATACCCCTTTCATCGTTTACTACTTAGCGGCGTTTATCTACTAGGAATAACGCGTAAGTTCGGTTACATCGGGAACACCCAATTCTTCCTGAGAACGGCACGAAGGTTGTCAGTATATATGTTTTCTAAGTGATTCACCAAACTTTCTGCGGGCTCTCTTTGAGAAGAGAGCAAAAGAGGAAAATGTATTCAAAGCGAATGTGCATATAAAAGAAGGATACACAGTTAAGTTTGCAGAATCACGTCCGCGGTTTGATGAAGAACAGCATTTTCAGACCACAACCTCACGGTTGATTCCGAATAGCAACAACGCGAATCATTTCTGATTTATTCTGACTGGCATCGAGTCATCGTATGGTTCGACCTCGACAATCGGGCACGTTGGAATTCGCTTAGAAAACCTAAATCTGCAGTCTCAACAAGTTATTGCGTACGTGACGATACTTTGCTAGAGACCGTTTCACCGTTGGAAAGTAGATGATTTTCTCTTCCGGCCAGGCGATGAGTAACGCGCATCGTCCATCGTTTCAACGCACGTTTTAAGGATTTGATTCATGAAGCTGTTTCACCGCATCTCTACGCTCAAACGACAGCGTGTCTAATAAATTTATACGTTATAAATTATCTCTTCAACGTACAGAAGGAAAGAAAAGTGACAACGTCAGCTTGTCTCTTGGTTTATAATCGTTGGTTTATTTTTTATATTAAAATGTATAAACGCTAATTTTATCACGAGAATGACATTGACATTATCCTGTCACTTACTCGCGATTCGCAACGACGGCACGTTTACACATGCAGTTTTAACAAGGAATGACGATATTTACACACGCGGGGTATTTTTTTTTTTTCTTCTTCGTTGGGCTATTTCTTCACCACTGTTACAGTCTAATTTGCGATTCTGGTATAATTAAGAAAATTATTAATACATAAGTCGACGTGAGAAGTCGTCCCATTCACAGTCTCCGTCATGTACATCCATACGTACATAACACAACATATACCTATGTTCAAATATACACGTATACGTAACATGTAAATATAAATATAAAATATTTTTTAAGTATGTATATATATATACATATACACATGAAAATTTTTGACTAATTGTAACCAGTGTACATGTTCATACAGCTCATATACCTATCTATAATATATACATCAACACGTCCAATATACAATATCGGTGAGAATCGGGCATCGCTGCACGTTCCTCGGATCATCCATCGTTTCCCTATTTTTTTTTCTTTTTTTTTCTTTACCTCACCCCAAGAATCAATACTCCGTGGTTATACCGGAAAACGTTTCTTCATCCGTCATCTCGAACCTGAAGGTTACAAGTCACGCTGGTGCGTCGTACATGCAGCAAATTGTGACATCCAGCTCCCGTTTTCTTTATCCTTTAGCACAGGACGCGATTCGCTTGGTCGGATAAACTTCGGTTGTTCCATTGAATCGCCCGTTCGTTTATTTACTCTTGATCATCGGCTTCGTCGGTTTGGGTATGTTCGACGGAAAATGGATGAAACGCGAATTGAAATTTCACGTCTCGCCTAGGCACGTAATCCCACACTCTGCCAGAGTTGGGGAATTTTTGCAAGCTTGTCGTTGTTCTTGAAATCCGCGGTGCGCGAACTCGTCGCACCGAGTCTCCTTCCGAGTTCCTTTGCCAACTGCGTGTCCCATGCGGCTGCGATTTCGTACGCGGTAACACCTCCGTAGGTCAGGGCGTCCAGCTGGGGATTACACTCTTGCAACAGTAAGCTGGTGACACCTTTTCTCCGGCATTCGATGGCCAGGTGAAGAGCTGTCCTTCCTCCCAGCCTCTCCTTAGCCTCGAGATCCGCACCGACGCTGATCAGCAATCGTACGACTTCCGTATTTCCTGCGACGACTGCAGCGTGGAGGCAGGTTTCTCCTGTAAATAAGAAAAAGAGGAACGTTCAACGCTGTGCTAAACTTCTTTCGATTCAGGATCGACTGTGGTTCGAAGTTGGAATTATATGGATTTCTAAATTTCACCATCGTAATGGTGAAATTTCACGATTGCTGAAATGTTACACGTGTAACGTATAAATAAGTAAGATTTAACGCGAATGAAACTGTTCTCGGTTTATGGTATCCGAGATAAGATTTCTCGGAGACGGATGGCGCCGCGGGATTCTGCTTTATTATTACAAACAAAAGCCAATGTTTAAAAAACGTTACAAACGGTTAATCCCTATGATCATTGCACACACGTAGAGTCCAGAAACGGTGTGGACATGCGGTTCAGCGTTTATATCATCATCGGTGTACCTACTTTTCTTTTCCAAGAAATAAGAATGATAAGTAAACCAAATGAAAACTGAACGACAGTTATCGCAATTGTGAAGATCGGTGCACTTCCGAGAAGTGATGGTGATTCTTATTCGGTCGAGAAAAGCCTTTCCTGACTGACTCACGAGTGACATCTTTTTCCCCCACCTTTTTTTTTTTTTTTTCAATTTCTGTGACCTTTGGATTCCGGACTTTTTGGTTGTTTTATTTGGATCGTTTCTTCGCGGGATAAACTCCATGTAGGTATACACCATACGTACAACGATACCACGAGAAAAACTCATCGCATTCGCGTATTTCTTTTCAACCGCAAACCGAAGTGCTCACGTCACTCAACTATTTCGAAACAATCGCACGGGTTTGTTGAATCATCTTCTTTTACAACACGAACTGCAGGGTCATAGTCCCCAAAAATGCGTCGGTTCGAAACGTGCGACACGTATGCAAAGAAGTTGATTAGAAGAGAAAAAATGCCGCTGCGTCACGCGGACACGTACAGAATATCAGCAAAACCACGTCACTAGTCACGCTTACACGCGTGCATGTGCAATTAAATTCTTACTCCTCGAATGGTTGTGCGATATTGTTTTTCTTCTATCTATACGGGCGTTAACAATTCTCGTCTATGAGACAGCGGTAAGTCGACATCGCCCATTCCATGCACATGACAAACACAAATTACGTAGCTCCGCTTCCGAAGCTTGAGGAAAACCGCGATCATAATACCGTCCAGTCGGTATCGTGCAGCGGTGCACACAACGATTAGGCATCCATGATAAGTAGGCAGTAACGAATTCGTACAACAGAACAAAGTCGCGCGGGGTTTCTCTCCAAGAGTTACTTCACAGCCAATCATTCTCTATTTTGTATCTCGATCGTTGCATAACCGAAAAGCGAGGGCCGTGTTTGGTCGTTTTTCGAAAGTGGGCCGCCCCGAGGACGAGGCCTTCCGTTCGCGTATTTGCACCGAGTTGGCAGAGGCGAGCGTGTAGCGTTTCTATTGTTGGATGGATCGCGAAAAACAATGTCAGGTGAAGGACGCGAGCGTCGAATTGTCCGTACGCCTCTGTGCGATGTGTAAATTGCAATTGGCGAATCAGGAATTAGAGTCACCGCGGGTATTTCTCGGTTGGCAAATCCTTCCGCGGCGCCTTGACCGAACGAGAATAGGGCCGGTGATTATCTGGGTCGCCAATTTGCACCTACCTCTTGAATAGAAACAATATTTATCGCCAATCACGCTTCGCCTAATACCCGTATGAAAAAGTACCATTATTTTTAAACAACAGAACGCGGGAGACGCCGAGGTAAATCCGTTCGAACGTGTTTGAAAAGCCAGGAATTGAGAGGTGGCCAAGTCACATGCCTGAGCAGGATATAGATAGAACTAGGAAGCTGCCGTGAGTCAGCTCCGTGGTATAAGCTCCAACGGGATGCCGCGAGTTGAACTATCCTTGTCCCGATCAAAGCCTGCGGGCTAAACTTAACCGGCTCGCGATGAGTTTGCCACCAACAGCGGCGTAGCTGCCCTACATAAAATTTCATTTTTAAACAACCGTTTTATCATACCGAGACGGTTGTCTTTCGTATTTTAAACCGTCGACAGATATTTCGGAAAAGTCGTGTCTCCACCTGGGATTAGAAATAGGCTTTTCACAACACGGGACGACGATCGATGCGGGATTGCAAAATCCTCCCGGGAAACTCCAAGCTGCCTTGAGATCGATCCTCCGTTCCCGTTATCAGGCCGCGGAACGTTTTTTTTTTTTTTTTTTTTCAATTTTATTTGCAAATCGTTACAGGGATCCCCCAAGTTTGTCGCCACTGTGGGGTTTCCCGAGTCGAGAACGCAGCGGTGCGCAAATAGCCTGGCAGGTATTCCTGAATGTCAAACACATCTGCTTCTGCTTCGACTTGAGGTCAGAATTAAACGAGGGGGGGGGGGGGGGGGGGGGGGGGGGGGGCGGGGAGAGATATTGGTGATGCAACAAATCCCGGAGAAGAGGATGGCCGATTAAATTCCTAACCGGATACGCTTCCTGCCTTTTACAGGTGCAACAATCGGTCGGCGAAGCGAGAAAAAGAGACCGACGCCGATGCCGGAGCAAATCTGCGATCAACACAATTACCGATTTCGTTTTGACGGAATAAATCAGACACGACGGTCACGCCGCTTCATCGCGGTTCCGCGATTCGCGTCGTCCAAGTGCCCGCGTATCAAAGTGCCAAGACATTGCGATTTGCAAAAATTTATCAGCTGTTCCCTCACGGGATTTGACGGAATCGAGAAAAGAATAGCGACGCTCCGGTTTACTGACCTTCGTAATTCCGCTGCTCGAGGTCCTGAGGGATCGCTGGCGCCTGTCTTCCGGGTGTCAGGTACATCCTTTCGCAGGACGATATCGGCTCGGTCAGCGCCCTGGCGCAGGCCAAATCCCCGGATGCTGCGGCGAGATGGAGCGCCGTGTTTCCGTCTGAATTTCTGAGGCTCGGATCGGCTCCCGCCAAAATTAGTCGCCTCACTATGCTCGGCTGGTGGGTGTAAACAGCGAGGTGCAACGGCGCCTGGCGCTTGCTGTTCAAGCAGTCGAAGAGCGAGGGATGAGGCGACATTCTTATCAGGCTCATTGCGACCTCGTGGAAACCCTGGACGATGGCGATGTGTAGCTGTCTGTTGAAAAAAATTATTTTCATTTACTTAAGGCTCTTTGTTCGATGCCGAGCGAGACGACGTTTCTGATATGGATTTGAAGGATCGTTTGCTTTTAACGTCATCAATCATCGATGATAACACACGGCGCAAGGCGGGCTGTGGTTAACTGGATGTTTGATAACTGTGTTAGCTATTTTTACCACACCCGTAGTTCACTGATCTGGCCTCGGAGATGACGGCGAAGGATGATAGAGCTAATCTTAAATGCCGAACTATAGGATCTATAATCAGCGAGTCAAGTATTGGAATTCAGATATCGAACCACCGGTTGATACAGAGATCTGTGGATGGTATTTTTGACCGCCGCCACTTGGGTTATGACCAATTTGTTCGTTATTAACACATCGAGGGTTGACGAATTACTCATGGGTTTGACCAGGAATCCTTTTTGATCATTTCCTTCTTTATTTTTTCAAATACTCGTAGTCGTGAAAATGTTTATTTTACTCGGAACTGCGGTCATTTGTCAAGAGATATTGAAAGTTGAGGCAAAAAAGTTTCTCAACCAGGACATTGGTTGCATATTAGCGTTCAAAAAAGCTTACCGCTACCTAATCTGTGGTTTTCGATTGACGTGGGTTGAAAATTTGCCACCGCAATTATACATTTCTGACTATTAATTAATCCGGCATGCGACGTTGGCGTGTATAAGGAAAGGGAAATGAATACACTATACAATTGTGCAATTTAGCTATCAGTAATGCTTTCCTGGAAATGCAATGGACAAATTGAGCTTAAATTTTCCCTTTTGTCGTTCAAAAATGTTCAATCTTGGATCCCGAACGTTAAACACGCCTCGAAAAATGACCAATATACCCGATCTTCGTACTAAATTCGTGAGTAGATTCCAGCCCGCGGATACATCATGCCTCAGCTATTTCGAGACGACCTTCGAAACTGAGAAACAACTTTGAATCGAATATTTCCGTCCAAAATTACGGTCACTATACGCTCGGGTCCCATGCGGAAGAATGGAATCCGCTACGCTGGCTGAAGATCGTTTTATAAATGATCCATTACGATGGTATCCTCGTTTCAAGAACAAACTACAAATCACTCGAGGAATTCCGGGATCATAAAGTAGCATGCGCATCTGTTTCCTCTACCAGGTTGAAAAGCATTATGGGAATGAAATTTTCAACACCGAGAAAGGCCAACGTATCGAACAAACAACTGTTCGAAAAACAAAAGGAATGTCTCAAGGTGATCGGACGATCCGCTTCGAAGTGATCCTTATGAGATCATTACCGTAGGTAGTAATGTTTTTCATGACTCACACGACGCGCATAACGATCACTAAGCATGTAGGCAGTGGTAGACTTTTTGTACACAACGCAGTCTTAGCACGTCCAAAATATATAATATCGTAACAGGCAAATAGCTCGTTAAGAAATGATCAAAGTCAAACAGAAAAAAAAGAAAAAGAAAAGAGGACAAGCAAGGATTCGAATGATCGATTCGGTCTTTTGACGATGACGAATCAGCGGGAGTTAGAGTACCAATCGATTAAGACTTACGTGTCGCCATCCTCGTCCTGCGAGTAGTAGAGCTTCCAAAGCTGCTGGGCTTGTTCAAGGTAGGAGTCTTCGTCAACCGGCGAAGAATGATGCGAAAATCTGCGACCGGTAACTGGGGCCAATTCGTCGGTTGGTTCGGCCTGAACCTTTCCTCTGAGGTGGTTTATCGTCACGTGTGTCAAGGTGAGTTGGCTCAGAGTATCGCTCAGACCAGCCTCGACGATCCCGCTGTCGACTCTCATATCTACGTCGGGCTGGATCTTCCAGGACGAGACGTCGGAGTGTTCCCGATCGGCGTGGAGCCTGAGATCGGCAGGTTGTTCCTGCTCCGATTGCAGGACGGTGATGTTCTGGCCCGACAAGAACCCCGAATCGATCTGGACCCCGGGGTCATCTGAAAAGTTTTTCTTCGATTGGTTCGTCATCCGTGATTGCAGCATCGTCTGGCTGTTTCTGAACCTCGGCGAGGCAGTGGTGCGGATTAAATGCGTATACCGGTAACGATAAGTTAACGCGACTAACGACGACGTTTGCGGCCGCGAGATATGTCAATGACGCACTTCAACTTTGATGTACGTATAACGTACCGTAAATTACGATTATAATTCCGAACTGTCAGCTAAGCGGCACTTTCCAACTGTTTTCTGACGTTTCTTTTTTTTTTTTTTTTTTTTATTTACAGCAATTGCGATACCGTTCACTGTGTAACAGCTGTTGTTTAACCAGATCTGGCTTTTCGGCAATTAGTTTAATTGTATATAATTACCGCGCAATTAGTCGCAGAGCTCTGACAGGCGGTGTTCACTTTCACGATTGCAGAAGGCAACTGTAGTTTGCCGTTTTCGGAATAACTCGGAGCTCGAATTTCCCCATTTCGCAACGTGTCCGCACTAAGTGTACGCGTTATCTCCTTATCGTCCGACCGTTTGCGCGAGTCACACAATCAGTTGCGGAACTTTTGATGTTCGGTATGTTTGCACGGTTTAGTGCTTGTCAATTTCCTCTATTAGCACCGAACCACGGTTTGCGAAAGCCGCTTGGTGCACGATTCAGCGAGTCCGTGAAAACGCTGATAACGAAGTGGCTTTTCAAACCGACTCCGCTTCCTCGATTCGTTCCAACGCAACTGACGTTTGAAAACGTACTGACCGAAGTTGTAAACACGAGCGAGGAACTCGCCTCGAGCGTTTCTCCCCTCTAGGCAGCTGCCAAATGAAACGGGAAAACCATTCCTGAGTGCCAAGTCGGTATAATCCTCGACTTTCAAGGCTCGTCGATGTACGTACATACATTCACATCGACATGCGACATGCTTGACATGCGACATGCTTGTCCTGCTGTGTCTGTGTCCCTCCCGGTGTGTTAGCTCCGTATGTTACGTCACACGCTGCACTCCAATTGACACGCGGACGTGAGACAGATGTTATTTTCCCACGGCTTTTCTTTCGGGAAATCTGCACGGTAGAAACGCGTCAAGCTCACCTTACGTCTCGCGCTCTCTTCCGAGACCTCATCGAGCTCGTTAGTGTTAGCCGGATTGGTGCGTAGAAACGACCCCGATTGAAATGGATTTAAATACGTGTACGAAGGTCGTTAAAACTTGATTACACTGTGTTGAACGCGTGGAGATTCATAATCAATGTATACCTAGATAAATATCTGCGTTCGTAAAAGAGGAAAGAATTCCTTCGGTTTGTATCGCGTTTATAAGCGCAAGCTGTTCACAATCAGCTTTCACCATCGGATAACATTCAAAAATTTCTAAACACCAAGCGGTTAACTTCAAGCGAATTAACGATTGCGCCACCCGATATGGGTGTCAGTGCCCAATTAAGGTGCAGCGGAAAACTCTCTCTCTCGCACTGCCACTTTTCAATAGTCTATTTTAAAAATACCCAGCCATTGTTTATGGCCGGAGTTTTGCACGAATAGCTGTGCACTTAACAGTGGGGACGTAATGACGAACGCAGATAATTCGGGTGCTAAACGATGAGTGAAAAGCTTACGTAGATCTCACCGCTTTGTACCAAGTCTCGTGATCAAAGTTTATTCAACATTCAAAGTCCGTTCAAGATACGCAAATGCTTGCTGCAAATACCGGTACAGAAGATGATCGACGTTATAATTAAAAAACTTTTTTCTTCACAGTTCGCAGGAAAATTAAAACGCCGAGAAGCTCGGTTCTTCGAGGTGAGAAATATGATTCAAGATATTTCTACACTGCAGATATACTTGCAGGGTTATTCCGTTTGCTAAGCTAATCTTTGTCCTGCTGTCAAAACACAACTATGAAGAATTTTCCACACCCAGACAATGATTCGAGATCATTGCAGCGATACTTTGGTATCCTGTGAATTGAAACTGCTACAACGGGTACCGCTGTATGACATAAAGCTGATAACCAATACATATTATAATTTTCCGCATGATTAACCGCTGCAACATGGAGCGATATTTCCGACGATGTAAAAGATACGTGCTTCGTGTCTGTAATGTATTTTGAGAGTGAATTGTAGTGATCCGTCTAGTCCTAGTCATCCGACTGGACTTCTTTATTCTCAACAATTTGCAAATAGGATGAGTACCATGATCTTCAGGGGTAATGAGGGCTACGCGATTTCTCCAAATTGAATTCCCCCCCCCCCCCCCCCCCCCCCTCTTCGTTCTCAGATAAACAATTCACGCCGAGGTCTTGGGTCTATAATCTCGGAAATACCGGGCGAGAATAATACCTGGGCAAACACAGTACCCGCCTATCTATATCGTTATATTGTACAAGGCAAAAGATACGACCGGTGCGGACATGCCGCTGCAGTATAAGTTGACGTTATATCGTACCTAAATGCTTATCTCCACACCGTTGGACAAGGCGGCTGGTTCGTTACTAGTGAGCTAAATACACTGGTAGAACAAATTGAACGAAAACAAAGTTTCAAAATAACCATGTTAAATTGAAGACGACAGGCTTAGAGCTTAACCGCGATTGTAAGATGATTGGATGGAAGGCTGTGAGTCTTGCGTTATTCCGGGATATACCTGTATAATGACCGGGGAAAAATTTCGCAAGTTATACGCCATCTTCTTGGCAAGGGTACAGCGAACAGCCATCGTCAACCTTGTTTTTATTCTCCCGGTATACAACTCGAGCTTTTTACACACTTGATTAGCCATTTTATTTGAGGCAAGTGCATTCTTTTCATTCCTCCTCGGGGGACTTCTCAAACGATTGCTTCAAATTTTCAGCTACCTGGCAATATATACTCATTCCTTGTCCGCTGTATTATGCAACCCGCAGGGCTTTAGCTATAACTACGACGGCTTGCGAACCGATTTTGATTTTTGCGCTATGAGAATATCGATGCGAATGATTGCTCTGATCAACCGAAGTTAATTGAACACAGCCCATATTCGTGCGAAGGACACGTGCTAAATGGGAAAGTTTTGTTCGTGCAATTTACACGTGAAAACTTCACACTTACGTATTGCCCGGCGGGACTTACGTAACGTGAATAACCGATGATAGTTCGATGGTCATTCGCGAACCACGGCTCCGTTTATTTGCATTCATTGATCGGATTGAGGAAATAATTGAGGGCCTGATCTACCCGATAAACAAATTTTCTGCGAAGTTACTGCAGGGCGATAGAAATCCGAAAACCCAAATAACGAGCTTAAAAATAGTTTCACGCGTTTGGGACTCAGCTATACTACGTAGATAGATTTTCACGTGCCCGAAACTAGTATACGCTCCGCTCATAAATAGTTTCGCTCGTGTGATACTAGCAGCTCGTAAATTACGCGGACAGAGATGAATATCCTGTATAACTCAACGCATCGGTGTCAAGAACTTGTATGAATTTGTCAGTTGTAATTCATTAACGATTAATTATATTTCACTCTGATGCGTGCGCGCACAAATATTCGTATGTTGCAACGACGTTTTTGGAGAAACGTCTGATTTTCTCATCCTTGATCGATGCACGTACTGACTCATTGAATTTCACGTAAATCAATATCTTGAATCGAATCGAAAGTCTGTCACGTACGTTCGTGTAATAGTGCAGCGTAATGCTTCTGTTCCTCGTGACGCATTCAATCAAACCTCACAATCAGCGGTAAACCACGCGGAAAATCCATACAGCAATGGTGGGTTAATTTTATGATCCGCGGGACGGCGAAGCAAGCTGGCCACGTTGACTCCATGAGAAAATCATTTTGTTGCGCAGTGATGATTGACGAAAACGTAAAGGAGCCGGAAACGCGGTTGAAAAAGATCCAGACAAAGCTTTGCGTATGACAGCACGTGAGAATGATGGCTAAAGAATTGCCTTGAGTAATTGAAAAATACGTTTGTTAACTAGGCAACGTTATAAAAGTGGAAGTACATTATACAATAGTTAAGTAAGCTCGGCACTCTATATAAACAGCGGTGTATTTACAATTGGATACGTTAAGTACCCACGAGTGTAAGATATTCTCTAACATCCTCGAAAATACGACATAACGATGAGTCTTCGCAAGCCAACAATGCCTGGGAATAGGTATAACAGACTTCGTTAGTCAGTTTTTGACTCAGGGTCTAATCAAACCTCGTTCGAAATAAGAACAACTCGTTTCGTCGGTCGAGGCCAGGTTGGGAATAAACAGAGGTAGCTGAATAAGCATCCTTGTCATCCTTGAAGAATATTGAATCCTTTATGATTATATAGTAGCAATAATACAGGTAAAAACTACAAGTCTTTGAATCGTGGGTATTTTCTTTTTTAAAAAGAATTACGTTGATTCTCCGAATTCGAAGGTCGTATCGCTTCGTCAAACAGCGATGGATCTCGTCAAGTTCATGTCAAAAAGGATCGAAGCACTAACGGCGATGATGTATGCTCAACAGGTACGTAGCCTCGAACTCAGTTCTGTGAAACCCGGAAAAACCACCCCGAATTATGCTGTCGTAATTTTACGACGAAAGTATCATCGCAATGCGTAAGTCGAAACAAATGCGTACGTGTCGACTCGCGACGATGACGATTCTTACTTTTAACGTCAGATAAGGCGCGACATTATTGTATTCTTTTTCTGTTGACTCTTTATCTGTTGCACCGATCAGGCAGAATGATATAACACAAGTGCTAATCGAGTAAAAGGAAAAAAAAAAAAAGAAAACAACAATGAGCTAGGACAAGATAAAGACCCGTCAGTATTTTCCGCGACTAATTGTTATCGCAATTTTTTATTCATCGATTTATACACGAACGTGAAACATCAGTGCGGAAATCCCAAGGTATAAAATTAATATCTCGGCCACGATAAGCGAGGTGACGCGTTGTAAGGCTGGTATTGGATGTAATCCAAACGGGTAAAAACTGTACAATTTTCCCAACATTATCACGAGATAAGGATACTGGGAAACTTGTAAACTGTAATGTTTATCTATACAGACTTCCGCTCAATACCGGCAACCGCCATTTATTCAAGTATATTTTTTCCTCGGATGCTTTTCTTATTTCCTCAACAAACTTTTCGCGATCGGATAATAAACGGTGCATTACAGTGTCTTCCTCTTCATAATCACCCTACGCGAAACAGCGGTCTGGCCTTTTCTTGGGTCTTATATAGGTCCGCGTATTCAAGCTTGCAGGCGCCGAGCCGAGCCGGTTGGGGAATTCCAACCGCTTTGTATACGTCTACCGCAGACTTTTAAGACTGTAGATCGATCTACTCCAGACTGTATTTGAGAGTAGAGAGATAGATTCATCGATTGGCGGCGCATTTCATTGCCTGAATAACTGAACCATTCGATGTATGCTCGCAACGCAGTTGACATAATATACGTTACACGTGGAATTTTTTAGCCGTTTTTGTATGAAGTAGAAAAAAAAAAAAAAAAGACATGTCTTTACAGTTGTGGTCCAACAAGTTTGACCGGAAAATCCAGTTCCATTTTCCCTAGGCATCTGCAGGCTCTTCGCGTTTAATGCAACGAGAATCTGTGACTTCAACTCGTCTCACGCATACCATTAATTATCTGTCAATTGGTGAGAAGCCTGCAGGTAGTGTACAGAAATTTTTACAATCCCGATTCAAAGTGTTCTCCACTTTTTGTCTTCTTCGTGACTTCGCTTTTTACTTTCTCAACGTTTTCCTAGCATCGAGCATATATTCAGTTGTGTCCGCGTCCTCGACCCCGTTCAGAAGTTAATTTTACCGTATATTTTTTTTTTTGTCTTAAACTATCACACTCGAGTACAACTTTTATCATATAGCAAGCATTTCTTTAACTGTATAAAACGTTTCTGACTGTGGGTACTTTCGGGCTATAAAATGTACGCGACTGGCGCCTAAAGCGATTCGAGTTTTTATAACCGCTTCTCGATGTAAGAATTTTCAAATATAGACGCGGAGGAACAGGCAGATAAGGAGATTCTCATATCTCCAACCCGAATGATTACTAATGACTACTGTTTACCCGTATAATTAACACGTTTCGAGATACTGGTTTCAGCAGATAGATTCATTGGTTGTACTGGAGGGCGTGGTCCACTATGTGTTTTTTGATCGCTTCAATATAAGCGGCGTGAAACCCTGAAAGAATGATAAAAGTTACCAAAAATATAACGCAATTGAACTGACACTGCTTTAACCGAGTCGAATATGGTGAAGGGTTTAATTTTTAAAGCCAATAACACTTCTCCTGACGTGAAAAAATTAAGGTGAAACAAAATGAATTTTATACGTTACTGCAGAAAAATACCTGCAGCAAATCATTTTTTCCCATTGAATAATCTATGTATATTCTCATTATCAATGACTGTGAAGAAGCGGTCTCGAACATTCATTAGAAGTGAGACAAAGAGACATCTGAGCTAAGAATCTCAAACTTTTTTTTCTCATGAATAACCAAGCAGGATGATGTCTGGAAGAGTGATAAAGTCTCTCCAAGTATTTCATCCTTATTACCAGGAACCGATGATGGTGATCATCCGAAGGTCGCAATGCTACCCAAGAATCCCGTTATGGCGTGTGCACAAGGCCGTTAGGCAGATTGTATTCATTAATGGTTGTCATACTGGTTGGAGTCAAGTTGTCACGGATTAGAAAGGACTTGGCGAGTTTTTGAACTGTTCTACGATAAATTTATTTCCTGGAGATTCACTCGCGCCACGAATATTTTTCGACGTGCAGAACGCCGTGCAAAGTTGTTTTCGACAACTTTGCTTTCATTTATTTTTATTTTATATACTCGTATATATATATATTAAATTAATCGGGAGTTGTTAATGATTGGGATATACCACTTGAATTTACGATCATTTAACGTTGTCTTTCGTATGAAAAATGAAGAAAAATATATCTCATCCATTGCCTCGGCATGCAAGACTACAAAGTAACAAGAAATAATTGAACGAGTCTTAAGTTATAAAATGGGCCGTTCAAATTTTGAGCTTAACCGAGAGCCAAGTCGAAAGTCGATATATAGTACTTTAGCTTGCCAAATTTTCATTTAAATTGTATCAGTGTACTTTAGTTGATATCCGGAACCTTAGCAGAAGTTGTTTAGAGATCCGTGCCCGATTTGTAATTTGTCCATTTCATGCAGCTCTTATTTGATGCCCTTTTTTGCTGCAACGACCGCATCGAGAGTTCGGCGACCCTGTCGATGACTTGGCAAGGACGAAACCTGCGCGTGGCATCGTACAAAAGCTTGACGAAAACTCGTCGGTATAGCATATAAAACTGTAGCGGTGGGAAATCAATTTCCGAAGTCGAAGCTCGGCGCTATTATACGAGCACAATTACGTGCGGTTAGCCACTAATGAAATGTAAAAAAAGACAACGAATAAAAAAGAAAAAGAAAAAGCAAAAGTTGCGCACCTTGCGGAACTTGGACTGACCGCCGATCGAAACGTAATGAATAATTCAACTGGAAGGAAAAAAAATTCGTACAGAAATAACGGCGATAAAATATTATAGGCGTGATATGTGAGGCTTGCGATTTAAATCAAGATTCGAACTGGAATTTCTCTGATGCAAACTGTGGCCTTATTTGCGTGCAGCGTGTGTACTACTTGGTCTACCGCAAGTGAATTAAGCGCCTATCTAGCCAGACAGAATTCGTATCACGCGCACCATCAGTCTGAGCGCTCTGAACATGTGTAGAAGGTATTTTTGTGCCCGTATGGTGCCTTTTGCATGTGCGTGAGCAATTCGCTTTGCCGATTTAGAGACTGGCCAGTCGGCTAACGGGAGGGGAGGGGCTGATGGCCCGCAGACGCGAACTTCCCCAAATAAGAGTAGTAAACCGGCGCAGAAGACGATCTTCGCAGTTCTTGGAATTCGAAACGAAACGCTACCTGACGACGAGAAGCGAAAGGAAATATTTGCTCTGTACCGCGTTAGCGCGGATACCGTGAAGAGAGCCGTTACAGATGTAAACACGGGAAGTTTGCCGCAGAGACAGCGAGTTTACAAGCTAAAATTCTCGGTCTCTAGAGCCAAGCCCGGGCGTAAAATCATGCCTAAACTATTCTTGCCATCGTCGTGTTTGGCGCGAAATAGCGATCGGTGATTGACCAGCTGCGGAAATGAGCGCAGAGCCGAAATTAAATTGCAGGCGTGTCAACGGCGGCCATCTTTCCTCTGGCGTCACCGTTCGAATATTTGACAGACACTTTTTTCCGTTACTTTCTACCTTTGAATAGGGTCGAAAAATACTTTCGTACACGCAAGAATTCGTGCTTCCAGGAATTTTGCCGAGATTATAATGATGAGCGTACATATTAATTTGGCTTATTCTTAATCGAGAATACGAGAAGAGATTTCTTACTTTCCTGCGAAGATCTTGTGATTGATTGATCGATCTAGTTTCAACCCTGTGTGGAGACGGAAGCGTATAAGTAATAGTGAAAGTGAAGATCCTGGATCTAAGTTACCGCTTCTTCATACCATTTGCGATGATCATCGGCGTCTAATACGGCCGATGACAGCAGTGAGTGAGATGATAGACGATGAATAGATCGATGAATAGCGCGACTAACTTTCTATCACATGACACCATCGATGAATATAAAATAAATGAATGTGAAAAAGAAATAAATAACTAGAAATTCGTATAGGTAATATAGGTACACACACGTATGCCTACGTGTGTGTAACAGTATAAACAGGTATATCCGCATGTCCCGCACGATACTATAATAATTTACACATGCGTTGATTAATAACCGTCGATATGTATAAAACGGAGGTGAGCACATGCATACATACGTGACCGTGCCACAATAACCATAATAATCAAGTATATACACGTACACCTATGATCTTCGGGATGAAAATATTTAATAAATGTGTTTACATCACTCTTCTATTAACAACAATTGGATACTTGCTTACGAAATTGCCAATTGACGTCATTGAACGTGTCTCGCATTCATTGCTCGGCAACCAATTGGGCAAGGAACATTCGTAAACATGGACAGATGCTAGATATGATTGCTGTTACGTTTTTCATATACAGCTGCTTCTACATCAAACCACCTTATCATTTGCTATCAGTACGTTTCTTTTCATGCTATTGTCAATCTCAAAATCTCAGATCTCTTCGTTGTGTAACATCGTTGGGAAAGAGCGATAAGCTGACAACTCCGGTGTGATTATCAATAATCAATTTCATTGGTTTTTCTTATTCCACTGACGTGTTCATCCCGGCACTGAACACTTACGTTTTTTTATGTTACAACTCTTATTTGCATGGAATGAAAATTTTGTAATTATATGAAATAACAAATCTCTAGTATTTTTTGTCTTTTCTTAAGAACGTTCGTTTATTACTAAAATATAATCGTTTCCACTAAAGCAATAATAATAATAAAAGTATAACATAAGTTATAATTAATAATTTGTTAGCTAATTTACTAATAGGGTAAAACGTGGCTATGTACAATACCGAGGAGAGTTTTTAACACGTGAAAAATTTTGCATACAGATATAAAGGGATGAAAAGATTCAGAGAGAGGTACGTCTAGATAGGTACAGGGAAATTATCTTTCCGTCACGAGGATTGTTTATACAACAATTAACTATAATAAGTTAATCTATAGTATATTTTGATGCAGGGCTTAGCCTATAATGGGGCTCATACCTCGCCTATATATATAAGATATTTTACATATAATAATATTCGTAATATAATAATAGCAATATAAATAAATGATAATTAATTTTTGTAGTCACGCTATAGTCTCTCTCTCAATATTCGCTTTATACTATACATTTAGGTATATTGAACCGTGTGTTATTAATTTGTTTCGTTTCACAATATAATATATTTCTTTCTATTTCTTTAAAATCGTATTTCGAAACGATATTGAATTCATCTATCATATTATATCTATAACGCGATTTTACGTATCTATTTATGTATATATAGATATTTATACACCGATTGTTCGATCCAGAATTGTTGAAGAGGTCACAAGCGTGAAGGTTTATCGCAAACTTGACTCGAATATCTCCTTTTATCAGAGCAATTATTGCCGGTGTACGGAATAATCTCCCAACTAATATACAACATTCGATCCGTACTCGTAGAAATTGACGAAAAAGCGAATTTAAGAAAGCGAAAAGACGTAGGAAAAGTGACACAAAAAAGACGATAAACCGGTATAAGAGAAAACGAAATCGTCCGCAGGATCGCTTACAATTATTCAACTATACACATTTCAATAATAGGCATTAAATAAAATTCAACGATAATCGAGTCGACAGATGCTTTGGGGTCAGACACTCGTTATTTTGCAATTTTAAAATTACCTAAAGTTCGGCAAACCGTTAATAAATCATCAACAAACACAGATTTTGTAAATTCAACTTCTTGAGTTATTCTAAAAGTGCAAAATAGTAATTTTTCTTACAAAGTTTGGATAGGCTAACGTTACTAACTTCAACTTCATGCATTGGGGATTATCCGGTACGCGCGAACCTCTTCGATTTATTCCATTCAACAGATATGTTTCGTTTCATCTCGTCATTTCATTAACATTGTCGTTTCGTTCAAATTTTTGTAGAATACATACACACACATGTATATATATATATATATATACATATAATATATATATATATATATATATCGTCGACGGTAAAAAACATGTCGTTCGAATTTTTTTAAAATACATACACACACATATATATATATACTATATATACATATAGTATATATATATCGTCGACGGTAAAAAACGTGTCGTTCCAATGTTTCCCACAGATCCATCTGTTATCAGGGAATCGTTCCCTGCATCCTCGGACAGATTGTCCGCGGTAAGGACTCGCCGCAGCCCTCGAGGGCGTTCAGTTCCATCTCCAAAGAATGTCCGGAGCGATTGCGATGAGGAACGATAGGGAAGCGAGACGTCGCGTCCGGATTCCCGGTCTTCTTCTTCCCTAGGTTCTAAGCCCGGCGCCTTGCCACGTGTGGTTTACGTTGTTGACGTTGTAGACGGGGCTCTTCGAATCTCCCTCGTCCTCGGAGTCATCGTCCATGTCCGAGTCGCTGTCGTCCTCGGAGTCCGACTCTGGAGGCGGTTGCGGTTTCGCTCCAAGCCTTATAAGCTCCCTCGCAAGCTCGAGGTCGCCGCAAGCCGCTATTTGGTAGGCGGTTATACCGGCGTAAGTAAGGGCGTCGAGACACGGGGCGCACTCCTGGAGTAGAAACTTCGTCACCGATGTCCGATGTCGCTCGATTGCCAAATGAAGCGCCGTCCTTCCAGCGAGCCATTCGCCAGCCTCCAAATCGGCCCCGTTCCGCAGGAGAAGTCTAACCAGTTCAACGTGGCCTCCGATCACCGCCGCGTGGAGACAGGTTTGTCCTGGAAACAGAAAATTTCGATATTGATCGTCAGTTGGGATGCTACATATCGCATGTAAATCAGTTCCGATATCCGCTAGTTAGAAAAGCCACTTGTGCAATTATATCGGAATTTACAATGTACATGAAATTCAAACTCATGTACAACATATGATATAAAAGATTTTGCAAGATCATTGTACATTCTTAGATCGGTATAAACCTAAACGTTGATTTACTCGATTGCAATTGCAGCTTCGTACTTTGCTTTTTCGCCTGTGATGTTGAACGTTACAAAATAATTTGTACACAATCCAGAAAGCAGGCAGAGGAGTTGAATTTCAAAAGGTTATCGACACATACATGTGCCGATTCATCATCGTCACAAGTAGGTACAAAGAATCGAGCGGACGTTATAACCGTTTATTCGCATATACCTTATACAGCTGTATGTATAATTTTTAAACGCCACGTAATGCCAACGTGTTAATTTCTTGTTCAAAGATTGATGAAAATATAACATCAAACTTCCACCGCATCTTTGTGTCATAAATACATACGTATAAATTAAATTAATTATCATACGTGTACGACTTTGATATTTTCGCTGATTTTCTTTTTTCTCGTTCAGAAACATTATACCGAAGTACCATGGAATATAAGAAATATATATATATATATATATATATATGTATATATATATATGTACATACACGTCAAACTACCCACATTACGTACACATCACAGCCAAGGAGTGAGAATGACTTGACCTAGTATAATAATTACATATACTAATATATATATATATATGGAAATATATGGAGACGATGGAAAAATTTCGAAAAATTAGAGGTATCATTTTTGACCGAAAAGAAAAACCAAAAAAATCTATCGGACATCAAAATCTAAGGAGGTGAGGTCCATGACCCGTTGGTTTGACGTAGAATACTCCATATACATAAAATTAAATGGTGTGCGGTTTCCGCAAACCGAGTGAATAATAAGAAAAAAAAAAAAAAATTCTTTATCCGCCGTCCCTATTTGTACGTGTATGTGAATGATATATATATATATATATTTTTTTACCTCCAGTCACGCGGTTTTCACAGACGTTCCGGAGCGATATTTTTTTTGCGCGCGCATGCGAAGTGCGAGAGGAAATGCTCGCTCATGTGTGAGTATAAATAGAGACAGGCGAGTATAAGAAGGATCGTCGATGCGTCGAGCGTGTGCAAGAGGCGGACGTTTCTGGTTTGTTGAGATAGAACAAGACGCAAGACGTCGGTCACATGCCTTAGCATCAACGAAAATCGGCAGTCGGTGGAAGGAAAAGTTGAAAATCAAACGCAGACTCGCGCACGGAGATAGAGGATAGAACTAGGAAGAATTAAGAACGGGCATGAGATGGGTGAGTCACCGTCGGAGAGGTTTGGCTGGCTGCCTGCGGTCCAAACTAGGCTCGCCCCGATCAAAGCGCCGCTAAATTTAACCACCCTGAGTTAGCACCGGTCGCAAGCGTCATTGGCGTAAACGATGGAAAATTCTTCGATCCGTCTCCCCCTCTATTCCGACGATTCGTTTTGTTCGATAATTTTCCTCGTCTTTCGATCGTCGTAAAGTGAAAACAATTTTCACTTCATGGAATTCTCCCCTATACTTTTATGCATTTTCTCCTCCAACTTGACCGCGAATTATTACAGTTTTATTTCGTCTTTCCCTGACTCGATATTAAAAGTTTCTATTTTTGCGTATCGTTATTTTCTCATCTAGAATGTTACTTTCGTCCGTAAATTATATTTCTTACCCCATATTTCAAATGTATTGGGTAATTTAAGCGCCCGTGTGGTAATTTACTGTTCTTTTCTCGACGACCTTGGGTAAATAACAAACTTCCAAGTTTATCGCGGTGATTATAAAATAAGAGCAGGTATCGGGTATTAGGTAGTACTTGTATACGTGTATACGTGTATCTGTATGTTTGTACAATGTACCTACATAGCAGCAAGTGCGCGTCACGGAGAATTGGCGCGATATAATACATGTATGTATGCACATAAAAAAACAATTGGTATATAAAAGTTTGGGAAAATCCCGCGACACCGAGACCTCGCGTTGATTATATACAACGAGACGTATTCTATTCATCTGCATGTTATGTACGTAGACGTACATGGTGCGAAAAAATGGCGTGTTATTTTCTTCCCACACTTTAATTAAAGAGACAGTTATGTATATGTATATAATATATACCGCAATCCGTTACATTGAATCACCACACACGTGACTATAATATAGCAGGTATTAAATGTTCGTCATTTTTCGTATTATGTGTCAATTTCTTTCCTTTCTTTTCATATTAGCAGAAGGGTTAATGAGATTGTAAGGAAGAAAAAATCTGATAAATTTTTAAGACGAGAGTGAAAGAGAGAAAAAAATAAATAAATAAAAAATAAAAAGTTAAATCAAATGCAAACGAGATGGAAGAAAAGTGTTCAAAATTTTCCTACGTATATTATACACACACATATTGGTGAAAAATACGTGGAAACGATCGCAGAGCTGTGGATAATAAAGGCGTTGCATACACTGATTGGAATGAGGCTGTTATTCCAGTTTAGGTGGTTTAATTAACTGTCTATAATACACCCCAGCGAAACGATCAGCAGCTGCATGGTATTTATATACATATATACAGATTGCAAAAGAATTTGTCTGTGACGCAAATGAAAACAAATATCTCAACTCAACACAACATATGTGTAATAATATTATATATAAAAGCTGTTATCAATAACGAGAACCACTTAACAAATATATCGAACGACTGACCACAGGATCGCACGTGTTATAACATATCACACATGTGTTCGTTTGTGTTTGCGAATAAATTGATTGCTCAATTATTTAGGATTCGGAATTACGTGAAAAACAAAAAAAAATATATATATATATACATATATACATATAATTAAGAAAGGAACGCGTCGTTCGTCATTATAAATTATTTTCGCCTCTGTTATCGATTCACGTTTCTCTTTTTTTTTTTTTTTCCGTTTCCATTTATCCGCACTTTCACTTTTTTCAACCATATTTCTTACTCTTGATTTTTTTCCCGCCGAGGGGATCCCGTCTCAACGTCTACGCCAATGTGGGATTTCCCGCGGCGAGAATGCCGCGGTGCGCAAATAGCCGAGTGAGTATTTTTAAAATATCAAAAACATCTGCTACAGGGGGCTGAATTTCTCTACCCGCTACTCCGTGATGTAACGGAATCTGGTTGTGAACGCGTGTCTTTACGCCCGCGATGAAAAATGTGCGCATTTCAGCGTGCACGGAAGCGAATAATCGGAAAATACAACTATTAGCCACAGAGCGAAGAGCTTTGCATTTTTCTTCCCCGTTCAATTCTTTCCTTTGTTAAAATCATACTTGCAACTTGTATTGTCAGTTTCAAAGGAAAAGGAATCACACGAGTCTTCATTTTATCGGCTGTCATCCTGTTTTTTCATACCCTCTCAAATTAAACCTTTCTTTCTTCGATCTGTCGATCCGTTGTTATTTTCACGGTAATTAATTTATTCATCAATTCACGGAGTCAAGAGATACAGGATGACCCTGCAACGAATTTGCGTATAGTCTGCAAGAATCGCGAATCGTGCAATATTGTCGCTGCGCTTTTGCAATTCTTGCCGCCATACAGAGTCGATTAGATATTTCCGTAGGACAAAAAAAATCACTGCAATGTAAGATGTAACACTTTTGGATAATATGACAACTCGGATGCATGCACGTATATTATAATCTTTCGCAATCAGATAAAAAGAACCGGGACAGATATAAGACAGTTTCAATAAATATGTTATTTATCTGCGCATGTAAACCTTTTATCCATATTTGACAGTACATATCTATGATTTACATTACTCGAGATAACGCAAATGAGGGAAAAACCCTGATGACAAATATACGGATTGAATTTCCCCCCACACACACACAAGCACGTATGTATGTATAAACAATGCCATACATATCTAAGTATATATATAACGATATAAACACGCTATAAATAATTTATATACATTATTGTTTGTCGATCACGCGTTTGAATTTTCCGACACATATCCTATAAAATACGTTACACAATTATTCCTGCGCGTATCGTAGCAGTTTTTTCGTCACCCATTTTGCCATCTTTTTTATGATATATATCGGACCGATTTTTTGGTATATTTATTATAATATTTATTAAAAAAATTTATACATGGATCGATATCCAGGTCTTTTTATTCACGTGTCAATGTGCGTTGTATTTAGTACGTGTATACATATATATACATATACATAGATACGTTAGTAAAAAGACTTGCATTCATTCATTACATAGAAAACCGCTGCTGAGGAAAGAGGGAGATTTAAAAGTGGGTCAAACTGTGTAGAATAGAGAGCATGACTAGCGTTATTCAAGAAGTCTGTAATGTGTATGTAGGTATATAGCGAAGCGAGGCTCTCCTACGACAGGTTAAAAGCGCAAGTAGATATTAGCCACGGCAACGTCTTACAAATCTTCTAACGACCGCAAACGTGAAGGAAAGAAAAAAAACAACTCTGCTTAATGGACAACTGCGACTGCAACTTGCTTCGCGAATTACAAACTGTAGGAAAAAACACATTCTTTCAAAACGTCGCTCATGCGCAAATATTATTCTCATATCGATACAAAAATCGTTATATCATTCATACAACATACATCCTTCATTCGTAGCAATTCAGATCGTACGTAGATTAAAGTCGCTATGTTTTAAATAAAATAGGAAATCGTTTGAACTTTGACGTGTTATTCAGTCATCAAATTTTAATGACTTCAATAATTGATTAAACGCACGTATACCGTATATAACCAAAAAAATGGAAAAAATATAAGGATATTCAATTATAATTTTATCGACAATTAGTCCAAACCTTTTCTTTCTTAATTTTTTAAAATAATTATTTCTTCCCGCAAGCCATTGCGGCGGTGTTAATCGAATGGTCGTATAACATAATGTATTATATCGTATATTACTGGCATACGGGTTAAGAACCACGTGCAGGTCGTCATCATAGACACGTGTCTCCGGGGAACTCGAAAATAGTAAAATTAAAAGTAGTATTTTCACCCCGCGGCGGCTGTGATAATTGGAATATATGCTCGATGCGAGTGCAGGTTGCATATTTACGTACGCATATATTTTACGACTGACTCGCATCAGCGAGAAACGAAAAAATAATCACGCGTAATCGAGGTTTCTTTCAGTATCGTTTAACCGTTATTTTTCTTCTCGCGAATATGTCTTGCAACGTGTTGCATTTATGTACTGCGAAATTTGAAAATATACGCGACCGTAAGAAAAGCGAAGTATCGCGTCGCAACGCGTTGTGATTTCTCTGGAATTATTAATGAAATCTCCTTGCATTGTACATATATTGCGTACGTTGTACCGTAGGTGTATATATATGTATATGTACAACTAAAAGTCAACAATAAAATAGAAAAAAAAATTACAGATATACAGCAATAATTATAATACAAGAACATGAAATTTGCTTTTCAATACATTAACCAAACACTGGCAATATCGACTGTAAACTGTTATATTGTTAGAGCTAAATTTCGCTACGATAAATTGTTACTATGATAAATATAAAATGCACGTGCTGTTAGTCTGTCGGATTATTTTTACAATTTTATAATTTATTTTTGATGTGCATTCTTTTTATTATTCCGTAATAATCAAACTTGTTTTTCGAATAATATTCGATCAGATCGCCGGCTATATTCCCTATTACATACCTTGATTGCCATAGAAAAGGATATGGTTACATCTGCAAGGTGACGAACCGCTACATTTATAAATGATGCACTATTTCTCTTAAGTTTCTTCTTATTTTACTCCAATATTATTCCTGTTTTATTTTTTTTCGTTTGTTTCTGTGATGTTGGTTAGTTACATACGCGACGTTCCGCTACGTTGCGTAATTTGCGATAGTTGGGTATACATACCTACATGTATTACATAAATGTAGATATGGATATTTACGTAAGAAATGTACATACATTATAAGATATATAAATATTATCCGTGTGTGTATATATATATATATATATATATATATTAAATTAATCAAACGTGACGATGTAGCGCAGCGTGTTACCGTAATATGCTTCTTGGTTCATCAGGATAATAGTTATTCAATTATATAAAGACGAGAATAAGCGGACATATTAATTTTAACGAGTAATAATTCATTTCTGAAATCCACGGGATCGGTATTTTATTAACGATAAAGAAAATGAAAATAAATAAAATGATAACAAAATCATCCGTCGTTGTGCAAATGTGCAAGTCACTCTCTCCATCGGACGAGTGCGTGCAACCGTTACATCGTTTATTCGTTCCTTAATTGACCTTTATTCAACTAAATTGCAACTGCTACGTGTTTTGTGTGTTATTCGAATGAAGCTAAGATGTGGTGAAAAAAAAACTCCATTTCCGGCTACAACCGACGGACAAACCAAAATTTAAATAAGAATGTCGTTTAAAAAATTTATAGCTGCTGCGGGGAATAATTTATTTATAATATAATGTGTATAATTTATGCAAAATCCCATCAGTTTAATTCTTCCGTTTTAGAAAAAAAAATAAAAAATTATAATTAGTCGGGTATGAGAAAAAGTGTAAATAAAATAATAACCAAAGTGAATTTAAGCGGAAAGAGAAGCGTGTGTTCATTTTTACAGTCCCGCATGGCTCGGGATTTACGATTAAATGCAGATCAGGCTGGACATAGCTTCTGTGCCTTCTGGCATATAACCCAGCGTAACCCTAACCTAGCCTAACCAGACGCGCAAAAATGGTGTACATCTATACGCATGATGTATTTAGTTGTGAAAAAGTCGAGGATTTCACCGGCAGATGTCGCTAAACGTTACAATCTTGAAGAAGATATCACATGATCGGTAGAATTAAATATCTCTACACATACGTCCACCGCCTACGTGCAACGTAAATATGCACTGCAAATATGTATATATGTGACATACTTAGATCGACGCGGTTGAGAAGTTTGCACGACGTATTTTCGCAAAATTGCAAATATATACAGGAAGATTATACCTTGTGCGGATATACGTACGTATACACAAAAGATCACGTAACCGTCGAATATATGTATACATACACGCGTACCGATCGTACGTATGGAGAGAAAGTTGGAAAAATTTTACAATCTCGCAAACAGATAACGATCGAATATACATACTGATTCGATCGTTACTCAGTCGAGAAATGTAATTCTTTAATTTCCCGAGAGTGTTTCCTAACGATTATTCAACCGTACATTTTTCCCCTCGACTTAAATGGTAATATTGAAGTTTGAAAGCATACGGTGTAAAACTTTCGCGCGCTGCCATATTTATCCAGACTTGCTTACAAGCGAAATAGAAGCCGCAGAACCTCGAGCCATCTCATTTTCACTCCACAAGTTGCACACTTTGGTCAGGATAGTCTCTAGGTACAATAATCGTGCGCGATATCCAACCGTCACGTTGATGAGTGGAGTACATTGCAAAAGCCAAAACTCGCGCGACAAGAGGATACAGTGGAATTACGACGAAACGGATGGTCAGTAAAGGTGAAACGGTTGCCGAAGGCACGACCGTCTCTTGAAAATCCCTTTTCTACCCGTTTTCTAGTGGAAGGTTTTCAAAAGGGCTGACCACGGGTGACCACCACTCCTCACTCGGTGCAGTCAATTTTCCAGACGTCCCGAGTGCATTCGAGGAGGGCATCCACGCCTCTCTTCGAAGGTCTCGACTCGGGCCGCCAACTTCCATATTCCATGGCTCGTATCTGATCGGTGAGCGTGCTTGCCCTTCGGACCCTGGTTATACCGTTTCAAAACTACTCAACGATCGTCCTTACATGCCGACGGTGAGACGGAGTGAATGTATTACCCGGCTTGACTTTCTCTAGATTTACCCGCAGACTCAAAACGTTCGGGCCCCAACCCTGCAGTCCCGAGTTTACGATGTAAAGGTGTTTCTAAGCCGCAACAATCCGCCTTTGTAGTTGCAATTAACTTAACAACACAATTATTTCCCGACCCTGGACAAACATGTCCTGCGTCAAATGCTTCGCGCGTTAGTTACGACGATCTAGCCTGGATAAGGTCGAGTATTGCCAATGTTACAAGAATTCCCTGAACCCGATGTGAGAATTAATCACGGAGAGATATATTCGCAGGCAATCGTAAAGCGGGAAATTTACGGCATTCCTAATTACTGCCACACCGAAAGAAACCGACCCAGTCAGGCGCTCTCAATATTACACACCTTGGCTGTACGGGCATGGCATTGGTTGTAATAACGGCCGTAATAACAACATGCGTTAAGGTGCGCGTAACGCTTATGCAAATGAGATCGAAGGCCAGACTAAGAGGCGAGACTGCGGCAAACTGGACTAACCGATTAGGAGATATTCACCGCAACGTGCCACGTCAGAGTTTAATACGTACCTAGGTAGGTACATCAATTTTTGACAGGATATCCGGAGTGGATTGAAGTTCGTAAAAACGTTAACGTAACGATGGATCTTTATTACGGGGAAAATCGCTACTTGCGGTACTACTTCGAACATATACATATGATACGTGACATGAATGTCATATTAAATTCCCATGTAAACAGTAAGAATTGAACAAAGCGAACAAGCGGTTAATTATTACATGTAGTTTAGAAATTTAACTTCTTGCAAATCATTCTCAAATTTCAATCTTACAGTGATTAATCATTTTTCAATTTTTCCTTACCTTAACGCGTTTTTTACACTATAACATTGAATCGGGGTGAGCAATAATTTTTGCAAAATAAATTTCATGGAATTCTTCTCGTCTGGATACTTTATATACCTACCACCGATTAACGATTCACGGCTCAAAATTCCGAAAGTTCAAGTTACGGCAGAGCAAAATATGTGTGTGTGTGTGTGTGTAATATTTATATTTCCAAGAACACGATTCAAGTTTCCTGCGAATTTCTGCAAGTTTACCATGAAAATTTTGAATGTTCCACGAGATTCCCAGGTCTTTCGTGTGAATGGCCGACCACGATGCGGATGTGAAACGCACAAACAACAGACGGACGAACAAACGTGGCGCGCATAAACCTCGGCAGAAATAATTGCAACAGTCCGATTGACAGGCGAAACGGTCGACATAATTCGATGCGGTGCAGCGATGCGAACGGTCTCGGATTATCCGCGGTATACCGACTATGTAACTATATATATTACACTCGGCGTCGCGAATTCCGCAGGTATTGTGTTTTACAACCGTCCATGATCTGTCCCAACATTTTTTGAGTTTTCTCACACCGACGATACGCGATTGCCTAAAATTGTTAACCCGTTGTAAACTTCGTCGAGTGGATCCCCCCGTTTTTTTTTTTTTTGTTCATGTTATAATTGACAAACCGCCGTCTCGTCTTTTCTCTTTCACAGGACCGTTGCTAATCCTCGGTTCCTTTCCAGCCTTTTAGGTTCCCATCGAGTGTGCAATTTTTACGCTTAAATGCATTTCGTTTCCACCGACCGCGTTGCAACTACACGATTTTTACGTACTTGCAACATTATCTCCGGTACGACAATTGCATCGAAAATAATTGTTTATTCTCTGGGTGTGCTGTGTGTGTGTGTGTAATTTTTTTACGCACTCTATTTTTGCACAAAGACTATCGACGAAAACGCGAACTAAATTGCTACTTATTCAAGTTTATATATACAATCTCATTCATTTACTTCTCGACGATTCAAATCGACCCGGATAATCTCAATAGGATAAAAAAACTCGCCACTGATGAAAAATCGTCACCGATTTTCTGCATTTTCACGATCATCCGAACAGACTTTGGCGATGAATAATTGTAGAAATTAAACGGATTAAAAAATTCTAGAATATTTTTATAAAGAATAAAACAGATCTTGAGGTGGTTGTTTGTCGGCTTCAACTGCAAATTTGGCAGTTGAAATGAAAGGCAAAAAAAAAAAAAGAAAGGAAATGCGAAGCAATCATTTACACGGTAAAACGAGATTCGAAACCTTGCCTCTGGACATTTTGAAAGTCGAAACTAAACGGCCGAGGCGTTAAAACGTGAACCACGCTTATATTGGTAAAAGGACTCGCAGTATTATTATCATACCCACTGCTGGGGATTCCCCAATAGCGTGACTTTTTATCACGGCGATATATTGGCATGATTTACAGTTCGTTGTCAGGATACAGCATCGTATTGCAATTACACCCACGCACCTTCTGTCGTATTATTATTTTGCGTCAACCCATCACATTCATATTCTTAGTTTTATAAAATTTAAAAAAGAACCGCACACTTTTCCATGCGCAAAGAGTTAATTAAGTGTAAGATAAGAAATCATTCGGAATAAATAATGCAATCTACGTCTGCTCTTCCTCTTTGTTTTCTTACCCTTACACTCAACTTGCGTATAGCAATGCAAATTTATTATACAACACGTGCGCACTTGTACATTTGTAAGTATATTAATGAAAAAAAAAAAAAAAAAAAGAAAAGAAAACAAAAAGAAAAACTTTTCGCCCATCTTGTTACTCGCGATTATAAGACTGAACATTATACGCGCAGATCTCACGTCATCATCAGGAAATGGTTGGTGTTATTTGAATTTGTTTAAAAATGTTGTTCCCGGCAATTTTTTCCCTACTCATCCTTTTTATCATCAATTGTTTGATAAAAACAAATGAAAATTACGTTAGTAGCTCAACTGGCACCAATAACGGATATTCAATGTATATAAAGATGAGTAAAAGGGGCGTCACGTCTGTGAAATATTCGTGAAAACGATATTGCGGAAGTCGTATTTCACATTAGCAACAAAACTCTAAACTTATCGATGCACAGTACCTTCTACTAATTTTAATAATTTTCGAATACTCGTATCGCGCATCGAACCTCGTTGTTTGAATTCATTTATAAATTTGTGTATTTTTTTTCAAATATCTACAATATGTTTATCGCGGTATCGCAGCATGTGTACTTCTTTGTCGTTGTTCTTCAAACTAATTTACCGTGTATCGTTTAATTTGATTCTCGAATTTTTCAATTCATGAAATCACGGAAGTGATTAATATATAGAACAAGGTGAAATTCAATCGAAATATGATTTCCTGGATGACGAAATGATAAGGTTACCGTTACGTTAATTAAATATATAATGATAAGTTCCGCGCGTCGCATCGAATTCATCTAAGATTCAGTGACGGCATTTTTCCTTTTACATACGTTATATACGTAGTACAACAACCATACCGTACACATATATTTATTCATTTATTTACTTATATTCACATATATATGTATGCACAAGTATAATGTAAATCTGAGTGGCAAAGTGAGCGAGTACTTAAATATATTAGCGAGATTAACGCAGGCATTTAAATTCAGAAACATTCAAACGGCAGTAAAAAAAAAAAAAAGAAGAACAACAAATAAAATAAATAGAAATTAATTTAAACACAACTCGAGAAAACGTTGTCGAATAAAAAAAACCATTCGTCTTTTAGCTCGGTTCTTTTTATTTTATTCTCCCTGTCCCCAGATTCATCGGGATGTTTAACGTAAGCTTTTCCGTTAAATAATATTATTATTAAAATAGTACATCGTCTTTTATTTAATAAACGACGAGCAAAAAGTCTTCAACTTGTCGCAGACACGACTTTGACCAGTGAACCCGTTCAGCGCGGTGCGGCACGAAACACGATTGTCGGAATTCCCCAACTCAAGATCGTCAATTAGCATGCGCCCGAGGCTGCCGTAATCGCTAGGAAAAACAAGGATATCTTTCTCGAAGCCTTTTCAGAGGCATTAACGCGCGCAACGCGAACTAAAGAGATAACGATGACGACGACGACGACGACGACGACGACGACGACGATGATGATGATACATCGCATGTGCATTATAATAAGACCTTACACCGGGTACTCAACGGTCTCAAATCTCTCCTTTACATGCAACAACAAAAGAGTATTAAAAAGAATGAAAAAAAGTATACACATTATAATAAGTGTACGTTATATATGAATGTATAATAAATGAAATACATGCAGAAATGCGTGACGCTTTCAAATCGTTGATGTAAAACAGTTTGTTATAATTCTCCCACCCATTATGTGTGATATGAATGTGATAAACACAAGACGAGTGGGATGAAATAAATTTTATACATCAATTAAATTAAATTCAACGACTAATGATTTTTTTTTTTTTTTTTAATATCATAAGAGCCGAAGGCGATACGCGATTTTGTATTTCGATCATATTATTTATCATAAGCTTCAACTCGTTACTCGATCGGTTTTCAAGCTCTATGTAATATGGGAGAATGGAACACACGCGATGTGGTATTTATTGTAGGGTAACACGATAGTGAGAATTTCTCATACATGTGTATAAACATATGGTTACCTATGGTAAGTAAATTGGAGAATAAAGTTTACAGCTCGGGTTATATCATATCACATATCTTACAACTACTAGTACACGGTATACGATAGGATAGGGGCTTGGAAATTCCAATGACTAAATTACAAATAAATTCCGCTTAACGATAGGCTACTGCGTATATCTAATATACTAAACCGACGTATGCCTGTATGAGAAAAGTTACATGTACATAATGCACGATGTATAAATGTTATCCTGTGTAAATCACGCATGTTCGTTTATCAGCTCTTTTAACTGTGTATAAGGTTATGCACTGCTGTTGCTTAAAATTCCCATCTTTAGACGCATTAAGATGAGCGTATATGTGAAAAATTGTGCGCCGACAAACTCTGGCAATCCGATGATAACGCGTTTTAGATTTTCACTAGACTTGCGGGTAAACTCCGATGATCAATATCGTCAATTTATTGCCACGATTTGCATTTCCTAATTTCTCGCGAATATGCCGTCAATTCAAATCTCAATAAGAATTGTTGCTGTTTTTGTCAAACTATGTACTAAAATATTTTCTGCACGGAATGCGTTTCGGATATAAACTGTTAATTCGACTAAATCTTCAGTTATGTTTACGATTAAAGGTGATAGTGTTCCTGTATAATTAATATCAGGAAGCAGGAATACAGCAATAAACTGCGAGTCCAGCTGATTGATTATCCAATTGAGAATATAATAATAATAACAATAATAATTATGGATGTAACAAATAAAAATGGTGATGGCTAATAATTTATAAGCATTCCTTACTAGACACACACGCTAGTCATATTGTAAAATTGATATATCCCAAATAGAAGGGAAGAGGATTCTCAAAGTCGAACAACGATCTAATATGTAAGCCTTGTAGCTGTGAAATAGCAGGAAGTCTGATATGTGCGGACGCTTGTATAGAACTTGCAGATACCCCCCCCCCCCCCCCCCCCCCCCCCCCACATAGCCGAGGAAGAAGAAATCTCGTTAGATAAATATCCAGCTATAATCCGAAAGGAGAAAAATATATTTTTCAAGCCAAATTGACGAGATCCGAGAAGAATATGATAATGTTTTTTGAAGAACATCACACAGCTTGAACTTATCATCGATAAGGAAGTTCGCAACTGTATCATTTTCTCCGAAAATAACGAATCGGGGAATTTTTGCTGATACGTTAATCGTCGAGGGTCAGTTTACTGAACTACATTACGACATTGCCTCATTCGTCATCGAAAACAAGTGATAAACAAATATTGATGACAGCTATATGCCTACAATTGTACGTAGTTATACGTATACCACGAAAATCTCTGATGAATCTCGACTCGTTTCTTATCACGCGGTTGATCAGATATTTCATGGTTGATTATACTTCGCTTTCCGAAGTTTCATATCATTAAGAAATATTCGTCAAAAGTCCTCCAATGAAAAAAAAAGGACTTGACATTCTTTTCACCTAAACCGTGTCATCGTTTTATCAATAATAAATTCCACAAAGAAAACTGGATAGTGATGAGCAGGTTGCTTAACGACTTGTGAGAAATATTCGACAATAGTTCACTAAATAGGTCGCAACGTATCAACATTCTTGATTATCAACAGTCCAAGTGCAGCAGCAGTCATATACGAGTGACCGCGTGTTTGATATTACTATAATAATATAATAACTAGGTGTATATATATATATATATATATAAATATATACAACGTATATAATTATACATAAGAAATCCTACACGTACAACGTGCACCGGCATAATTAAAGCGATGACGAATGAAAACAGAGATCATAACGATGTCGAACGAGAATAAAATACATAAGAAGAAAAAGACGTGCGGCGGAGATAAATTCTTCTCGAATGAACAATTTCAACGACACACCGCCTATCCGCGATTATTCACAACCGATCATCGAATCGGTTGCTACTGCCTGCTTTTCCACCAATCAACGATGCGACACGTGTGTACAAAGTGGCGAAAATTATACGGTTCTACCTTAGCAGCACAGGTACGCACCGACACAAACCTGTTCGACGTGTATATTCGTCGTTTTGCGAGCGTTGGAAACGTGTGGGGGGGATTTCGTCACGCTGGGGAATCCCCAGCATACGTCCTGAGAGCGATATAATAGCCATACGTGTAAGTGAAGAACTCGGTAATCGCTTATATTGAAGGTCTGATTTCATATGAAAAAATTTTCCTACGCGCTGATTTTGGCTATACGTGATAATTATCACGCTGTAACGAAGACGGAAGTTGGTAACCTGATTGTAACGATTCAAGTTTCGGTAGAAATCGTTGTTTCGCGATTTCAGGAATGTCTGACGTTGCGGTAAGTTATAATGAAGGAAAATATATTCATATTTTGAAAACTCAGCCATACCTCAGTCACTGTAAAATTGCGACAGAATTTTTTTTGCCCCCTAAAGCAGTTTCGCTCCGTTTTTCGATTTGCGGTTCACCTCGGGATCCACTTTGAGGTCGGACTTTGACTAGTTTCTACTGCTTTGACGTATTCTTTTTGCATCGTCATTTTTTTTTGTGCACATTATCGTACTGACGCTCCGTGGTTGTTATGCGATTGTGATTCAAATCCGTAATCTGAGAAAGTGACGAATATTCTGGGACCAATTCCGTCATATTCTTTGTTCTATGACTGACTCGGTTTCTGCAAATCAATTTTCTTTCTTTCTCTCTCTCAATTTTTCCTGTAAAGTTTGATTCAGAAACCCACAGGGGATTTCTTTGAAACGCTAATGATTCCAAATAACAGCACAATTACGCTTGTTTGTTCTGATTTGAAATTATAACACCACTGCCCTGCATTTTCATACCCTAATGTTCGAAATTATTTTTCAAGCATAGTTTTTATCGGCTCATGAGTAGGACAGAAATATTGAACTGGTTACGTGCTCGTAGATTGACTCATTTTATTCCAAGAACAACCAATAGTTCATCGTGTGCATAAATTACTGCACCGCTATAAATGAAAATTGACGAGACTGCTGAACAGGTAACAAGATCATCTCAAGCCTTAAAATGATCGTACACTTCATGTGTGCAGGAACAAATCCCGAAAATTGAAATACGAAAAAAATGCCATCGAAGCTCACCTTGATAGTTTCTTTGCTCAAGGTCCTGAGGTATCGCAGGTGCAGGTCCTCCAGGTGGTGCGCTTCTCTTCTCGGACGACGATAGAGGGTCGGTCAATGCTCTCGCACAGGTCAAGTCTCCCGAAGTGCAGGCAAGATGAAGAGGCGTGTTGCCATTCATATCTCTGAGGGCTGGATTAGCCCCCGCGAGAACCAAACTCCTAACAATTCTAGCCTGGCGAGTCAACACCGCTACATGCAGCGGCGACAGATGCTGATCATTGAGAATATCCAGGAGGCAGGGATGCGGCGCCATTTTAATCAGCGGTAACGCCACCTCCAGAAAACTCTGGCATATAGCGTTGTGCAGGTGTCTGTAAAGTCAAAAATTTTCATTATAAATAGGCAAATCTATTTGTGCGAGGCGAAAAAGAGAAGTGAGTGATGGAACATTTATAACATGCTTCGGACCAACAGATCTATATCTATATATGTATGTTGTCGGCTGCGCTGCTGAATATGCTTTCAGCGAATAAGAATTCTCAACGTAATAAATAACCGATAACTCGTGTGTTATCTTGATCAAACACATATTCTGTTATCTCCAGCAAGCGAGCAGCTTGAAAAGAACACTGCAGGCTGGAGTTCAAGTATCTGACACCTGCACCGTTCTGAGTTTTGAAGATAACAACAAATCATCGATCGTCTGCATAATAATATGCCAAAACCAGAAAAGTAAGTCAAAATACTTACGTGTCGCCGTCGTCGTCCTGCTCCATGTAGAAAGCCGTCCAATCATGCTGCTTGTGCTGCACTTGCCTGTAGGGAATGTTGGCGATGGATGGACCTGATTTGACGCAAGTAGGCTGCTGATGTTGCTGCTGTTGAGAAAGCTGCGTTGTTACAGGTGTGAGTTCTATAGGTTCGGCCTGGACCTTGCCTCCGAAGCGGTTGCAGTTTTGGGTTTTCAACGACAGCAGGCTGAGGTCGTCGCTGAGACCGAGGTCGACGCCGCTGTCGCCCACCACCATTGGTTCTTGGGTGACAGGGAGCTGTATCGACGAAGCGCTGTCGATCTCCAGATCGCCTCCACTGACGGTTAAATTAGTCCCAGACAAAAAGCCAGAATCGACGTGACCCGAGTCGAATCGTTCGCCGTACTTCTCTCCATCTGTAACAGTCTTCTCGTTTTTTTCACCACGCATAGAGTGGGACATTTTGACAGTCTAGACTATTCTCTTTCCGAAATTAAAGTGCGATGTCGTATTTTCTTTGATTTTCACTTCCCGCTGGTTCTTGGTATCGTTCACATGTACACACAAACACATGCACACACAACAGAGAGAGCCACAAACCACAAACGAATTGGGGCGATACGAACTAACTTTGAACAAGGCTTGATAATGGTAAACAACAAGAAAGAGGCGGTCGGTGTTTATCACTAAGTTACGGACGTACGTAGACGATGTCACTCCCGCACGTCACTCACACCACTCTTCGTGAAATTGCCCGACAGTCAACGGTAAACCGACAACGATTGAGATAGAGAAGGAAAACGCAGAGGGAGGGATATTAGCGCGATGGAATTCCTCGTGAAAATTGATGCCGCCTGGTGGGGGGGGGGGGGGGACAAGATGCGTACCACGTGGTACGACGGAAAACAAGATAGGATCGACGAAATTCGCCTGTCGAACTGTGTAATTAAACCGCGATAACTAGACTCGGGTTCAAGGTGAGAAACACCGGCGACCCTGATGATATTCAGTTTTTCAGTCTCTTCGTATTTTACACTCTCATTTGACTAACGTTTCTTTCCAATTACTGTTATTATTATTTTTATCGTTATTATCGCACAGAGTCGGTCGCAATCGCGTAGTTATTGCGACGATCGTTCAACATCGGGACAGCTGCGGTGAGCGATGATTTTTCGTGTGTCATAATAGGAATGAATGGAATATCTGCGAGAGGTCGGATAGGTCGAATTTCGTTAGGGTTTCCGTGTCAGGCACGTGTTCGTTCGATATGATCACCGATCGGATGTCCAGTCAGTCGCACATGTACTTATGCACGTCTGGGAAATAGGTTACCCTTGGAGTGAACTTCGCGGTCCTGCTTCCTCGAACACGGCGGGCACTTGCAGACAAATTTCGTATTATCGTCGGAGGTTGCCTCGCGATTTCTCCGCGCTCCTCGTCCTCGTTTCTCTACTTCTGACAAGCCTAAAGAATATCTCTTTCTCCTTCTGATTTTGCCAAAGGGCGTGCGATCATTCGTCGTGTCGAGGAAACACCTTCGTACGCACGGTGATCCTCTGTGTGCGCGCGTAATAGTGTGTAAGTGAAGTGTTGCTGGTTGGATTTTCGTGCGGAATATTCGGCCTTTATTCGAATACCTGATCGCCAACGACGTCTTCCCGTTTTCGTCGATCACGTGCGATGGCACGCCGCGATCACCAGTTTATTATCACTAACGCTGGCACACTTTCTCGTTTAAAACACGCTCCGTCCTCTGGCGCGTGTCGACTCGCCTCGCTTTTAAGAACGGACTGAACAATGGCTGCCCTCGCGACACTACCGCCTCTGACGGCCGAACGGCGAGGCTACGCCGATGGGAAAACCCTATCGGCCTAATGATTCTACCTGCTGTCGCCGCTCCCCGCCTCGCAGCGTTGAGGTATTCCGATATTTTACAAATATTACCAACACGAAGGCAGGAAATCCCCTTGCTCCGCGCCACCTCTGAATCGCTCGACTTTCGATTTCGATTGTTTTTTGTTTTCCTTGTAATATCAGGTAATATTCTTTCGCGTATCTTTCGGTTAAAACGCTTACCGAGCGAGACGTCACTTTTCTTAATGTTCAAACTGCAACCGCTTACGATTGCGGTTATTGGATTTTGCACTAATCAAAAAAGAGATTAAAAGTTAAAAGAGAAATCGGGGATAAATTTGAAAGAAAAATTTCAACTTAAGCAACGGGTAATATAATATAATTGCATATACCTTGTACACCTCTCGGGATTCCCCTTCCTCTGCGCAGAAATATACTTTTACTGATCAAAATTTATCTGCTTCGCTGGACCGTAGAATATATACCCGATATATTCACTTTGCGAATTGATCGGATTTTCTTAGGGAAGAATTGTTCTCGACGCGGATTTAATTATAACGATTTATGATGGAATTTTGCATATCGCAATCGTTTCAATTAGACAGTTATCAGTCAATTGGATTAAGTGAGGTGTAATATTCCTTATTTTATTTTTCGCACTTATGAGAAATTCGGTGGCAAAATATTTCTATCTAACAATAAAGTCTCCGCTTCCAAAACAAGATGTCTTCGATATAGCAATCGTTATAATTAGACAGTTACCAGTCAATTGGAATTAGTGAGTTGTATTAGTCACCCGTTTCTGATATCACGAAAATATTCCTTATTTTCTTTTCCACATTTACAGCGAATTCGATGACAAATTATTTCTATTTAGTAATGAACTAAGCTTTCAAAACAAGATATGTTTTTACCCTGTATTCGATAATTTTTTCAATTTACATGCTTACGTTACACGTATATGAAATTTTTAATTTCCAGTTCTGGATACAGTTTCTATAGTTATAAAAGATGTACGTCTCGCGTTCAATCCCGAGGTTATCGATATTACTGTACGTCATAGATACCACGTAATCGTGTAGTTCAACAAATCGGTGTAAATCCCCGTAAAGTATTCGTATTTTTAAAGGCTAGAGACATCCAATTATTTCTTCAAAAATAGACCCTTTAGATCCGGAAGTTCCGAAGTTGAATATCGAAGGCTGCACCGACTGTACATACATCTTGGGTATGCGGCCTGCGTGGGAGCATCGACTCGATCCTCTTACTTCCAGGCAGGAAACTCGTTTGCAACATGGAAGCGGAGATCGCACAATGGAATCCCACCTCTCAGCGCTTTGTTACACATGCAGAATATGTATACAGCATTATATGCATTCTGGTTCTCAATCGGCGCTTCGGCCATCGACATCGATGCAGATCGACGCCTGCATTGTCTTCGAAAGAAACAGGCTCGTTATCTCACATCTCATTATTTCCGTTCTCACGCCATTCATGTTGCAAGATTTATTCAACATCTGCTAACGTACAATTCATAGTTTTTCTTTCAAAGAATGTTGAATGAATGACTGTCGTTGCTGCAAAGGAGACTTGTAATCTTGAGGTTTTCAGACAGTTTGTACTTTACAGAATTTCTTTGTACCTTTTATTCAGATACCTAGATTGCACTAGTATGGAGGCAGTCTTACAATAAAAACCGGAATGTTGAACTTTCTCCTTTCTTTTTCTAGTTATAGCTGACCTCAACAACTGCTGATAACGATTTTATTTCGGCCGGATGTTTATCAGGCTGTAATCGCATGTTCTGTGCATGGGTTATGTTTTTTAGAACGCGTACGATATTATATATATGTAATATTAAATATCCCTGAGGGAGTTCAAGTCAAATATATTACTGTGACGAATATATCGAATTTAGATTCATGTGTTTGATTAGTCATCGAATCCTCTATTATCTTGCTTAGTAATCGATCGATTAGCTGTATATAAATGGCTAGGAATAATTCCGACCATTGCCAGATAAAACCAATCTGCGATCAATTGTACGAAACGTTTTCACGATGGTCATTAAAAAGAGTAAAAAACATTCCCTGACTTTTCCGTAACCAAAGTCAGATTCTTTCTCTGACTAAAATGTTAAGCAATAGTGCCAATACGAGTAACCAATTAAGTTGTCTATGAATAGATCGGTGTTTAAAAATGTGGTCACAACCTATTCACGGTTGAAGCAAAGTAATTTATATTCGTATATCCGAGCTTAAGTACAGAATACTACATTGTGTAACAAGGAGGTAAACTCGGTTTTTTCAGGCTGAGCGCAAGTTTGCAATATGAGTCGTGGATGAATTCGAAAACGAATATTGCAAATACGCGAGGCGAAAAGACCGTTGCCTCTTTGTTGCACACGATTTTTTATATAAAAAGAGTATGTCACGCCTTTTTTCACGAAGTACGAAATTGAGATTAGGGTCGCGTAACGCCAAATTTGTTCGCACAGTAAAGAAAAGACCACTTTTAAAAGTGTGGCCACCTCATGAAGTCAGAAAATATCCTTCACATGAAGATGGACGTTTTTGAAATCGATGAACTTTTTTTGTAAAATCAAGATCTTGAAAACACATTTTTATGTCATGGTACCAAAATGGTATGAGAATGCTAAATACAATTTTTTTTGTTTTTTTTTTGAATTTTTGTTATTCAAAAAATAAATTTATCTTGAAATTTATTTTTAATTATGATTTCTTGTAGTAAAAAATAAAATGAACACAAGCTCCTACTAGTAAAATTCGATTTTCTTTTTGTTTCAAGAGACAACAAATCAAAAATATGTCGAGTGATAATATAATTAATTTTACCACTATGAAACAACTGCCCGGTATAATATCGATATTTATCACGAGAGTAAGATTTCATGACTACGAGTATACTTAATATGAAGCTCTATTTTGAAACTAATAAAAATTCACTGCCAATAAACAATTGAAGGTTGATAGCTAGCTACAGATTTCGGAATAGAGAGATAAATCAGATTTAAAAAATTACCGATTGATAAGAACGCAGTCTGTTGAGCAAGAGCGTAAGCCAGAGCTAATAGAAGCGAAATTTGAAAATGGAAATTATCAATTTGACAATGCCTAATGACTTACGTCAAAGGTTATTTGTACTTATCACTAGTTTTCTGTGAAATAAACAATACTATGAAAGTAATATCGAAATATGACAAGAGATACGTCATTTTCCTGAATCAATAATGTAAATTTTATGCAAGGTTCTTGATATTGAGTTTTTATTATCTTTCTTTGAATTGAGGATCGTTTTCTTCATTTTACTCTTGAACTAAAAGGTAAATTGAATTTTACCAAGACGATGGTTATTTTAATTTTATTTTTCACCACAAGAAACCGTCATTTAAAATGAATAAAAATAAAATTGTTGCTCCGTATAAAAACGTACTTATTACGTAGATAGAATATGTTTATGGAAACTAGGGCATCCTTTCAACTTATGCTAACCCGTGAATCTTGTCCACTCCATTTATTATACATCTATGGGTGCACGGGGCTAAGCGAAGAATTATATACCCGAGAAGCAATTTTTCTTTTACGGAATTTATAAAAATTTCCCTCGTCTATACTACGAAAAGCACTTTATTTCTCAACACGATTTTTATTAATTAAATATGTCTATCACGCGATACTTTCGAATTTTGATTTTTCGTGGAAGAAGGTTAGTTTTAATCGTCCCGCCGGAGCATGGCACCGTTCATTTTCCCTGATCGATTGAAATATTCCCCGACTTTTCGTTCGTTTTCGGGTTTTCCCTGACGAGTGGCCACCATGGACTTCGCTGCGAATTAAGAAGATACAACATATTTGTTTTACACAAATAATTAGAAATAGAACAATATGTTATTTCCGAAAGTTAGCTTTGCTGAATTTATGAAGCATAGTAAAAGTTTGAGTACAATTTTGTTTTAAGAAACTACGTTTTTCCCTGACTTTTCCCGGCAGACTAAATTCCCTGACTATTCCCAGTTTTCCCGATTCACCCGGTGACTCGCCACCCTGTATGTACGTGATTTGAATTCACGTACGCGTCCGCAAGTTTGTGTAACCTTTATTTCTCCGTTGTTACTCGTCATCTGTAATTAGAACGGTGCACAAGTGCGTCAATTATGCGACATATGCAGTTTGGCGTAACGAAGCATGGCTTTCCTCCGATTCTCAGGGCGATGTCGACCTTGATTAAATCGAATTTCACCCCCGCTTACATTTGCTCGATAAGCGTGAATCGAATAGTAAACGCAATTGGGAAATCGCGTCGGTCAGTCTGTACAAGTATTCAATTATTCCTTCGGGCCTTACCGATCGTTTCGGCTTCGGAGAAAATCAGCGTCGAGGTTCCGGTATTCCTTCCACGGATTACATATAGTCACTTAAATTCTTCGCGAATCGATGAGTGGTAGTGAAATTTTGAGAGACACGCTCTTTCCATGAAATACTTTTGACTTGTCAGCGGTGTTAATTGCGGGTTTCTTGAGTCAACCGCAGGTGCATGTGTACATTAGAGTGGTTAAAGAAAATCGACTATTTTTTGCTAAAAAAAAGTGCCTTTATGGCGGAATTACGTATATAACATAGTACTTGTAATAATTACAAAATGAATTGGCTTAAGTTGAACATTAATCGAATAGCATAATATTATAGCGATTGAAATGCTTTACAAAGAAAAGCCACAACATTTTGCGGTAAGTCTAGTATTTTCGCCGTTAATCTCGAAAAAAGTGAATCATTGCATGATTTCAACTTTAACCTTGAATAACTTTTTAAAGAGTTTACTTTTTTTAAAAATCATACGACACCCTTTTGTATACCATTGAATTCCCTGGAAAAATATGTATCGAATATTTATGGACATTGCCTCGTTACTAAACTGAAAAATTCAGAAATAACTAAAATTATATTCTCAAGTTAATAAAATGAAACATTGCGTTCACGAACCACTAAATATTATTATTAAGGGCTAGAGTGATAACAGGCGTTTTATTTCCTGTTCCTACAACTATTGAACAAGTGTCATTGAAAAAAAGTACTCAATTTTTCTAAATCTATCTGCTTCCTCGCTGGTAGCCGTACGACGAAGATCTGAACGCTTAGGAATGTCTTTTAACCCTGATGATGGCTGGCTCGGCCCAACCGAAACGTCGCTAAAAGAAGCCTAACGGCTTTAAAACTTAACAAAATTTGACCTTCCCCGCCGAACGTCTCACTCATAAACCAGTCTAGTGTGCATTATGTCAGGCACGAATGGTTTTGCCGAGCCCCGAACCAAACTAGGGTGTTTCACCCGGTCAGCTAACTGCTATACACATGGGCCGAGGGTCGTGTGTTCGACGACTGGAGGAACGGCTACCGAACGAGGGGTTTACGATAGTCTCAAGGGTGCGTGGAGAAGATGGGAGGATGGAATAATTCAAGGTACAACGACTATGCCAAGGTGAAACGAAGCCGTCGGAAGTTTACGGAGGCGGAACAAAGGTGTCGGAATTTGTTGGAAGTAGAATGGCGGTCTTATAAATGATGGGGATTATTTGAATACTGCAATCCTGATCGTTTATAAAACCTTCATTCCAATTCCGACAAATTCAATACAACCTATATGAGTATTACATTACAGAATAATTGTTCATATTCGTGCAACGGGTTTTTTTGGTTTTTTTTTTTTTTTTTTTTTTGCCGTCACGCGAAACAAAAACTTTTCTTCAAGTAAGATGTGATCTTTATTCAACGTCCAAGGTCTGTCGATTAATCTTCTTGAAAAGTGAAGACTCTTTTCCCCCCGAGTTGCTAGAATTGCTAGAAATATGAAATTCCGAAAACGAAGTTTACCCATGTTTCATACTCTCTGAACTTGAATCAGTGAAAATTTAATGACTCCCAGTTACAGGAAAAATTCAGTGATATAAATAACTACTTGTACTTATACTTATACGATAAAAATGATAGAAGCAAAAATTTATAGCTATGATAAAAAATTTCGAAACTTATTTATCAACATAAAAAAGACAAATACAAACTTTATAAGCAATAAATGAATATTATTGTTATTTTTCTATGTAGACAGTCGAAATTTATTTAAATATAAACTCAAAAATTAAAAAATAAAAAATTCTCCTGACCTGCGATTAATCATTATGTTTGAACAAAAGTGATTTAAATTCGAAACTGAAGTTTCTTTAATTGTTATTTGCAATTAAACACGAAGCGGTCTGTACATCTCCTTAATCTCCTAATAAATGTGTCGATGAATTATATATTTATGTCTGCTGTGATCTATGTAATGCATCATCTCGAGTCTCACATTGTCACTACCAAGCCGATACTTTTGCGGTTTTTCCTCTGATGTTTCGTTTCCTGAAATCTAATACGCTTCCGATGATAATCGTATCTTCAACTTTGCACGTATTACGTTATCGCCTTGTGAACACAACATACATCGAACAATCCGATTGTTCGCATGCGCAGCATGGATTATTGTGATTTTTATTATTGTATCCAAGGTAACGTATCACTCACTACAGTCTTGAAGGTCTTGTCAGTTATTTGATCAATCGCGCATGGAAAATGCTTTTAAGTGCTACGTATAATATGCTAATGCAGGAATTTATGCACGCAGGTAGTAACAAAACAAAAAAAAAAACAAAAAAACGTAGAAAAATTTTGAACAAAGCTAGAATGCGAAACGATTTTAAGATGAATGTGGTAATGGAAATTTTAACGTTACTCCCAGGTAACGTTTTAGTTTTAAATATTACATGCATCGTGGAATGGATTTTAGGTATGATGGCGATACGTGTCATCGAATAAATATGCATCTGTGCAGATCGAACGGTTCATTTCTGAACCTTCGGCCCCACGATGCGTGGGTACAGACCTGCAGTTGGCTCCTTCCTAAGGCATGTTGCGAACTGTGTGTTCTACGTTTTCACACGCCAAAGCTATATATTATATCTGGGGAAAACCTGAGCAAGTTTATTGGTGCAACGGTGCATGAATGAAATAAGGTACTTATCTCTGGGTTTCGACAAACATCTGGAGACGACCGTCCACGTCTGGCGGAGAAACGTGACAAAGTTTTGAGGAGTCGATTATCGTTCAGTAAAAACGCGCCTGAGATAAACGTCGAAATTTTTCCAGGCTTTAAGTGTCTGTATTGTTTACACGCCCATCCTTAGAACGAGGCTAAAGCCATTTATAAACGACCTCCGTTCCTAGTTTAAATACATATCTAAAGCTTCACTAGCAACGCCTCAAAAATTTTATTGCTCATCGCGTGATGTAATTTTTCTCGATATGCAGTGTGGACTTCTACACACGAGTCGTTAAATGCATCATTAACAATAACCTCGCAACGTGAGATTTTTATTACTGATTGTCGAGGGTCGGGATTTTTGACCTGCAGAATCAGCGCCATTAAGTGCCAGTTTTAGCACAACTTGCGCCTCGGGCCAAGATTATATGGCACCCCTTTCCAAAAGGACAAATTATCAGCTTTCTGCTCGATCCATTAAAGCGGACATAAATCAACAAACCCATGTGAAAATTTCTAAGACTTTTCGTCAGCTTTACCCAGAGCTAACGACTTAGATTTAGAAAGTTTTTGTAGCTCCTTTTTTTATACTTTTTTTTTTTGCTTGTAACTTTCAAATTATTTTTTTGCTATGAGAACGAAGGTTGAACTACAGCTTTTGATGACAAAGAGAATTTAACGAAATTTCATTTTCCACAGATTTTCGTCAGCAGATACCAAAAGCAAATCCGCAAAATCGAATTTTTTCGCAATTTCGTTTACGATGGAAAGCGTTGCTGAGTTAATGAGCCTTGATTGTGCAATCGTTGATCGTAAGTAAGTTTTTATCAGTTTAAATTTTGAAACACTACGTTCTCTACTGCCTACGGTTAGGGGAATAGTAGCGATAATGAGGAACGCGATCCATACATTCGGATACAGCTCCTGAATATTACGCTGGCTTGATAACGGAAAAATGTTGTTGAGGCTTATGAGCTTATTACACAATAAACTTCCGTACGTCCGAATCGGAATCAACTGCAAGCTTTCGTTTTAAATTAGCACAAAAACTTGCATAACTTCTTTTCGTTCGAGGATTTTTTTAAGATTGTACAAAAAAGATCATGATTCTGAGAAACAGAAATAGCTCCCTGATCTACTTTTTCCTTTATTCGCTGTACAATTTCAGCGCTGTTTCATTTCCTCTGTCTTGTTAACTCAGATTTATATTGTGAAAGGAATTACTTGTACAAACATTTCTTTCACTTCTTAAAAACCACTAACAATACTGACGAAAAAAGAAATGCTTCGTTGTTTGAAAAACTACGCGAATAAGAAGAGGAAAAAGTCCTTTCTTCCTGCGTACAAAAAATATTGTAACTTTATATCGCCAAGTATATTGAGCAAATTTCAAACGTAGAATAATATACGATTTAGTGTTTGACTTGTTTTAACGATATTGTGAATAAACTTGTTATAAACACGAACGTACATAAATATCTTGCGACGGTCAATAAAAATCAGACAAATTATCGGATGAGGAAGTGAAGAAAACGGCCATTATGAAATCATATTCACCTTCGAAGTCCCAATCGGATCTGTCAGGTGCTAATTCGCTGGTATAATATACACTCGAGACTTGATCATTGGCGGAAACAACGAGTCAATGACAGCCGAAATTGTTCTGTCGTTAAAAATTTTATCACAACTGTAACCTCGCTCAAAGTTATAAGCACCGAATCAGTCAAACCGAATTGCACTTTCTGATTTACAGTCTTACATTAGCGTTACATGTAACAAACAAGTGTCATCTGATTATTTAAAGTACAATAAGTGATAGTAATATAAGCACAATTGGGGTCAAGGAACTTAATTGCTCTCAAATTTTGCCCCCCCCCCCCCCCTCCTGCCCCACAAAAATTAAGAACAAGTGCTTAATTTATGGCGCCATATGCCCCGCGTGGTTTCATCGTGAAATTACCGACGTTCGCGTCTCGTTTTTCCCAGCTTACATTCGAAATTCTAATTGACAGCTTAAGCACGCGTGTCAATTGAACTGGAAAGGTCTGCATGTTCTTTGGTGTCGGGGAATTTTTGGATTATTTGATAAGCCCGGGGTTTTTCCGCGTAACGTATTCCTCGATCTGCACATATTTACGCTTTATCGCGAATTTTATTATTCGTGAAGCAATACAATAATCAAACAACAGCGTTTAAAGAGCTGCAGTTTTTTCCTCAAAGTTTACCACTTCGCTCAGAAAAAAATCGAATAACTTCGCGCGTTATATTATGATATTAATTGTTTTGATTTATCTTTAATGTCTTCTCGATAAAGTCTGCGAAATTTTTTACAATTGGCAGATTAGTTGAAAGTCCCCGTGCGGTAAATAACCATTGCTGGTTTTCCATTTGAAATTATCTCTCATCGTTTATTTCTATGTTTTTTACAGTCATTATACAAGTCATAAGCTACAGCAGAGTTCAGAGAGGTAATAAAATGGCGTGTTGAAAAATATCTTTCAAGATTTAGAAAATCGTAAAATATGTATTATATCGATGATCTTATCATACTTGGCGAGTCCCCAAATCATAAGATCCCATTTTGCAGTTGCTTTGAACTCTAAACCTAAACTCTAAACCTCCTCCAGATTTTGCGACAGTTTTTTTTTCAATATTTATTATAAAGGTTTTGAGTAGCACCTTGAAAAAAATTTTTTAAACGAGCTACACTAACTGATACCTACATACAGCTTAAAATAATGACTCTGGATCAAAACTTACACGCATACATTCATTCTTGTTCCATATAGACAAATTGCTTTTATTTTTTGAGACAAAAGGCCAGTAGTACAGATAAGCGCGTATTAACAGAAAAAAAATCTTTTCATTGTCGCCGTTATGACAACGAGAAATTAAGGAAGTAGAACCAGCAAATATATTTGTGTATCGTATCTTAAAGCCATGTGATAAAAGAATGATAAAAATTTTTGTAATCTTTGCGGTTACCACTGCAACAATGAACTGTTTCATAGCATATTAATTTCACAGAATTGAAATGTAAACCAATTGACGTACCCTCATACACATACATATAATACATTGTAATAAAAAAGTACAATCATAGACAGAAAGATTCTCACCAACTGAAACACTGTGAATTTTGAGTCCTCCTGTAGATTTCAGAATTGAATCTGGCATTTCACACAACTATCAACAACCATATTGCACGTGGTTATACGCAGAAGTTGTTTTGAAAAGACACGTGTATCGGTAAACGGTGTAGTTTGAAAAATTAAATCGGATCGAGTCACTTTTTTCCGTAAAATTGATTTAATTATTCACGATATGTTACAGGACCGGGCGTATTCGTAAAGATTCGCTGCACCAGCGAAATATGAGAATTGTCAGCGACGAAGGCTGCGGAAAGAAACGCTTCCCTGCTGTCTCGCCAACGAATGCGACAGCGACTGGACCTTCCCCGAGCTATTCGACTCCATTCTTTACTGGTCTGCAGCACATATGCCATTTCCTTGTGCCCGCTATGTACGCACCTATTGGGCGACCACGTAGCCCCGGCATCACTCTAAAGCCGACGAACCGTTCGAACAACGGTGGGAAGAATTTACCGGGTAGGAAATTCCTGCTGTGGCTTCAGTTGGCTGGGAAATACCAAGAGACCGTACCCCCGGTAAGGGGACCCTCCAGTCTTTCGCACCCCCGCCGGAAGGGGCCCTTTTCAAATTTAATGCAGCCTGGTCGATGCACTTTCGAGCCTGCGCTGCAGTCAAAGTCTCTTTCTTACCTGCCTACCTCCTTTTCTCCCTTTGTCACTATCCAGTCGCCCAGCGAATTTCTGTATATTTCCTCGAGTTACGACGTATTTTAGACGGAGAAAGAGAATCGGTTGCATAAATCGAACAGCTGCGAATCGAGATATTTAGGCGAAGAGTAACGAATATAGGGTAAATAAATTTTGACAGAATTTGAATAATTGAATCGTAATCGGAAAATGTATTGCATACAGAGTGAACTGCTAACTACTAGACGTTTTAATGCGCATGCGCTAAAATTCAAGAGCAAGAGCAGTTGTTTTGTCAGGGCGACCAACATTTATAAATTTAGATGATAGATCACCCTTATGTATGTAACTCACGATATAACCTGAAAAATGTTGGTCACCCTGACAAAACAATTGCTCGTGCTCTCGAATTTCAGCGCATGCGCACTAAACTATTCGGTTGTTAGCAATTCACTCTGTATATGTATATATGCATGACTTACTTTAATACCTGACAGTTTTTCAAGCGAATTTCCTTTCCCGTGCGAAATGCGATCGGATACGGATTTATCCGTGCAGTTCGACGCAGTCTGTGAGTCGATCTAAAGTGCATTTTACGGCTCTCGCAAGACGTTTCAAAATTCAAGGTCGGGTATATATTTCGATTTTGTTTCTTCTTATATACAATCGCTTTGCACAGCTTCCGACGGACAGAGTAATGGCCACAGCGATAAATAAGGCGCAGCGTAATTGAAGATTTATTGAAACCTATCTCAAGGCCTGTTCGAGAAATAGGAACCACGAGAATCGTAAATATTCGTTTTGGGCAACTACAATTTGTCCGGTTCGTGAATGAATGTTCAAGATTAAATCTGTCGCCTTCAACACAGATTACAAGCGCGTAATGAATAATTTATATTCGTGTATTGTTTTCCTAAGAATATTCTGTACATAGTTGCACTGAAAATCGGGTAAAAAATTCGACGTGATAATGCGATGTAAATAATGAGTGTACAAAATATAAAAACTTAATTTTAAAAGCTCATGAGAATATTTATCATCGTATTATTACTATAAGTCCTCTGGTACTTATAGATATATACATGGAGACTTACAAGGATGAATTTGCTATCACGGGAGACAGAAGATTTTTATAAACCATCATCATACGGAATGAAAGAACATTTACTTAAACTTTATAAATTACAGCTCCAAGCGATTTATTCACGTTGGAATAAGTATAAAAAATAAAATCAAACTCTTGCGAAAGATTGTATAATTTAGGTTTCTGGCGAATGTGAGGCAATTCGGAAATTCACGAAGTCACGTGCTGCAATACACCTTGCCTCACCAGACCTTCACACTCAGCGCGTGGCAATAAGTACTGGCTATTTTTCTTTAGGAATATCACCTCCCCATCCTCCAGATCCAATTTTCCATAATCAACTAAACATCGTACCTGCAATTCCGCAAAAGTCACCTTGACGATAGGAAGAGAAAACAACCAACAATGGTCTTGCACAATATTTGGCAAGTCATGACTGTGACTCTGAAAGTTCTATGCTACGATAACCTTGAATAAATAAAACTCCCAAGGATTATCTAGAACATCGTAATTGCAGAATGTCAGAAAAGACTTAGCGGTTATCATCAATTATCTCCCCAATTAATTGATTATCCATCTCCAGTTCAACACAGGTTTACGCAATTTACTTTTGTGTACACAAAGGATTTAAAATTCAAAACTCTGTTACCTCAATGTAAAGCGACTTTGGAGGTGTAACGTCAGTGGCTAAATTCAGCCCGTAATTATCGCCAATGGATCTCATATAAGTAGCTAAAGCTTTGCTGTATGATGTGAACCACTGTACTTCTGGTTCGGAAAGCAAGGATTTTATTTCAGGTGGTAAAATACTGCCAAATTCCCACCGCATCTGCCTTATTTTCTGCAGCCTGTTGTACAGATATGCCAAAATGCATCTCTTGTTCCTGCTTATTGCCATGTGACGAACTCGCACGGAAGAATAGTTTGGTGGATCCGTTGTTGGATTTTCTCTGCGACAAATAATAGTGGTTAGTAGTTTTTCCTGCTAATAAATGTACAGGCATTCCAAACTATTAAGAATTACTGCACAGCTGAGTAAGTGTTCAGTTTACTTTCAGACTAATTATGATTTCCAAACCAATTTCAGATTTTTTAAGCAAAAGTTTCAGTAGTAATCACTTCGGAATAAGGTTTTCATAATGGATAAAATTTGCAGAATTTAATTTATGATTTAGCGACTCATGCCAAATTAGGACGATCTTTCTGTAGTCGATGACTAAGTTTTGAATAAACCCTGACGTTATTTCCAGGAACACTATTAAGTTGCTGTGAAAATTTCTCATGATTGAACATCCTGACCATGACGGTAATAAAAATGATTAATAATAACAGAAATGACGTATATTATCGGCGAAGTAAATAAAACAAATACCAACATATCATCGAAATTAGCTTGACAAAGAATTCGCATTTCTTCTAAAACCTGCCGGATACCGTCATCCTAGAATACAAGCAAATGTATAGCGCGTATTTTCATAACCTGAACCAATGTTTACATGATTTTTACGGAACTCAAGACCTGTTACTCACGTTAAACGGCGGGATGCCCTCAGCGGAACGTTCGAGTTCCTTTATGAGCTCCAATGCTTTTTCTCCGAACATAGTACAAGCGAATACTTGTTCATTAATAAAATGCAATTTTCTATTTGCTACGCGTACGCAGTCATTTGTTTACAACCTGTACGTCACATCAGCCGGTACAGTCAGTTTGCTTTTGCGTCAATTTTGAGTTGTACGATATTAAGTGGTTTCGTTGGCCTATTCTGTTAGATCAGGCCAATGAAATTACATTTAGTGTTGAATTGTCCCAGAAAATTAACGTAAAAGACATGCAGCCTATACTGTACTATACCGTTGACTGAAGAATATAAAGACGGATATCTCGGGGTAAATTTTTGTGATAGGTTTTCGGCGTGCAAGTGCTCAAAGTTGGGTGAAGTTTGCGTTCAGTATCCTTCGATCGGCGGATTATCATTTCCGTTTTTATATTTCTCGTTTGTAAATGGGAAAGTGAATTTGGCAACACTTTGTCGATTTCTGTATTTTGCATGTTACAGACAGCACGATCTCACCCAGAAACATCTGTTTAGACCGTTTAAAGTTACGTTATGTTAGGCTATTTTTCGATAATTTGAGGTTACGTTTCGTGTTTGGTGAATGCGGTTAGGTTAGGTTAAAGTACCAAAAATGTCGTTCCTCTTACGAAGCATTTTAACAAAACTTGAGGGATGTTCGGTGGGTCGAATCGCGAGGTTCAGTTCTCTGGTGACTGAAAACAACGATGCAATAGAAACGGAGCCAATTATTTCGATAAGCGAGGCGATACAGCAGGGGCGATTTTACGAAAAGCCGAAGCAAGTATGGCTAGAAAATTTGGACACGATTGAGGAAAAGAAGCTCGGTCTGATGATGCTGCATCCAGAAGTGTTCGGGGCTCATCCTCGCATTGATATTTTACACCAAAACGTGAGATGGCAGAGGATGTACAAATTTGTCGTAAGTTGAATTACTGCTTTCAAAGCAATGTCTTTTCTTATATTCACGCTACCCTTTGAATATGAACTAAATTTTTTTTACTCGGATTTTAGTGTTACGCTCACACGAAGACGAGAGCTGAGGTAAGGGGAGGCGGGCGAAAGCCCTGGCAACAAAAAGGCTTGGGTCGCGCTCGACACGGGAGTATACGTTCCCCCTTATGGCGTGGTGGCGGCGTTGCCCATGGCCCACGGTCACCAACAACGCATTTTTACATGCTCCCCTTCTACACCAGAGTCTTAGGCCTCACTTCGGCATTGACAGTAAAGTTCGGCCAGGACGATCTGCACATTGTGAATGATTTAGAAATTCCAACGACAGAGCCTGGGTACATTGAGGATCTGGTTTACCAAAGAAATTGGGGACCGTCCGTATTATTCGTGGACGTACCAGACATTATGCCGAAGAACATCACCCTGGCGACTGATGAGATCAAGCATTTTAATCTCATGCCAGTCTATGGTAAAAATTTCCTTTAGATAGTTTAATCCATGTCCCTTTGAAGCGCGAGACATCGCTTACAGATATCCATATTATGTGCACAAAAGTTCGGTCTTCTGTTATTTCTTCTTTTCCAGGCTTGAACGTTTACAGTATGCTGAAGCACGACACGTTAGTTCTCACAGAAAATGCTGCTCGAGAGATAGAGAGCAAAATACTCCTGCAGTTGAACAGAATGAATGATCGGGAGGTGACAAAGAAGTTCCGACTCAATCAACAGTGAGGCTATTTAAAAATAATTAGTGTTTAAATTGTGTATAAAATTATTTCTTAGAGAATAAAGGAGGCAGTTGTTGTCTGAGAAAAATTACATGACACAGTTCATTTTTATTTTGTCGCCTTTTTTTTTTACTAAATAGATCTGTGTGGTTACAATCACAATTCTGAATTAATCATCACTTTGTTTAAGGCTAAACTTACATCTACGTTTTACATATTTATAAATTGATTAAAATATCTTTTCCAAAATAATGACATTCTTTCCGTTAAGGATTTCGTTCTTTCGACAGGCATCACATATTCATCAGTTTAATAAAATCGTTGCAATATAGTTGAATAATTATTTAGTATAATACACGATATCATCATTTTTACAATAACGAGTGTGTTTATGTCCAAATTCATATAATTATTAATAATGATTAACGCGTTTAATTATAACAAAGAATCATGGTAATTAATCATCTCTTTTTTATTGCCGACGTGCTGCAGCTTTTTTTCAATATCGGCTGAAAAAAAACGATAATTTTCATTACACGATTGTTACGAAATTGCAAAATGTTTTATTACACAAATTCCGTGTACACGCATTACAAATCTTGTACAAGGTTCGAAAAAATGTTTCGTTTATTTTTAAGACGAAATTATGATTGTGAAAATCTGGGTTGGGAAACACAGCAGCATTTCTTCATATACTTATAATTCTCAGCGTATAGGTTTATATCTTTTCCTAAGATGTTGCCAATGAGCCTTCTAAGTGTTTGCTTTGCACTGGTCTCTTGTGAATAAACTTCCTTAAATTTAGAATTGGATTTATCACTGCAGAATACGCGACATGACAAAGATTCAGTTCTGTATTTTTCTTCAATTTTTATACCATGTAGTCGATGTCTTTTAAAGGCATCGGATAAAGTGAGAATTGATTGCGAGCTATGAGTAGTATTGAAATTACATGGCAATTTGAAATTTGTTGAGCGTGCTAAAACTGATTCAGAAACACTTTTCAAAGAATTCTGTCTTCTATCCAAGTCAGAACTCAGATTTGCATTATGCCTGACACAATCGTTTAAAAATTGTTTCTTAATTTTTCTTTCCTTTCTTCGGTATATCTTACGTTCCTTACAATCCAAAATATTCAGAGAATCGTACCAATTATCTCTAAAATTTGCACTTATTTTGCACATCATGTTATTTTGCTGAAATCCAAGTAATGCAGAAATATTAAATGAACACCATGGATATTTTACCTCAATTCACTCATGATTCTGTACTAAAAAAGACTTAGAAAAAAGGAGTAAGGGCAAACAAATTAGGAGTTACTTACCCGTGGATTTGGATCCAGTCCAAGCATTTTTTCCCTTACCGCCCACCTGACTCCAGCATGATTCTCCTCTCCAGGCAGAGCAAGCTGCTTCCATTCTTCTTTGTACTTTTGATACAGCGCGACTGGATCAGACTTTGTATTCGTGCAGGATCTATGGGACTCTGGCTGAAGTCTCCAGGGCCTTATAACTGGATAAAAAAAAAATCTAAATTATGATCAAGATACAGCGAAATAAGAATTATCCAAAATTCTACCAATGCAATTTAACTTTTTGATCGAGGTGAAATAATTCGCTCCTCACATGATTTTGGTCTTGATTGAATGGAGCTTCTCGATGGCGGTGGATTGGCATGAACTTCGGTAGTTTGACTGCGTTTGCAATTTTCAGAGATAACTGGAGCACTGCGAGAACTTGAAGCCTTTTGTCCTGTGGATGATTTGGCAGGGGCGAGATTTGTTTGTTTCAAATTTTGTTCAGATCTGGTGGCTCTGCTCCTCGATTTCTCCAACGATATATACTTTGTACTGTCTGTGGACGCGCCGGCACTGTGATTTTGGCTAATATTATTCAACCGATCGAAGTGACGATGAGATTCATTGATCAAACTCGAGGAGCTGGTATTGTATCCGTTGTCTGAATTGAGGCTATTTTGTCGAAACTCCTCAGCCCAAGAGGTGTGCGTTTTAGCTGAGCCAGTTTTCTTTGCCGGTATAACGTAGTTGTGGTGATTTTCCTTTGCTATTTCGTCCTCCTTGTCTTTGGGAAAACAACGGATTTTCACTGTTACTAATTTGCAAGATGAGTCATCATGAAACGTTGAAGATTCTGACGATATTGTACTTTCTGTCCGGCTGTTTAAACACCCTGTCTCAGTTTTATGCTCGCGCAGTACTTCTCTGTACAGCTGCTGCTGCCGTAAAAGGATTTTCTTCTTCGTATCCTCTTTCCACTGCTGTCGCTCCCTCTCTCTTATTTTTCTATGCATTTTCAAGTCTGCGTAAGATATAAAATTACATTAGATTTTCTAGATTTGAAGGTATAAAAAGCAAAAATGGATCACGGGGATGCAGCAGATTGAAGCATAATCGTTGGTATTAGACATTTCCAAGAATCTCTGAGACTTGTGCAGGCAGTTGTGTAGAACTATTCCAAATATTTATCGAATTACGAGAAAAGTACGTGATTTTAGAACTGTTTCAAAATCTAACCTCTCCCAAGGATTTTAGCATAAGAAATCTACCAAAATGAGGTTTTAATGACGAAAAAATTGCGAATGGGGTAAATTCTGGCATTTTCAAGCTTTAGACTATTCAAAGCATCGTTTGAATTGTACGTTACAGGTGTGTTTACGTGTAGAGAAATAACGGTTATGAATTCTTCACCTTTCATGAATGCCTTCAGTTGCTGTGCTGTTATTCCGACAAATCCGAGAGAATTTAAGAGGGACAATACTTCCCGAGGATCGTCTTTCTTGTCTGCCATTGTTCCAGCGATAAGTTATAATCAAAATCTGAGGTAAATAATAGACTACATCGCGAGCACGTGACGAGAAGTATCTTTCAAAGACCGCGAGTATCACGCTTCGGCTCTTCGCCACGACTGGTATTCGCTAAATTCGAGCGCTGCGATTGGCCGAATGACCCGCCATATTGAAACCTGCGCAGATGACATGCGCAGTACAAGTACAAATTCTAATTTAAATTTCATTCGAACAAGGATTCGAACGACCATTTTCTTTCGACTTCGAATATTTACGTATTTTATCCGACTGCTGCTGAGTTCGTCACAGTTTTGATTTAATGATTCGACTTGAATGACTACTGGATTCATAAATTGTCTAGTATCATTGCACGATTTGTTTTGAGATTAGGGTTCTACGCAAAAATATGTAGTTTTACATATCGATGTGTCCCGGGATGAATTCTGATAACATCGTGATGAAATTTCAGACAGTAACTTAATTGTTCCTTGTGTACTTTCATCCCGTTTAAAACGCTTTTAATTACTATTTTATCAGCAATTCAATACTACTGAATAAATGTAACTGTATAGAATTACGTAAAGATGTCCAATCCGTAGATTTGAGAATATTTTCAAAATTCAACTTCCGCTGCACTCATCGAAAACAGGATCGCATAAACGAAACCGTTGAAATCGTTAGTGAGAACAAAAGCGGAAAAATTTTTTTTAATAATGCGGTAACTAAATAGGAAAAGAATGAAAGTTCTGATGGATATCAGGCAACTACGGACAGTTTTTTTTTTAATTCAAACATTCAATGAACGTACGTTTGCATGTCTAATTTCAGCGATCGGTCGTCATCTGATAGTTGGCTGCGTGAATGAAACAGCCGTACGTGCATATTATAGGTATAGCTGTGCGATGAGTAGGGTGACCATAGTTTGAACGTTACCCATCAAAACACCGACGCGTACATGAATTGCGTGCGTTCCATTTAAAACACGGTCAAAATACGTCATCTTACGATTAGTTTATTCCCATTGATTCGAGAATGATCGGACCAATTGTTATAATCGTGCCCTGTCAATGCAATAATAATGGCAGAAATTGACATAATTTAAAGATCGGAGGGGGAAGTAATAAATTAATAATTGACAGATTGCTCGAGGGTGCGCAGAATCTCTTGTGCGATACCAGAGTGGACCCCGACTGACTAACAAATATAACCCAGCTAACCAACGACCCGCGTAACCTACTCAAGAGTTCGCAGATCAGTCAGCGTGTCTACCTCTGCGAGGGATGTCGTCCTCCGTTATTTTCCTTACCCTGGTCACTACGCTCTCAGGTTTGTGAAAAAACTTACCAAAGCAACGAACACATAGAATATACCACGCGACAAAGAAGTAAGAGACAAAAGATTTCTCACACATATCATGATAAAGTTGCTTTATATGCAGGTCAATACCGCATGAAATTTGAATTGCAACCATTTCTATGCGCTGTTCGCCGGTGAGAAATTACCTACGATTTTATCTAGGTGCCTTATGCATGTCGCTTCTTATTATAGACACCGAATAAATCGATGTGGAAGCCAATGTGTTTAGTTGACGTGGATTTACTGTGACTTTTTGTCCATTCGATTCTACTTTTCGCACTGCCATATTATCGGAACATTAGCTGAAATCTTTATTTATAAAACTTTATACGCCCCAGCAAGTGAAGTTACATAACCGTGTAAGATGACATTTAGCAAACCTAATATGACGCCTTACGTAGCTGGTTAGTAGCCAGCAGCTGTCTCGTTGCTTGTAGTTTTCTACTCAATTCAACGTTACAATCACGTAAAATTTACGTCACCATGTTACTATCGGTTGTATTTCCAGTACTTAACAATGGCATAACAGTTAGGTAACGCGTTGTGATAAACATGTTAACAGGTCCGTATGCTTTAAAATCTCAACTCGAATCTATCGCATAGGCATGATCCTGAATGTGGCTGTACGTAGCGGAGCATATTTTCTGAAATAAAATATCGCTTGCGGCTATTTATTGATAGCCAGTTTGGGTGTAAACTAGTATTTTCAACTCGTCGAAATTAATCAACAACCGAAAAAGAACTTGGTAATTCCATCATTTTTTAAGTTAACAGAGGTCGCCGTGAAACGAGCTTACGCCGTCAGTAACCATTAAATTTTACACGCTTGGATGAAGTCTCAACGCATTATAAATATGACGGATTAAACGACACGTCGTGATCAATGGGGCATTGAATTACGCTTCTGCCGCTTCTGCCGCTTCGTCGATCCAGTCATCTGGATCACAACAGGAAGCTTTTAGCATATGTCGTAGCTCGGCAGGTTCTAAATTGATTGATCGCCGCCTTGACCCGTTGATATTCCAACCTTGAAGATCTCTGAAGCGGTTTCAGAAGCTTCGACTAAACGAACCGGTGTAATTCGGTTACAGAATTGCCTCTAATTGAACTATTCGGGGTTCCAAGATGAATGTCGAGTACCTAATGTAGTAGCTCCTCCTCAATGGGTACCGGTTCACATCGTTTGACGTTTCAGGGATCTACGGAGCCCGGATAAAAGAACTCAATGTACCCAACGTGGTCCGGAATGGAACGGGGCCGGTAACTCTGTCCTGCGTATACGAGGTCAAAGAGGATGAAAACGGTCTCGTTGTTAAGTGGTTCCACGACGAAGACGAGCTCATTTATCAGTGGATTCCACCGAGTGAGTGTATACCCCACAATGTACCTATTCACAGCACGTACGTCCATTGAAAGTAGTGGAGTAGTGGAGTCACGAAAGTTGATTGAGTAGGCTCTTCAATTTCAACCTAAGATCCATTGACGGTAACAGTAATTTATACCCGTGGGAATCTGAAAGATGAAAAGGATGATGGTGTGGTCCGTGCAGGCTATCCTCGGTATCGCGATGCGGAATAATTCGTTGTTCTTCTTCTAGTGCCTCCGCAGGACATCGGCGTGATAACTGGACGGGCTGAATACCCCGAGGAGCTCCTGGGTCGTCCTCGAACGCACTCGATAATCAGACTAAAGGAAGTGACGATCGAGATGGGAGGAAACTACACATGCAGCGTGAGCACGTATCAGGAAGAAGAGATGAAAACGGCGCGGATGATCGTTTACGGTATAATAATTGACCGTGGATACGCGATGTCGTGATACATTAGAAGTAAATGAATGCCAGTGACGATCGTTTGCTTTTACGTTCCGCAGCCCCGGAGACCAACGTCACCATCCACACACCGGAGTTGAACGCCACTCACACCCGGCTGACCTGCACTGTTCAAGGAGCATGGCCGAGACCCTCTTTCGACTTCCGGATCGACGGAGCCTCGGTCGAAGGTCGCATGGTCTGGAACGGCATCGAAAACTACAAGAAGGACGGGTTCCTCATCAGGTACGACGCCGTGGTACCGAAGCCCACGGAACCGGCGCTCGTCGAGTGCGACTTCAACATCCCGATGACGGACTATCGCCGACGGGAAAGCGTCGTCTACTACCCTCGTTCGCATCGTTCCACTTCTACTTCCATTGCCGCCTCCACGACTCCCAGTTCTTCCTCTTCTTCGTTGGCGCCCACCTCGAGACCTCCTTCAACCTTGACCTCAGCTACCATCCACTCCGCAACGTCCACCGCTCCTGCTTCCTCCACTTTCGTCTCTTCCTCGCCCCGGACGTCAGAGCACGCTGGTCCCACCACGCCATCGACGAACCCCTCGGAACCAACCGCACGGATCGCTGTCAGCACTCCTACAGATGCACTGAAACCCTCGACCTAGTTTTTGGTTCACGCAGTATTTTGCTCCACGTTGAATTTTACCACCCTACACGTCCATAGGTATTACCAGATTTTTCTTTACCTTGCTGAGAAATCTTGCTCTCCGATCCTTCCTTGGAAGGTCACGATTTGTATATGTTTCCACTTCTCAAGTATCGGTAGTACAAAAATTTCTCTTTCATTTTTACATGTTGTTCCTCATATTTGTAACTACTGTAACAGTAAATAGGTATTCTACTTAATTGAGGCCAGACGAAAAATCGCACTTTAGTCACAGTATTTACCTTGATCTTTTACTCACTCTACATACTGATGTCCGCAGCGCGTATTACCCACTTTTTAAAAGCAATGTGAATAATCCAACTAATAGGAATATCGTATTACGTCATTGGATATAATCGCACGGACTATAATTTGCAACAAGATCCAAGCGTGGATGTGCAAAAAAACGAATAAACGCAGTGTTTGTGTTCGATTCAATGAATATCCGTCTAGACTTGAATAATCACCTTCTGTATAATTGTAGCTATCAAACACCGTGATCTGGTTCTACCTTTCAACGCATGTTCCACTTTTTCAGCACTGTAGCTTCGCGCCCAGTCTCGATCACGGAATGGTATTTTTTGAATTCACCAATTCAGAGGATTCGTAGTTTTGAGACATGAGCTATCTGGGAATTTGACATGGGTTTACCCACTTTCTTAACGTTTCAGACGAGTTACTCCGGAAAGAAGCAGCATACCAGAAGAACGATTCGCCGAAATCAGGAAATCCGTGCATCGCCGTAACGCTCCTAGCATTATTTCTAGTCGTATAGTATAATAAATTGAGTAATACATCATTGCAACCTGTCTAAAATTGTCAGAAAAAAGATCGACGTTGTATGAGGTAAGTTGTACCAGTTACCGTCCCTGTCCCAATTATTGCCCTCCTTTTGGTTGCATCTGTTTCAATCTTAGTTCTAAAATTTACCAAATAATAAATTTGTAGCGTCTAATCATCTAGCAACCGGCTTTAGTAATCGATAAAATTACAATTTGTGCCATAAATTAATAATTTTGAAAAAATAAGAGGGTCGATAATTGGGTCTAAACGTGTCAATAACTGGTACAGTTATCTTACCGACTACAACTTTCAGCTGCCATGTCATTGCGATTCGTAAATACAAAAGTTTCAACAAAAACTCCCGTTCCCCTTCATCCGGGTATTTACTTCATATGTTCACCGGTAAAATTGTGTCTATAAAAAATTCTGACTTAATACGGCGTGACTCGTCGATATTAATCTTTCCGGGAACTACACCTAATAAAGAGCTCTCCAGATCACAAGATATTTTTCGCACCTTTCTTCTTCACGTGGAGACGAATCCCACGCGGATATTACGCGAACGCGATGATACCGGAATCCTCTGTCGGTTGGCTTTCAGGGTTCGTCGAGGTGTGAACGGTGCATTCGTTCCAGTGAGCATCGTCGACGCGAAGGGTATACAACGGAGGGGAAAACCTCGGAATCCGGGTCAGCCCGGTACAATCTTACTTTTTTCACATTACATTATCCTGCAGTGTTCAAACACTCGTCGACTCTCTGACCTACGCGTGTCACACGTGCGAACGCACATCGATGCTCATAAGTTCTGGTCTCTCCCGCTTTTCGGTTTCACATGCCCGATATTCAGGTCACGGGTAAAACCCCTGACGAGTAAGTACGCTTTGTACACATCTGAAGTGATTGCTCCGCATACGATTGTAGCCAAACTATAACGTAGGTGTAATTTAAATAGTTAAATAATCGTCATGCATTGGCTAAATAATCACTCGCATCGTACGTACGATTTCTCAATTTCAGGGCGAGCCAAGCTGCTTGAGGTTTCGAGGGTGGACTTACATCGGATGCTCGGAGAATTGACGATCACGCCTTTTGAATCAGAGTTTCATAAATTTGATTGTCAAATGGTCTGATTTGACCTCCTGGAATTATATTTGCTAGCGCAATACTGACACGCACTTAGAACAGAGATCAAATATATGCTCAGACTAATTTCTATCGCATAGAAGAAATATTTTTCATTCACTCTAACCGTCATTGGCGGAAATAATATTGCTGAAGACATTTTAAACGGGTTTTCTTTTAACTGATTCTAGCTTTCGATTCGGACTGCTCGTCTTATTTTTCCTCAAGTAACTGCGAAAAAAGTTTGCTAATTCATGGAATCGAGACTGCGACCGTAATTTAGTGGTACACGAATGATTGAACGATGCGTGAAAAATTGGTCACGAAGGTCTTGAGGTATATAACATAGTTATTCAAAAATCATCAGTCACCTCTATGCAATAAAATTAAAACCGTGACCTTTCATCACTTAATTGAATGGTAAAAAAACATTGTATTTACCGGTTTCGACATTCATTTAGCCATAGGTCATTCGTTTTATTTACACATGAAGCAAGAACGATTAAGGTACTTGAGAAATATCACCTCATCGTAATTTTCGATGAGATTTTTATTCGTATTTTGTTTTTTGACAATTCTGATTATTCTGAAAGTGTACAAATGCAACTCTGAGCTCACTTCGTTAATCACATCTGCAGCGAATAACCTTGAAAAGAAATACCAGTGCCGCGTAATTTCCGTTCATTAATTCAAATTACATTGATACACTTTACCCAGAAGTTGATAAAGGTAATTGCGATTATATAAAAAAAAACACGGGGAAAGCCCCGAAAAAGATTAAATTTATATAAAAAAATTCCCGATTGAAGATAAGCGGTTTCACCGGGTAACCGCACTCACAATCAGTTTTACCCAACGCTGGGATTTTCCTGCAGAGATTCGTTAGAGGCTTTTTTCTAATCGTAAGAAGAACGGCGATACGATGATTGTACCCGAGTTTGATAGAAACCCTCCGTTTTACCGGATGCGAGTGATAACGGACCCGGAATACGACCAGGAAATGCTGCAAGTGATTAAAAACCGATCGAACCATTACTGGTCGGTAATCGATTTCTTTAAATTACACCGCATCTGCACATTAATTTGCACCATACAGTCTGTGAACGGATTTTTATGTATGTATTACGTAGGCGGACGGTATCAACGGAGGATTAATTTCTGGGGATTTGAATTTATTAATTTATGGGACTCATAATGATAAACGGACCGGAGAACAGCAACGCTTTATGGTTTGTAATTGTTATTTTGTCTTTCTTTATCGATTCTAATACCCGACTAATGGAATTCGACGTAACGATCGTTTACGACACGGTTCAATCGAATTTTACTCAAGCCGCTTTAATTCCCACCTCTTTGAAGAGAAAATTATGAATAAAAATGCTGAAATCATTGCACAAGAATCGTTTATTTAAGATCTCTTTGCAACAAAAGGTGGCAAGAGTGTGAAATTATGATTTCCAAACAGGGCAAACAATGCCAGCGAGAAATTTAATCAGTCTTCTTACAAGTTGTCAGATATGTTCATGCTCATGTAACCTTGTGTAAGTTATCAGAGCAAGTTTCGATTACCCTTTTCTCTAAGATATGCTACGAAGACGGCGGCACATCGTCATATAGCCACGATGGCGATGCTCGTGCATGCTGATCAGGAAGATTGTAAATATATATTGGAATTAAAGGATGCCGGTGCGGGGGGGGGGGGGGGGGGGGGTCGAGGGATGCTTTTCCATCATCGGCATCAACGGGGGTGAGAGAGCTCGGGGCCAACGAGCTGGTGGGGGTTGTTACCAGAAAGAAGAGCAACAGGCGATAAGCAGCCCCGTGGATTGTCATTCGCACCCGAGCACTCGCAGGACTGAACGCAGGTAAGTTTACACATCATATTTTGGGTGACTGTGAGAATCTGCGAAGAATCATTTGTCAGTTTTAAAGACGTATAATTTCGATCTCGGATTTAAACTGAAAGAAGAATCAAATCATCGATGAATTAACGATTTTTTTTTTACTCTGTTAGCGAAATTCTTTGAGATTCGTATAAACGATAAGTCTACGGATTATTATATATAGTGTCAATTTTTCTAATATAAAATTTCTACAACCTTTTTTTGGTCTCTGACGATCGGTAACGGTGTCAAGTCTCCCCGGCATAACTCGTACCTCCTCATTATAGGATTAATCATCGTATAACAAGATGAATTGCATTACCAAATTTTATCGTTCAATGCGGCGGGATTTTGAAATTATTTTTGAGAATTTTTATTCACATCTCTGTTATCACATCCTGCCGATTTCTCGGAGTTTATATTTATCTTTGCCTTTTTATTTATTTTTTTTTTTCTTTGTACCCAACACGTTACATAAAACGCATTAAAACAGATTTGATCGATCGTGTTGTAGAAAACACGTGATGCGTAGCTTGTTAACGTTGGATCAAAGAGTTCGAAATTACAATTGGACGAAGCGAATCAGTGAATAAAAAAATATCCGCGTACCCCGTCGTGGATTGTCGGTATTCCCATTGGCAGCGGATTTTCTTCAATCTCATGAAAAATTTTACTGATCTGGCTCCCAGTGATGATTTCATGAAATTTTCGGAAGCTATTATGAGTCGAATTAGCTGCATAGATTCTGTGATTTGCGCACATTTTCCAGAATCAGTATTGCCTTTTCGATTACAAACGATTGATTTGAACCGACAAAATAGATTAGAATAAACTGCTACACCCACGCATCTACGGACGGCCAACTAACAAGGTCATTAACGTCAAATGATGCGGTTACAATGGCGAATCAGGATTACATTACCGTCAAAACTGGTCAATTATGCTTGGAATTCAAATTCCTTGGTCGTTAAAAACTTGACGAATGGGTATTTTTTGGTGTATGTTTCAGTGTCTACGACGTGCAATCGACTTTTCAACCGATCAGCGATACCCGCGAAACCTGCAGAAACCAAAAAGATGGGTCGTCACGCGTGCGTGATCCTCCTGCTTGCTGGTAAGATTTAAAAATATACACTTACGTTATTAATCGAACATACGTAGTTTTATTGGAAGAAAGAAAAAACTCCGATCACGGATACGCGGTCCATTAGCGTTAATGTATGGACAATTTACAAATTATCTCTGCGGCCAACTCGGATCCGGAGAAATCGAACTTACAGACAATCAAATTCTCATTATCTTCGCGAAAAAAATAATGGAATAATTTAGCCAACATCTACTTGTTCGTATTGCAATACGAACAATTTGTCCGTGACTGGTGGATTTTAATCAATCATTGTTTGAAGGATAAAGTTGTTAATAATACCTGCAGCAATAAAAGAAAGAACTATTTGCTCGTTTTATCTAAAAATAATAGATATAACTAGCTTTTAATATTCGATTTCCATCATAATGAATCAACTTTGTTATACATGACGTGAAGAAAAAAAAAATTGTTTTGCAAGATCTTGGAAAGAGAAACGGATTAAGAAATTCTTTTTAAAATTCAATCGTAAAGTAAAATTGGATAAAAATTATCACAGGAATTTTAAATTTTTCATGCAAAATTTATGAAATTTGTTTATTCCACCAAAGCAGGAAAATCTTTAAACTTTTTCTCCAAACGCCAAATCACCGTAAATACGAATTAGGTATAAAAAATAGCAAAAGAAGTTAACAAGAGATGATTCAACATTTTATCCCATTAGCATTCCTATTTGTGACACGTTAATTTCTTGTTCGGAAACTTTCACCAGAATAATCATTTTAAAAGACTCGCAATTTATTTCAGTTTAAGATCCCTTTTCAACATTTTTTTTTGCACCCTCACTTACGTTATTAATACTTCGGTACGCACACAGCTGGCCATACATCTAAAAATTGTATATAATTTCTTCTGTGGCACGTGACGTTACAGTTTTCTGTTCCACTTCATTTACTTGTTTATTTATTCCCAATCAAATTATTTCGGTAAACGGCCGAATATTCAAGTATCTAAGGCGGCCTGAGTAACTGTAACATATATTTATACGTTTTTCATTGCTGCAGCAAAGTTTGATGTTTCAGAAATTTGTTGGAGTACAAATAATTATACTATACGCAAGATAAAACTTCTTATTATTGATCTTTGCCGAGTTTATTTACCGGCTCATTGCTCAATTGCGTTATTTTCGTATGATTACCATAAACGTTATTCTAAAGCTACCGCAGGATGGCCATAAATTTTTGGGAACAAAATTTCATGACATTTCCAGGTTTCCCAGGACCTAAAACCTAATGTTCCCCGACATTTTCTCAGTTCTATTAAGTTACTAAAACCTAAATCGTTCAGCTTATTAACTCTATACGCGATTCCAATTCAATTCGAATCGAAGAAATATATAATGTACAAAAAAGTCAGTTTAAGCCAATTTGTTTTCTCGACAAAAACGAGTAAACTTGTTACCTCAAAACATTATTTCTAATTCCCATGATATAAAACTGATATTTTCAGTTTATTCCATAACAGAATTAAAAATTCCCTTACATCTCCAAATTTTCCACGATCCCTTTCAAACACCCTGGTTTTTCCTGGTATGTGGTCACTCTGTACCGACGAAACCGGGAAAGATGAAAATTTTATCTAATCTATCGCTGTAAATCCTGAAAATATCATTAAAAAATTTACATCAATTATGAAATTTGTAGTTAAAAAATATCGACAAAGGGCGTGAATTAACGAAGCAGCGTCGACGCGCGGCATATTAAAAAATGTTGTTCCCAACGATTTCTTACGACTTTGCGAGATGATAAGACTACCGAAGGCAGGTAAAGCTCACAGCTACATAGCCAGGTATCGGTGAAAGCTCGGTGAAAAGTTGTGATTACTTGATTGACATTCATTAACAACGTCAAAGAACGTTCGTCCCCATACATAAATGCAACGCGTCGCCTGTTCACTCCAAGCAATCGCGCTTGTGAAAAACTTATCCTCGGTTCGTTTCTCGTAAGATCAGCAAAGAGTTATCCGATGGAATTCTGATACAAGCGAGTAAAAATTATTTTCGTAAAAGCCGAACCTCGACTTTCAATTTTGCCGTATACTTTTCAATTGCCTGAAAAAAATTGATCAATTCCGACTTACCTTTAATTGCAAGTCTTTGTTTTCTCCATTTCTCAAAGTTGCGATCCATCATGCGATTCTCGGACATCCTATCGTGGAAAATTATTTTTTGGTTTTTATATCGTTGCAGCTTGCGCGTTGTGGACATTCGGAGAGACACTTTCCTGCGACCAATGCGGTCGCGAGTGTGTCAACAGTTGTGGAACCCGACAATTCAGGGCCTGCTGCTTCAATAACTTGAAGAAAAGGGTGCCGGATGTTGGACTTAAGCTCTGGGTAGGCCCGCCGAGACATACGGGCCATTTACATCTCGTCTATGACGCATAGACTGAGGTGTTTTTTTCTGCTCTTCAACATCTACGAGTATCCCAGTATTAAACGATTCATTGAAACGACAAAGAGCTGATCAAACAATTTACGGGCTAATCTTACGACGAGATTCAATGTGATTTTTTCAACTTCTGTTAGATGGTCACTATTTTCCAAGTATTTCATCGCGTATCATTTTTTCATTCGCCTTGTCCTTTTTTTCTTTTTAATTTTCACGCACAGAGTTGTTTTATTTTTTGATAAAGTAATAATTGAAAAAAAATGTATTCCACCAATTCCATTATTGTGCTTGTTCTACTTTAAATCGCACATCTTGTATTTACTGTCGTTCAGTTAAAGACTTGCAAGATAAATTTTTTTACTTACTGTGTGATTAGTAATCTACAAGAATATGATACATAGTTTAATCGATAGATTATGAATAAAGAGAGTAATACAGTGATCGAAACCGTAAATCTGACTAACCACCCTGATTGTCATTGATTCGACAATGTTTCATATTTAAATACGTACTTCGTGATTCTAGACCGAGCATATACGTACAGTTTGTAAAATATGTATCATGTGAAAGAATGTATAAAATATAAAAGTAACAAATGGATGTATAATCTTCGAAAATATCGATGCATTTTGATGGAAATACGTATAATTAACGCACGTCTCAAATCAATTCGCGTACTTACTTACAAATTATATCAATGTACTATCAAGTACTTATTTCTAGTTGGCAGGATGCAACTATTACAACCAAATCCATAAGAATAGCAGCAGACAAAATTCGTTGAAAGTTTTATTATAGTACTTTTTTATTCCGCAGTAAGGAATTTTTTTATACACAGTTCCAACCATTATTGCATCAGATTATACAACGATAATAATATTAAGCAGGATTGATTTCTTTCTTGAAATGGATCGGTACAGTTTTAATTACTTTGGATTTTTTTTTTTGCTACGAATGGTTTTAGATCAAACCACAGATGTAAGTATAACAGATGTTTTATTTTTATTCATTTATTACACGAAGTTGTTGTTTTTCCGTATTCAGAAAAATGTTGTTGGCACAGTAATGATCGGTCGAAAATAAATTTGTGTGCTTGACTTACCAAATTATCTACATCATTCCCAATCGGGCATAGTGGTTGATACGTCGAAATTGTTTTTAAAAAGTAATCCAAGCGTTTTAGAAAATAATCCAGAATTTTCTCGAAACAGTTTTGATGGAAAATATCAGTTTCTTGAGAAGTTATGCAGAAATGTGCGATATTTCAGGAAACTTTACTATTCTAGATTAAAATTTGGAAATTACAATATTTCAGTTATGCATTTCAGTCGAGATACAAATATCACACATCGTCAAAGATCAGATGTAAAGATGAGTCTACTCTACTTTAGTTATTAAATTTTCTTTACGACGACTAGATTTTTCAATCAGTATTGTTTTCTTTATCCTGTTCGAATTGTCAGATTTAGTTTGTTTTTTCAGTTTCTTTTGAAGATTCTTTAGCTTTGCTCTTTCTTCTCGTCTTTTCATTTTATTCACACTTTTAGACGATAGTTCGAATAATTTTTTTGCCTGAGATTTGCGAATCTTTCTTTTCTGCTTTTTAGAAATTGGTGCAGAAATATCTACAGTCATTTCGGTTAGCTCCAACTTTTTCGACTTGGATTTTACCGACGTGCTTTCACAATTTTGTGAATTTCTTTCTGGAGATGATACGTTTTCAATTTTTCTCTTTAACTTTGATTTCTTCTTTATTTTTTTCCCAACATTTCCAACTTCTGTGCTGCGATTCTGTTCAAAGGTTTCACGATCTATTGACACTGAAAAAAATATTGGAGTATTTGCGATTGATTTACAGCTTCATTCTCAGTATGACGATAATTTGAATCAATAAAAAAAATAAATAAAAAAGAAACAGATCATACATCCGATATCGTCTGCGGTTGGTGGTATTGTATATTTTACTGCAGAAACTTTATTCTCATGTTTAGGAATTTCATTGTCTATTGTCAGTATATCGTCAGAGGCTTTAATTAGCATTGAGGATGATTCAAAGTCTTGGTCTTCAAGCTTTGAATCGTTTGGATCGTCAATTTGCGCTTTTATCAGGCCAAATATAGTTTCCTTTCCATCATCCTTCAATGGAACACTGCAAAACAATGCTGATAGAATTATAGGATATAGCTATCGAGTCGTTGAATGATGTGATATGATATACCGCAGTTCTATCACCTGTCTGTGACTTGATCGAGCCATGGTAAATCAAGCCAGTTTTTCAAATTCTCTGGAAGCTCACTATTCTCAGGAAGCCAGGCAGGGCCGATTTCCTCGAACTGATTGATGTGCTCGTAAATATTATTGTACCATGAACAGCATCTCTTGAGCAAGTACCTTGACAAAAACCTATGAAACCATTGAAATATCCAAAATATAATACAAACAAAATTAGTAAATCCTTGGATGTACACATATTTGCTGAACCGTCGGCGGGTCTTTACTTGACATCATAGAACCAACATGTTGATAAAACCTTTCCTCTGGCTTACCAAACTCTGCTTATGACGGCATAGGCAACGACTGAAATAGTCCAAGCATGTCCAATTGTGATTCTAGCATTGAAGAACCGTGCGGCTGATCGAGCGACACTTTCAACTCGGCACATGAGTTTGGCAAAGCCTTGAGTTCTCACTAAAAGGTATTCAACCATTTGCTTGGTTGGTAAGTTGATGGCGAGACTGTCAATCTCGACACAGTTTCTTATATCTGTGAACTCCTTTAGCAAGTTTATTTCTAGGTAATTTAGAAGGGCTCTGTTCACCTTCTCCATATTTTTCATACCCTTGTCGTTGCGAAATTTACTCTTCATTCGATATATCAATCGACTCAAAACCGCCGCTTCTGTGTGCAACAGGTCTTGCGAATTTAGATCTTTGATCGCAGCATCTAACGCTGACATGAATTTAGACAGATCTGAAATTATATTTATATATGTAAGCATTTGGCGAGGACTTAGTATAATAAGGAATATCATCGTTGGTAAAAAATGTTGAAGTGAATTAGTTTATAGGTTAAGTTGAAGGTAATGTTTTATATTAGAAGTGATTTCAAGTTTATCACCAATCGAATTTCGACTTGTGATCCATATGTTCATCGCTGGACGTTCCAGATTCTTTTTGTTCCACTGTATTTCCATGTTTACTTCAGAAATTGGACAATTAAATACGATATGTCAGTTGAAATACTTCGTTACTTATTCTACAATGGGCGCTGCCATTTTACTTTGACGCAAGTGATACTTGCGCCTGGTGAATGGCAACCGAATTCAGGGAGCGCGGTACATTTAAAGTTGACATTTTCCGCATCTTCCAGCAACATGTTCACTGTATTTCTTTCCCTCTGCCGAACAGTTTAATTTGAATACCGTAATTTCACCAATTTCGTCTCATCTTTTTGTATAAAACGCATTTATTAAATCCTCACTTTTCAATCAATAAATATGTATTTACAATTTTTTATGTACAATTTAACAGCATAACTTTAGAACAATAGAAATAACAATTAATTTGAGAGCAATGCCTATGGTTTGTATAGTTTTTACAATTGTATAAATAGTTCGTAGAGCGGCTCCCTTGATATATATGTGTGTATATATCAGACTGCGATGCACTTTATTGGCAATATTCGGCAAGACAAAATTGTTCGTTTTTGTTTTCCCATACTTACGTTTAGGTAGCTAATATGAAAATTGGAATGCAGAATCGAATTTATCAAACCCTTCATATTTAATTATCTGTGTGCTTATGCAGCTACTGTTTTTTCGCGAGTTTTTGAATTCTAGCTTTCAATCCTGTGTTGCCTTTCTTCACTTTCTCCACTTGTCGTTTTTCTTCGTATTTTTTTTTCGCCCGTTCCCGACGCTCCTTAGCTAATCGTTGCTGCTCCTTTTTCCATATGTCCTACAAGATGAATAAATCAGAACAATTCCCAGAAATCAAAATCACCGATCGAGCACCACGCTTTACATTTTGAAAACGTTGAACCGAATTTGCTCACCTTGAAGTCTTTACAAAAACTCAGCCACAGTACGAAAAAGTCATGGGGATCGGCCGTATCCAGTGTCGCACCCTTAGGCACGTACTGATAAAACTGCATAACAGTTTTGAATTTAAGTCTAGCCTCCTGCAAGCCTTCCTTTTCATTGGCAAGGTCGATTACAGCTTTGCCAAGGAAAGCCTCCATCTTCTCCTTGAAGGGACCCACGTTTTCGGGGTTCGAATCAGCAACCATTTTGTACTTAACGTTGCAAGCTGTAAAAGACAAAGTTTTCTTTGATGTTGTTTCGGTTGCGATGACAAAAGCTGACGTCCACTCACCTTCCAATTCCTTTCCAAGTTTGTCCAACTCCTTAGTCAAGTCCTCGAAATTGATGGTAGCGGCTGCTTCCACGTCGGCTGGTTCCGGAACTGGTAGCGGCAAGGGTTCGTCGAGGTTCTGATATTCCTCCTGTGCCAGTCTGGCCCTCACCACGTAGTGGAGCAAGGTCACGCCGGGTACCTTTGATTTGACGTCTTTTAGCTTTCCCAAAATCTCGAGGCCGAATCCGTCGGCCTGTCCGCGCATCCGGTTACCACCGTTCATGTAGTTCCCCAAGGTCAATATCAGTGCCATTAATTTTTTCAACGAGTTTGAATTCCGGAGATATTCGCAAATCGATCTAAGGTTCGTTAGTTTCGAAGAGAGGCTCGATATCGCGTCCTGGAACTCTGACTGGAACATCAGGCAGGCTATTCTCTCAGCAAAATGTGGTATGGATGATAATTGTTTGAGAAATTTTTCAGGCCTGTCAAGTGGTATTTCAGGATGGGCTTCTTCGTGAGCGGTTATTTCTTCGAGCTCTTTAGGTGACGGTCTCTGGAAAATATTTCAATAAGTTTCAACTTGCGCGGATCACTTGGATATTAACGGTATGAAATTTGAATCATTTTTGAAATGGGGTCAAAGTTGGGGTATGTTTTGGTACCTACAACTTCGTAAATTTGTTTTAAAGCCTCCAAGTTCACAACGGCCGTGTCGAGAGTGTACACAGCATTCTCTACTTCGGAGAAATCGACGTGCAAGCTTTTCTCCAGTATTCCAACCATTTTCGATCTTTTACTGTCTAATATTTTGGCAGGTTGAATTTTCGACGGTTTATCCGCCTCGTCTTTTTTCTTTGTCGGCTTTCGGTCGATTACTTGGCGTGAAAATAAGTCAGAAAACTCTGTCATGTCCAATGATTTTTCTTCTTCTATTTGTGCCCACAGCGGAATCTGTGTATAGAATTTTGTGGATAAATATTTTGTCACTTTGCAGCTACTATCTTTTACGGATAGATGATAATTGACTGAATATTAAACTCTCTGACTTTACGAGAATTCTGTCAAACTCGACGTTTCAATCAAACGATGAATGACGTATAAAGAAAAAAAGTACAATTAAAAGTATCCTTTCTTTACCTGCGTAGGAGAATCCGGACTAACATCCTGCTTCTGTGCCATCGTTACGGGTACCAGTATTCTCGTCCAATATAAGGGTTTCATTGGCACCACTGGACTCAACGGCTCTTTCCGTAAAGCTAACGGATGAAAATGAATATGAAAAACGAAGAGCGATTGCACAATTCCCAAGATTTCTGTAACGAGCATTCTCTATCCAAGTTGACAAGTTAAGACTTACTCGCTCTTCCCGGAGGATTCCATCCGCCAGCGGGAGGTACAGGAAAGGGCCTTGGGCTACTTCCTCCAGGCGGTGGAGGCGGTGGTATCATTCCCCCTGGAGGCGGTGGTGGTGGGGGTCCACCCATGGGAGGAGGTGGAGGTGGTCCCGTCATTCCTGGCATCGGAGGAGGTGGAGGACCCAACATTCCCGGCATTGGAGGTGGTGGTGGTCCCGTCATTCCTGGCATCGGAGGTGGAGGAGGACACATCATTCCCGGCATAGGGGGTGGAGGAGGAGCCGTCATTCCCGGCATCGGAGGTGGAGGAGGACCCATCGATAACGGTATCGAAGGTGGTTGAGGTCCCACCTCCACTTCCGGCATCGGGAGTGGCGGTGGCGGAGGAGGAGGGGGACCAGCACCCATTTCCGATGCTGTCAATTGTTCTCCATCGAACATTGAAGGCGGCGGAGGAGGAGGAGGTGGAGGCGGGGGTGGTGAAACTATCGGTTGACCAGCTGGAGGTGGAGGTTCGAGCATGTCAGGCATAGGAGGTGGAGGTGGAGGTTGAGTCACTGGGTTTTGAAGTATTCGATCGTCCTCCGGGCTTTGTATGGTCATCGATTCAGGCGCCGCCGAGTGAGATGTAGATTCTGTGACCTCAGAACGCAGGTTGTCGGACGTCTTGATAGTGGGAGATAGTGGCGGGCCAATGACCATGTCATTGATGGTCTCCACGATCGTGGATTGTTTGATATCATCATTGACAGAATCCTTGAGAATCAAACTATCGGTGGACTGCCTAGCATCGTCAACCATCGCCAAATTGTTTATTTCCTCAGTAAGCTTAGTCATATCCGCGCTAATCTTGGCCAGAGAAAAATCGAGATTCGTATTTTCGTTACTGGTTTCGTCCTGTATTTTCATATTGTTAAATCTTCTTGCCAGGAAAGATAATTCCGGATTATTCCCATTCTCCACCACCGGCTTCGTTCTAGGTACGGAAGTGCGGTCTTCCTTCGGTGACGAGAATCCTTGGGGACGATGCTCTTCGCTTGTCCACTGATCGAGCGATGTCTCGATCTCAGAAATCGGCGACAGTGTCAAAGCAGCTGGCACCCCGTCATATCTGGAGTCCTCGAACCTCTGAGAAAAGGACTTTTCCGAAAATTCAAGGGAGTCGTCAATCGGACTGGCTGTGAATCTACCACTTTCCACAAAGCTCTTTATAGGCGATAGCTTATCCGGTGATGTCTGCGTTGACTGACCAATCGCCAATTTCTCGTAGCCGTTTATCAGCCCCCGTAACCGACTCACCTCGCTCCGAAGAGCGCTCAGTTCCTCCTCAAGACGACGCATGTTTTCCGGGGACCAGCTTTTACGTCGCAATTTACCCGGGCTTGTTATCACCGGAATCGGGGATTCCTGGTGTGACCACTCGTACATCAGGTCTGGCTAAATACACGAACGAAATCATTCAGCGAAAACATGTCAAGTATTCAAGAAAAGGGTAGGTACTTCAACTGAATATAGATCACTTTCATACCGTGAAATTAACGTCCTTTGCGGCAACTCTGTCTGATAGTGGTTTAAGAACTCCAGCTGCAACCAGGTGGGCACAGATGGTGGAACCGAGTTTCTTCTGATCACCTTCCGTCAGCTGGTGTCTCAGGTGATCCGGTAGCCCGGCGACGAACCAGTTCATCAGGTGTTGTCCTGTACAGCGAGAAGCAACAGTGATTAGAAACGGGTTGAAAAAATTCATTGTTAGGCTGGCACGGAGGCCGATGAAAAGGTGAGACTGATTGGACAGTGACCACAGATCTCTTTGGAATTAAACAGCTGCTTCGTTGTTCGGTTTCAAACTTTCCGCTGAAGTTCTTACAACCGTTACAGCGGTTCTTGATGGCGCATCTAATACCTCGACTCAGATCGATTCTAGTTAGTAACAGTTTACGTATAGCGCCTAAATGATGCGCCTGTGTCAGTCCGACACTGTATTACAACACGAACGCGATACCGGTGAAAAGTTTATCGATTGACAGTCACTTCTCGAAATGAGCACTCGTGACTTCAATTCAACTCGTGCATGTTTCGTAAAAAAAACGGTACGAAATAAAACTTTTATATCAGTGGACAGTACCGAGGCTTAACTTTGATGCTTGTAATCAATTTTGTAAACCACGTTTGAACAATGGAGAAAATTGGTACCGCAGTGGGATCATCTTCCGGTATCATCGAATGATCTTTATATTTTTTTTCGCCTCGATTTGGTACAAGAAACTACAACAGGTCAACACTGAAGCTGATGAATTCATCAAGCAACGGTGTAAAACTGTCAAGTATGGTGGCTTTTTTACCTCATCCTGACGCCAGCCACGCCGCGGGAAACTCGTCGTTCGAAACAGACTTTTAACTGCTATAGAATCCGACCGTTTACGGCACTATGGGAGATTTGGGACACTGCTTGGACCACGTGACGCATTCGACTGTTTCGTGTAAACGTCACGTGCCCCCTGTCATATGTACCCATTGCTATATACTGACGCGTTTACTTGTGTGGCGGTAAAAGCGAACGTTATCCCGTATCCTATTACAATACCAACACATTTTTAATGCTTGCGTTGTTCTTTACACATGTACTGCCTTACGTGTCCATAGGTGAACAGGGTGGCCCACGCACAAAGACGTTTTTAGTCAACGACCATTTTTCGCTTGGACTGCAGGTGGGCAGGTAGTGTGGGTCTCTGGCTTGCCTGCGAAACATGGTTCACTGTGCCATTTCACTTTTACTGATTCAATATCTCACTGCAACAATGGGGTTCAAGAAACCGAGGTTCAAAAAGTTATCCGAATGATGGAATTTGTTGAAAAGGAAACGTTGAAACTTTAAATCTATGGAGGATCTGTCAATGCCCAAGATTACCCCAGATTCACCTTTCTTTTTAGATTTATACAGTGACTGTCGAAGTGCTTAGCGGTGAGATTTAGGCCAGTCTATTTCAATTCGTGACAAGACGATAATGCGGTTTCAACACTTTTATCGTTTATTGATTGATTTTACGATACGACCATGTTTCGAGGCGTAATGGCCTGAATAGCTTGGGGATAGTTGATGCAGACGTCGGTATGGATGTGTTCACGATTTATACTCTTAGAACACTACGGACACTTTGAATGTTGATTCCGAAGTGAGTCACGAAGAATCGGAGCTAACCATAAATTTATAACCTTCACTAATTATACGCTCAAAAAGCATTTGAGAAGTCTTTAATGAAAGCGATAACGGTTAAATCAAGAGTAAGAATTGTCATCAGGTGATCGAGGATAATAGTTGTGAGAACGATGAATGGTCGAAGACGGTGCTTCGGTGAATTGGATGGATTTTTGATTTAGCGGTTATACATATACAGTGTCATTGGAGCTTTACTCTTGATATTGAAAGATTTCACGTCACCGGATGAAAAAGGTGACATGATGAGGTTCACCAGAAGTTCAAAGTTGAGCTGACTTGAGGAGAGTGTATAAATACTAGAACAAGGCTGCGCAGCGTGTTAAAAAGATAGAAAAAAATTCCTACACCGACCTTCTCTGCTTTTAAAACCACGAGCGAGTATGTCATCGGTCATGATTATTGTGGTGAGAACCATGGTGATGTTTTTGGCACCGATGTCTTCAATGTTTTTGAAGAGTTTGAATTCCTGGTAAATTTCCCGCAGAATAACGTCCGACTTTTCTCGTAATTCATCCTGCTCTACTTTCTCCCCATTCTTCTTAGCGAAGTCCAGGTCAGCAGCTCGCGTTTTCGTCCGAAAGATTCCTAGGTTCCAATGATCCAAGAAACCGGGGTGCATCAGCATCTGTCTACGACTAACGCGAACGCGGTCCTGGAGAAGGGGCGTCAGCATAGTCGTTTCAACCGGCATCACGCACATCTTGTTGGGAAGCCCTTTCACCTTCATCGATAAAATGTACGTTCACCTCGAAGAGGTCGGTCGCTCATAAGCGCCCATCGCCAACCTCAGCTTGGTTATTAAAATTCACACAAGAGTTCAGATCGCACCTTTGAATCACGGCATCCGATGAGTGTTACAGAGGCGTACGCATGTCGGTGATAAGAGGAAATTCCATGAGTTTATCTCTCCAGCCGTATAAGTTTCACTGGGCTGACTTCGTTATCAAAAATTAACAGCGAGTCTGGCGTTCGGCTGACGATGAACCAGACGATGTTGTGCTACTGGGTAACAACCGCGGATGATGATCCGGCAGTTTGCCAATCACGGCAGTGTGATCGACGAAAGAGTGCAAAGAAATCGGGTAAGTTCATTGCTCCAGGAGTTTCTGAACGAACTTACTTTCAAGGTCGTACCGAGATTAGAGCTTATCACCGGTTGATTACATTCCACCTTATCAGTGACGTTTGCCCAAGAAATGGAAGGGTGTCATACACTGCACCGTTATTATGGGTATGTAGTACACTTCATGGAAGCCCTGTGTCACGATAAACATTTACGTGCACCGCACACACTCATGACCAATTTTTCACCATACTACGAATCCGTGACCAGACGGTATTAAATAACGACTCTCTAAGTCGTTTGCGTATTCATTTATTCAGTCTCGTGATAATTAAACACGTGACGTGTCGTGGACACTGTTTTATTGCTTTCCGAGGTGTTGCTCCTCGCCGTCTGCTGATCTCACAGACGCTCTAACGACACGTTTGGAAGAACTGTATACCGGCCCGCTAATTACTTAGAGCTCAAAATGATCAGCTTCTGCGACATGTGGTTCGGTACTAAGGCACACCCGCTCTGGCATAACGCTTATCAACCTGTTACCGTTATCAGACTGTTAAGATGCCGTTTGTTATTACAGACAACCTGTTCCAACTATATGTAGGCAATATGTGTCGACAATGACGGTGTTCAGGAAATGAAAATGGGGAAGATGCGTCAAATCACGTGGTCGGTGAGTATTTGTCGATTCTAACATCCTGATGCTCTTTTCTTACTTTTATTTTTACTAAATCGATTCACTCACAACTTGGCATCGGATTTCAGAAAAATACACGAAACAAGTATTTTCAGCCAGCGATTTCTTACGATTGGAACGACACGAACTTGAGCTCATTTTATTGTACGATTTGATCCTAGACATGAAGATTCGGAGAAAAATTTTGGTCTTTTTCAGAGCACAACGTGTTATGGAAACTTACCTTCAAATTTTTCGTACAACCGGAAGTCGAGCTTCTCCGGAACGAATCTGGGCCTGTTGTTGGATCGTCCTTCGACGGTGGCTCGGTCCAGGGTGAGGCTGGCCACTCGTCGCAGAACGTTGCTTTCAGTTGGTAGTGATTCATTAGCACTGTGACGTCGGGGTGAAGTTTCAGATGTTGGTGTCGCGGCGTTGAGCGTCGATCCTGAAATCGTTACAGACGCCACGTGAGTCCTCCTGGACTTCCGTTTGTACCAGACCATCTTGTCAAGTGGGAATGGGATAGAGAGGGATGGAAAACGGGATGCGAATATGATAAACGCGGGATGCACTATCCGTTTTCTTCCTGTCAGTCGCAGTCCAAGTGTCGGTTCGCGAACACAAATCAAGCAGCATGACAATGCTGGTTTCGAATTCGCTTCTTTATTGCTCAACAATTCAGTTCCATGGAAGACACACAAGACACAGGAGACAACGAAAAATTTACTACGGGGCTTGTAGCACCGAGGAAACCGACGCGGTGCTACTCCATCAAAGACCAACAAACGACTGATGTGTCAAGGACTGTTTTTATTTGCACATCGTGACGACTAGGGAGGATTAGGGTAAGCTGCGAAAATTAAGGTAGTTGTGTGAACTCGGTGAGTAAGCCTGTACCGGCAGATAGCGATCTGCCCACCCTTACCTTCGACTTTGCCCATCAATCGTATCCAAACAGAGGACGAGTCATTCGGGCATAATATTTGAACGCTTAGCTTCGGAACTTCGCGTGTTTTCCTTGTGGAACGAGATACACATGCACTTGTTCATTAGCAACAGTTGATGACGCAACGGGCTCAAAGTCGATCAATTACCATAATTTCTTGCTCGTCGTCAATTCATACGTAATCTCGTTTAATTGAGCAAACTTTTCTGTTGAATCTAAAGAGACGTAATGTTTAAACAGAAACTTCTCAGACCGAATGATAAAGGAAAATTGGTGAAAAAATTGCGCGTATGTTTGATAATTATTAATCCGTTGAAAGCTTCCGTTGAAAGTTTGTGATTGATTGATGGAAGAATTAATAAATGGATGTCTAATGAATGATTTTTTCAATTTGATTTAAGCACACCTATGAGAACTCTAATCAGGCAACATAAATTATAGCTTAAAATACCGTCGGGCACGAGAACTTTTACTGAAGCAAGGCACCGTTTGCGTCGTACACTACGTGGAGCGAGGTTACAGGTCACGATAAGCAACAAGTGTGCTGTGTCCATGAATGACGGAACTGTTGGATGATATTGGACTTGTTTTCAATGCCCGAGCAATAACGCGGCCATAATCGTATCTTTGTTGGAGATTTCCGCAATAGTTAAACGAACAGTTTAATTGATTAAAAGCAATCTACATCTGGAAAAATGAATTACATATACATATACATATTCAAATTGTAAGTCATTTGGTTTTGTCTCGATTAAAGAGTTAAAAGGAAAAAAGAAATAGGTACGGAGCGAAAACAAGAAAGAGCAGACGTTAATGATTTTCTGACAAGTTTGATTGATTCTCACCGTTGAACGATCGGCGGGTAATTAATGTATAAACATATAATAATCATCGATGCGTCGGTCACGTATGCGAAAACAGTTAGCAGGCCCGCGATAACGTCAGCGGCGAGATTCGAGTACAAAAAGCAGGAGGCAATTATTTTTTATAAGAGCTTGCTAATTAGGCGAGAGTTGAAAAAGCCGTTCCTTCCTAACGGATTTTTTCACACGCGCGGGTGTAACGTCATAACATTCAACTCATCTCGATCAATGCACAAGTCTCAGAGTATTTACCGCACGTCGACTTATTTTTTTCACTTAAGAATGAAACCTGCACTGAGAAAAATTTCATTTGTTATTGTAACTAGAAAAATTTAGTAAAACAGGTATCGTTGAAAAAACTGTTTGAATATTGTTGGCATTATGAAAAACGAGGTACACGTAACCATTTTGCGCTATTGTCGATCCTTTTTTGGTAATTGCAACGCCAAATTAGTTTGTTCGGTTTACTCTACTGTTTTAGTTAAATAAGGCTTTAACATAAATTTATTCTCGCACAGGCATTAAATTTTCGCAACAATTACAAAAAAATATAGTGACAGTGATCTTAATGAGAAAGAATAGTAACAGATACTAGATTGTCCGGTAACAGCTAGAAAACAAATTTTGATTTTCTACCTAGAACCATATTTTTCGATTGTGGTAAAAAATGAAAATAGTTAAGGACTGAGCGGTAACCGGAATAAAAATTTCTCTTTGTGTGGAACGAAAAAGTCGCGTTCTGTAGAAGTCGAACAAAAGCTAATAGAGAGAGAGAGAAAAAAAAAATACCTTCGACGCAAATTTGCTAGGCACGCCTCCTGGAACGTAACGATCATGCTGCTGCATAAGGAATATCGGCAATGAGGATGTTACCCGCAGCGTTGGGATCGTTAGAGTTTAGAGTTTTGGACCGTTATAAGCAGCCGTTCGCTTCGCCAGAGCCTCCGGGCACTTCTGCCGATTGCTTTAGCCAGGCCATCATATTCGTGCTACGGAATCAGCTCCGTTCATCGCAGGCTTACAACCTTTCGATCGCTTTGTTTCCCTATTTTATTATCGGCAATTTATCTTACGAAAATTTGGGTTCGAGGAAAATTGCGACTATAAAAATTAATAAGCCGCATGAAAAACTCGCTCGTTACAGCACGATTCGAAAACTCCGGCGGCCAAATCCCCCCATAAAAAATCGGAAGCCATAACAATTGACGCTGTTTTGATCGGCAGAGGGGCTGAAACGTGGGTGGCAATTTGGCAACAGCGCGTACTTTGTTTCCGGTTATTCTGGATTCCGATAATAAATTAATGGAGTATTTAGCCTCAAATTCGCCATTTCGTTCTTTCGAAGCGTATGTAAAGTCAGATTAACTCTTCAGGACTTCGTTTCTCGATCGAAGTTGAAGGATCGAACTTTCAGGTGGATAAAAAATCATCGTTGTGGATGACGGGCCGTAATTGTAACGTAAAAATTGTACTTCTCAAGGATTTTGCACCCCGTGTGAAATCGATGAAAATTGATACTCACCGTTGACTCGCTGCGAGGCTGGCGGGAGTTCGATTTTCTTGTGCCTGGCGACGGTGAATCGGGTTCTAGTCCGGTCGTCCCTGTCATCGGCAGGCAGGGGATGCTCGTCCCTGACGGGAGGCAGGGATCCCGAATCTGCGACCATGCCGCCGGGATCGGTGAAAACGCTGTCGCTGGACGATGACTCCTGGCTTGGCGGCGTGGGCACATCAGGGGTAACCAGACTCTTGTTCGCGCGATGCCACGAGTCCGTGACCAGCAGAGGAGGCCCCTCCGAGCCGACGCTGAGGGACGTGGGTGGGGGTCCCACGGGCCCCGAGCGGTCCCAGGGGTCCGGGGGAAGCGAGGATTCGAGAGGCTGGAGTGGGGGGACAGGACCGGATTCCGGAGGAGCCCTGACATCGGGGTGGAGGACGTCCTTTGCCTCTTCTTCCTCCTTCTCGTCACGCCGACCGTCTCGAAATCCGGGATTTTCCGGTGAGGCCTGTCAGTGCGAAGAGAAATCGTACGAGCGTGAATGGTAAATGGCGAGTGACGGTTCCTTCTTGTTCGCCTTCTTTTTTTCTTTCTCAAAGTGGTACTAGCATCTGGTTGACAGAGGCAACCGTAGTAAAGTATCTTCGCCGCACAATACTAGCTCGCACAGCTTCAAACTGTTCTACATTACGCGTATACAAACCTATACCAACGCTACGCGTGATGATCGTGTAGTCTTTTTAACCATCTCGTTAGTGTACATAGACCAAAAAATTTATCTCACGGAAATCTTGACTCGTCCGCATTTATACGCTATATGTATGACAAAATAATGTATAAACGTACCAATTTATATACGGCCTGTGAACTGATGTAATTGCGAAAAGAAGCTTCAATCTCCAGGATACGAAAATAGAATTGCGTCAGGGAATTTCAAATTCGCATCTAAATTTTAATCAATCGAATTGAACTAACGGAGAATTGATTTTTGAGTAAAGTGTAAATCTCTTTGAAAAAATAACACTAATCCCTGGTCCGATTTGAAAGATAATACCTGGAGTCAAACGAACTCGTAGACTTGATCGCAAGTACTTATTTGCTTTAGTACGTTGAGTTTATTTTCAACAGATATAGTACCTATTTTTTCTTGTATACGTATAGCTGTTCCCTATCTTGTTCTAAAGTTCAACAACCACTGATTGCGTACGAAGATCATTCTTTCCAGTGAGTTAATTCAGTCTACAGTGAAACACACTAATTACAAGATACACGATCATGTTACATGTTAACTATATTTAACACGGTAAACGAGGTAATCATCCAATGACTTTCCTCCGCTCGTCTGTACGGTGTGAAAAATTTATGCTCCCAACTTGACCAGAATTCAAGAATATTACTTGACAGAGAAAAACGCTAGTTTACGGCTTTTCTTTGTCCATCAATTTGCACGAAACAACATTGACTCGAACTCTGTGCAAGATGAGTGACTCCGGCATTAAAAGAGTGCGATAGTTTGAACCGTTTTTTTTTTGTAGCGTGTAACAAGTGCGCGATTCTCTAGGCTTAATCGTAAGTTTTTATGAAATAATGCAGCGAGCAAAAAGCTGTCACCAATCATCCTAGAGGATATTCGTGATCGAATTGATCGTAAAAGAGACTCACTTTCGGTGCCTTCTGCTTTCTGCCGGAGGTCTGGACCTTCTCGAAGGCGACCTTGTGACCGGGCTGGTCCAGCTCATCCAGACTCTGGGAGAGTTTCGACGTGGAATCCGGGGCTCTGCCGGTTTCGTCGTTCGGTCGGTTCTTCTTCTTCCGTTTGGCATCGCTCTGCAGATTGCCCATTTCGGGCGTTCCTCCGGCGATGCCAGCTACCCTGGCGACTCCGGCATCCCCGGCATAGATTGCCGCTCTCAACGAGTTTATCCAGAACCGTGCTATTTCTCTCAGCTTCGGTCTCGGAGGGCGCGACTCGATTCTACGAGCGGCGTTTGCGCACTCCGATTTATCCCCGCCGTTACTGGCGTCGTTCACGTCGCTCGATAACAGAGACATGCTTCCACTTATACACGCTGCTTTCGTCGTGTTGGTTTCACCTTCGTCACGAGGCACGGCGACCAGCTGTCTTTGACAGTTGATTTCCTGATTACATTCGCCTTCTCCTACTATTTCACTCGCGGTTCCAGCCTCCTCAACACCTTATCGCGCTTCTTCCCTGCCTCGGCTTCATTCTCCGCATCCCGATGCACACGGTTCATCCATGTCCATTGCATCGGTTCACAAGCTTAAAGCACATGTTATTTAATCCGGAATCGGTCGCGTCAATCGTTAAGAGAGTAAAATAATCGCAATACTTTCGAGTGTACTTACCGAAGTAACGTTGATTTCGGGACATGTGGAACGTTACGTAAACGTGATCTGATCGTGTTGATATTCCTTAGATCGAGCGTGTTTAACCATTGTAATTATATTAACTTTGCTCAGCCGTGAAGAGAACGATTCCTGCCTCATTCCCTCCGGTTGGTGTATTTTTGTCAGGACGCAAATGCACGGGCTCAGGCGGAACTTCCGCCACACTGTGGTAGTAGAATACGACAAAAGCTAAACCGGACACGAGGCCGTGACACAATAGAGCTGTAATGCTGCTGTGCTCACTGACGTACACAGTGTTTATCGACGAAATACGGAAACGGACAAAGATCGCGTTGATAATGGCTTCGGTAAATATACGCACGCCTTGACGTCATCCTCTTCAGTAATTCACATTGCTACGACCTTCGCAGGACACGCCGACGATGCGGATGAGGATTTTTAAATTACAGGAAAGGAGCAAGTGTGCGGACGAAAGTGCACAAGATCAGTTTCGGGATAAAAATTGAGTTTTCTCAGGTCTCAAAGTTCTAAAATAAATTCTTTCGTATTTCATTAATTCACCTTCTATATTTGTTCTCTATTTTTGAGAAGGTATATATATATTTTAAGTATCAAATTATCGCTGGTTCCAAATCTTGATCCTGGTTGAATTAATATTTTAACGAATTTACTGCAACTTTGTAAAAAAAACCTGAGAAACACCGGTTCAAAAGTTGGTGAAATTAAGCGGAGCGATCTTTCTTTTTACAATATAATTTTGAGATCGCGCTATTCGCAGAAGTAGCGATGTTCCTTAAATCGATTGGGTTACGATGGTTCAACAACCTCGGGGTTTACTTTTCATCTACTCGTACCAGAGGGTGAAGAAAGCCGATATCGATTAAGACATCGGGCCGTATAATTACACCGACACGTCAGTTATTTGAACGAGAAAACTGTGTTTTATTTTTTCTTCATAATGAGCGGGAAATCTGTACGACATGAACGTTAACCGTGTGAAAGCTCCTCCATCTATCGGTGCCGTGAGAGAGTAGAAAATTGTTTCACTGGTTCGTTTGAATTTGAGTCGACCAAAGTCTTTCACTGAATTTTTGTCCACGGTTAAAAATGTTTATTCACACTTTTCATTCAAATTTTGAACGGAACTGTTTCTCCGCCCGAGGATTGAAGTGAAAATAATTATAAGCTCGTATTAATTTTGATACTTGTATGCAAAATTGAATAGGAAAACGGTTCGTTGGTTCGCCGCACCCGGCCCTGGGCTTTATTTTCTCGCTACGATGCTTCTTGCCGAGCAACCGCTGGTCCGTTGACCCAGGTTTACCGCACATTGACTACCGCTGCCACCCCCAGGAAGCCTGCAGTTCAGAGGCCGGGTTGTTCGTACCTTTGCGTGTAAAAGCCGGCGCGCAGGTAGGGCTACACATGACACACATGCGAAGGTAGATTCTTCTGTATCCGTGAGGACAGGTATAAGTCGTAGTAACAGACTCTCTGAAGAAAAAAAAATTCCCTACCAATTTTTACGACTTGTAGGAACTTGAGTAATATTTCTTAGGTACGAGGCTGGAGTTAGCAACGTTAAAGTGACGAATAGTTGTACGAAAAGTCACTGTTTTGTAGCTTTGGAGTAAGTTTGAAAGGGTTCAATTTACAAAATATGAATTTAAAATTTCAGACAATATCGAAGTTGCGAAATTAACGAGTTCTAATAAATGATTCGAGTTTATCGATTCTTTCCTTCTTCGAACCTCGTTGACAAATCTTTTCAGACATTACACACAATTTGAAAGAAGAAATTAGGTCAGTACCCAATAGCTGTTTTTCTTGTTTCTTATACGATTTTTTAAATTTATTCTATATTCGATTAGATATTTTCCCGATGCGATTATTCACCCCGCCGAGATGAAATCGAGATTCTTGAATTTACAAATCATTGTCGTGCGAATGATCGTAGAAACTAACGTAACGAAACAATTGTTCTACACTTTTCAACGAAACTTTCAACATTCCTCAGTAATACCTTGAGGGACAATCTTCTACGTGGATAGTGCAGCGTTTTTTAGATTTGCCGAGCCGACAACAACTTAGCTAGGTTTTCGTGCCGGCCCGTTTCCGATGCCTGCGCAGCTTCACGATAGCGAAATAAACTGAAGGCTCGCGGGTCACTCATGATAATCTGGAACGCGGGTGAAAGGGGGCCCTATTTTCTACCGTAACAGCGATAAGATCCGACCGTGTCATATTTTTATTGCGTAACAAAAACGTCGTGGAACAGACGAACGCGAAATACGTTCTTTGCTGTTAAGCGTGGCGCGACGCACGGCTTCAAACCTCGATTCGGGGTCACTGGCGCTGCGCATTTTTACAGAATATTCCTCGCCGACTGTTGAGCGACCGTCGCGCGTCGAAACGACGCTCGGCGTCCCGACGCGGTTTCCTCCTCGATACGCAGGCGTCGGACTCGACGAAGCGCTGATCGTGAGCGGCGTAATCAAATTGTGGGAACCACGCGCTCCGCTATTTTCATTGTTAAAAGCCGCTTCCGGAGGAAATAAGAAAGGCGTTGCACTGCAGGCCCCGATTATTGCATTCGTACCTACCTGCACGCGGAAAGATTCTCACCCCTTGATACTGATGCGATTTTCATTTGAATTAACCTCTTTTTTGTCTTGAATAAAACCAAAGCAGGTTCCAAGCTCAGGATACTACATTCTAAAATGATTGAAATGAAATATTGATTTCGATACGAAAATTTTTCCCTTTTTTGTTTTTAGCAACGTCTGGTTTAATTTCGTTGATCAAACGATCACGTTGTGGCGAGAAATTTTCATCTAACAATAGCTTACAACGAAATAAAAGTTACGTATTCTAAAACCGTTTCGGTACGTTTCGAAATCGTACATTTTTCTTTGGTGAAAAACAATAAGGCTACGCTGAATTTCGTTTGGTTGTTGTTCTTTTGAATCGATAAAAACTGATCGATCCGTGAAATATAAATACCCAACCAAAAAGTGAATGTCATCTATCGATTTGACTCAGGTTTGGATAGTTTATGGTTATTGATTTATTCTGAGCGAAGTCTCACCGGATTCTGCCTGTAAAAAAGTTTTTCTCGACGGGCGGGCGACAATCAACTGAATATCGGTACCGTAAGACCGAATAGAATCTTGCCAAGAGTCCTCGTATTTCAAGATCAAAATTCAACATGGCTGACCGTGCAGGCAGCTGACGATAACGAGTTAGCATCATCAGCCGGAACCGAGATGAGTACGAAAAAAGGGAGGAAAGATAAAGAAACAGAGATCGGAAAATAACAGATTTTTCAATGATATGCATAAAAATTAACACATGGATGCGGGTTTGTGAAAATATTGAATTTCCGAATTACCGTGAATCGATTATTTATTACTCGAGGTACAAATCAATTTTATATGGAAATATAGATAAAAAGGCGTGTGAGAGCTGCTCCAAATGTTAGGTAATGTCATGGAGTCGATAACGGTAATGATAAAAATAAAAATAATAATAATAATAATAATAATAATGGATTAGATTATGGGTAAAAACTAAAACTGTCTCTTTATCATTTATTTATATTGCAACATAAAATTTGTACAAAATAATAATTCATAATATTCATTGTAATAATGACAATAATAAAAATAATAAAAAGTAAGAATAATATTAATAGCAATAAAAATAATAGACAATAATTAATATATAATATGATGTCTATGTATATACAAATTGAAATAATCGATGATCCAGACACGCTCCAATATCGGATGTTCAAATATTGAACAAAATATCAAATCATAAAATCATTCGGAAGTACATAATACATTGTACGTATAATCACTATAGGGTCGAGATTTCGCAATACGATATATCTATTCATCTATCAGTTTTGCTTTTCCTCGTGTTTTCATTCTCTTTTTCTTACGTCAATTAAGGAGTTTAACAGCTGCTGCGAAGGTTTTCACTCTTTGTTTCATTTAAGGATATCTAAAAATTTAAATAACTCATTCGAATTACGCGTTTTACGTTGTAGTTAAATATTTTTTTTTTTTTTTTTGATATATGTAATATACGAGTCTTACAGCGTAACATGTTTTTCTGCCATTCTGTCATTCCGTCTTTGTTTTAATTACTATTATCATAATATATATATGTACATATTTCTCAGGGTGTTTTTTCTATAAGTGTAGTTTTTTCGTCTTATCTATATTCTGTAAATCATTTTCTATTTAATTAAATTTCAAATTTCCTCCTAACTTCAAGTTTGCGTTCGTTTTGTTTTTGTTTATTTTCATTTAATTTAATTTTTTTTTTTTCTGTTCTTTACAAGTGATTACGGGGGCTTTTCGCTCGGCCGACGTTCGTTTTACCGCGTTACCTATCACACGAATACGTTGCGCTTTAATTCGTGTATTCACACATAGACTCTATATATTATACAAGGTTTCATTTCTCTTTCTTCATTATGCAAAAATATTTCAACTATCTCTTTCACGCTTCGCTGCTCGTCCACGCCCAATTTACTCGCGTTTGCTTGCACGCCTTATACTTAACGTAGAGCTTGCAAGCACGAACCGCACATGCATACATTGCCCTCATCAATCATCGCGTTGCACGTCTGTCTGATTCTCATTCATACCGTTACACCCGAACGCACACATATACATATTTTTTATACTTCATTATATTGTAATATAATTATATCATACAAGAGTTGTTTTTCATTCATTTTACTTTGTTCACAACTCGACCTCCGTCTCCTCTTCGTCTTCTTTCAACGCCTTATTGTTATACCATCGAAATAGATTATAAAAAAGAAATTTCCGTTTATTTATATATGTATATTATAATAACGAAATTGATCATATATCGGATAACGATCGACTCGCGTCGGCCAGGCGATCGCCCCGCGGTGTCGTTTATGACGTATACAATTAGATAAAATATGAGAGTTAACAAGGTAAATTTGAAAACTCTACAATATAACTATATTCACGCGTATTGCTGGGAATCACACGGGGCTGGGATGTAAGGGTCGAGTGAGCTGGACGAGGGTCGTGTGTGCAACTTCAAGGGTTGAAATTTTGAAAATCTATAGACGATTAGAGGAGGTAGGGAGAGCAGTGTCGAAATATACCGAAGATCGTGTACGTGTAATATACTATTTATACAGCTATAACGATGCGTGTGCGTCGATTGATCGATAAAGTAGGTTTCTCTTCTGAGTATTTTATTTCTTCTTGTTTTTTTTTTTTTATATTATAAGCCAATAGTATTATTGCCTAGTGAATATCGTTATGAGAAACAAAGATCTTGAAAAAACACAAATTCAAAGACATCCTCTCGACTACGCATTTGTCAGTTTGTGATAAGACGAGAACCCGATGCTCGTATTTTTCTTACTTTCGCATACCTTTTTCAGAAGACTTTCACGGCGGTAAAGTTCCAAACCAATTTCTAGCATTCGATTTGCATGAATTTTTGATCACTGCTTTTTCAAGTTGGCTGCGAAAATATTATCCGTCGATTTGTTAAAAATTTGTTTGGGAAGTTTCAAGTATAAATACCGGCACCGAGTAACGTTCTTGTATCTTCTTCTATGCGTCCACGTATGAATATATAAGAAAAAAATTCATTCCCCGTAATGTAAATAGCGAAGAATATATAATAATAACATTATATGAGATCACGTGTTTCAAAAAGTATCACGATATAATCTTTTTCTAATATTTCGTCAATTTGTTCCTACGTACCATTCGTAATACAACGGTGATTCAAAGACAATAGAAATTATAATGTAAAACAATAATTCTCTGATTTTATTACCTTACTTTGTTCGATTTTTCGGAGTAATTATAATACATCGCGATAATGGATAGAAATTAAAAATTTTTTTCTCACATCGATGACAACGTAAGGAAAACAGAGATAAAAATTTCAATTTCAATTAATTTACCATATGTCATGAGTGTTGAAGATTTCCCAACGGAAAAGAACCGCAAAATTTTTTTTAAAGTAATAAAATGAAGTACGAAAACGGTTTGTACTGAATATAACAGTGTTTCGAATACTTTTTTCCAAGCATGTGTCGACGAGCTACGTTTCTTCACACTATCGCATAATGTGTTAATTAATTAATTCGGGCCGTAGCAAAGCGCATGCAGACATGCGTGTAAATAGAAAAAAGAGAGAAACGGAGCGAGAAAAATAGTGAGTGAGACACAACAATCACGCGCATATATATGTAAAATGTTGGGAGATTTAGTGAAAATTTTTTTATAGATTAAGTATAAGTATACGGTTTAAGAACACATTGAGCCTTAATTGTTAATTAAGTATTATCCCTAATTCCTATTTATACTCTTTACGTAATAATATTTACACAAAATACTTTGAAATATATATATAATGTGGTACACGTGTGTAATATATGTATAATATTCAACCGCGTCAAGCGAATGATTCAGAGTCGGTATGGCTCGGAAAATTCGTTTTCTCTCGTCGTTTAATCGTCGTCTATCTCGAGGAGACAAGGAACAGGAAAATTCCATCGCTTCGGCTCGAATTAATCTCGTACATCGTGCGTAAGTGTAAGTTTGAAACGTGTTGTATAAATGTCTACGCGTTTGTAAATAGGTACTATATGTATATATCAGTGATCGTGGTTTAATAAGAGATCGTGTAATAGTTTCGTCGTAGCAGCTACCGTATTCGTATTAATTCGTAATAACCGTATTAATATATATATATATATATACCTATATGTTACATATACAAACACTATATTGCCCACATTCAGATACATAGACTGTACATAATCACGTGACATTGATAAATACAATTTTTTTCTTTTTCTTTTACTTACACATCCATTTACTCGCGGTAATTAACTTTCTCGCTTTGTTCGCAATAGCATATTTTATTTTATTCGCAACGAGACCGCGATCAATCAATCAACCGATCGATCTGCACAATCATTCCTCGAATACTTTTATTCACAGTTATAATCTCACAGCTTCGCTCACGATATAAAAGTATAAAATACACGGGATTTTCACGGATCGTTGCGTAATTGCTGGCTTCCAGAAATTTTTCATTCTGACGGGGAAATATACAGGAATAACGATTATGAATGATAATAAGAATACTAAGGATTTTACATGCTGAAAATTTCGGGCAAACTCAAGATTCTGGAGTTGACTTTGCCCGAAATGAAAAAAAAAATTAATCGGCCTCTTTGTTTTACGACAAAAAAATCGAACAATAATTATAGTTTGAGAAGAGAAGTCAAAGTGCTAAAGACGCGATTACACGCATTTGTGAACGAGAAGAGGCACAGGAACCGGAAGTGAAGGGTTTTACGGCGAGAACTTCGCTGATACCCTCTCCAATAGCGTGAGTAAGTCACTTCGAAACTAACTGGTTGAGCAGCTTAGCGCTGAGTCTTGAGAGCTTGCGGGTTGTTCACCTGAACCGCGGTCAAATCTTTTCTCGATAGACGCTCATCATCGTTTTCTCGAGCACGACTTCTCTTTTTTTTTTTTTTTTGCGTCTAGTCTGTGACCCGTGAGGCGAAGCTTTTTTTTTTGTCATCGTTCTCGCTTCATGTTTTTCAATTTTCAAAGGCGCGTCTGTATTTCCATTGATATTGTCGCAGTGTTATGATAACTTTTGAGTATTCGTTTGTCTTTAAATCGCAAAAATAGAGGGAAAAGAGCGTGTGGAATTTAGATACATAAAATATGGATTAGAAGCCAGCATCGCAACAATAACGAGATAATCATATTTTCGATCGTTTGATAGAAACTAAATTAAAATATGTGTATGTATGTATATATATATATTTATAATATCGCCTCTGCTTTGGCAGTCTTTTCATTGTAATAGTTATATTTATATAGGTAGGTACTTCCATCGATATAATAATTTGAATTAGGTATAGTTAATAATCACTTTCATATCAACGCGCACCAAGTTTTATGTATAACGTATAATTTGTTATCTTCCAACGTGTTTCCGACATTGCAGCCTCAATTCTTTTAGTTATATATACATAGGTACGTGCGTCTTCTTCAAATCACAATCAATTTTTCGGCTTAATTTGTTAATTTAAATTTATATTCTTGTTTTTGAATACGATACGATATAATTTATGTCACCGAAATTATTCATTGTTGATTTATTAACATGTTATTTTATTATCGGGAGTGCGCATCGAAAACTTGTCAAATTCGAGACAAATTCGTTTTCGAATAAAATGCAAGAAATTACCAATGACTTTGTTTCACATTCATTTTCTTTGTTCAAAAATTAGCTGAGGATTGAGATAAGGAAAAGAGAGCGAACGAGTTGTTTCGGAAAAAAAAATTATCACGAAACTTTACGATATGATCTGAAACATACTTGGCGTAAGACGTACATTTTTCAAAGTAACTGTTTCGCATCAAGAATCCGTGCTCGTGAAACTAACATTGAAGCTTGAAAAAGCAATTTTGTTACAAAAAATAAATCGAGAAAGTTTTGCGCGCACACCCCCGACACCATGGTGTATTGATATTATTATGACTCATTACCGTGCGAACAACAGCTCATCATTAACAGTAAAATAGTTCATCGTTAAGACATCGTCACAGTGTTTTTTTATTTACCCCCTTCTTTATGTCTCCGATTTACTACATTTAGATATTATACATTTGTTTCTCCTCCTTTAATAATTCGTTTTCACTATTAATATTATTACAGGTAGACTTTTAACTCCCTCATTCGCGTTAATAGTTTATCAACAATAAAACCAGTTCAAAAACGACGACGGTGAAGAAAATCGATATTCACCGTCGATCAATTAATTAACCAGTTACTACCGTCGTGCAATAAAGAGAAGAACAGTTTTGAAAACAAAAAAAAAATAAAATAAAAACCACACTAACCACCCCATCATCCTTCCTCCGATCACAACTGTTCCGACAATATAATAACCCGAAGTGTCTGTATACTATTATCGTTCTGCTGCAGCACTTTCTTCTGCCCCTTGAACGAGACTCTCCCCTCCTCAAGGCTCTCTATGGCGGTGTGTTCGCATCCTTCGGCCTCCGCGCGTTCCCCTTCGGGCGCACCGTCGCTTCCGGGCGTTCTGGGTCCCCCGTTTCCGGTCCCATTGCTGGTTGGTGGTGGTTCGTGGGCCTCGATGACGTCGGGAATGGACAGCGCGGCGGAAGACGCGAGTCGGTCCCCGTTTCTGGGCCTGGGACTGAGCCCGCCGAGCGCCTCTCCGCGCGACTTTAATTCCGACGGCGTCGGGGTCCGAACGGGACTGAACCTGGCGACCATTTGCTCGACGTGTCGCGTCGGGGGCCCGTCCGGGGCCTGGACGGCCGGCTTGCCTCTCGAAACGACCCCGAAGCAGCCGCCCCCCTCCTCCTCGGCTCTCGTCTCGGCGTTGCCGCGCTTCTCGCGGCCCCTCAGCCGGCCCAAAGTCATTGTCGAATTCGGGCCCCTTTCGGCTCCCGTCAGGTGGCGCTCCTCCGTAACGGGCCCCGCTAGCCGCGCCTTGGCGTAGGCAACGCGGTCCTCCGTCGATGGGACCTCAGATACGGACTCGAGAAGGCCCGAGCGATCGACGCGCCGCGGCGGCGTGGCCTCGAGGCGATTCGGGACAGGCATCTCCAGCAGGCCCGAACGGTCGACGCGTCTGACGGGCGTCGGGCCCTCCAGCTCCGGGCCCCCACCACCCAGCTGCAGTCGTTGGCTAGCGAGGCTCGCGAAGTACTCCGGCGGCGGAAGCGCGTGCCGCGAAGAAGACTCCCGCGGATTCTCGATCACGATCTCCATCTGGTGCTGCGGGTGCCGGGCAAGGAGCTGGGGGTGGGGGGCCCGCTGCTATAGCCAGGTGGTCCGCGGGTTTCGCGGGCCGGTGGGCTGTCCTCAGACGATTATCTCCCTGATCACCCGACGGCCGCGGCTGTTCGGGGTCGAGTATCCGGACTCCAGACTCTCGTCGTACGAGAGACTCACGTGCTGTGGCGGCTTCGCGTCCTCGTCGAGACCCTCCAGGTACGGGTCCGGTAGACCCGACACGTCGTGGTACGGGGAGTCTGTGCGAAGAAATAAGAAAATGGTTTCAAGAAAATCTTTTACACCGTGAAGAGTGACGGGAACGAGGGTTTTCGGTCGCGACTCAAAAACTTCAGCTTCGAGAAGTTGCGTTCTTAAATCGTGGAAACTTCTTTTTAAAAAACCACGTCTTCGGGTTCCTCTGGATAACGATCAAATTTCGAGTTTTCAACGATTTGTGGTTATACGATATTGCATTTAGAGTCTTTCAATTTAATCGTCATCTGTAGGAACGTGAAGACGCAGCCTCGTGAAAAAATACTTTGACGGGATTTCAAGATTTTGATAGACCGATTTCGAAAGTGATATTTTTTTGCTCAACTTTGACGGGGGTGCTTTGTGACCACAAAGGAAACCGCGCCGGGCAACGCTGCTCGACGCGGGGCAATAGTGGATCGCTTTTAGCTTTCTCTACGAATCTTTTGCTACCGATAACCCGTGCATATCGGGCTATCGGCTATTAGGATTCGACGTTCCTTTTATCGTCCGCCTAACGAGCTTCGTCTCCTTCCCCTTATCGATCTCGCTTCTTCCGCGTTCCGCGTCGTTATGCAGAAAATGTCAACGACACTGAGTTGGATATACCTCGCGATAAGACTGGGGAACTTAGCTTGGTTACAAGACGGCAAGACGTGAGGCTTTTCGAAATTGTCAGTGACGTCTAACGCGTGTCTCTCGATTTTTATTTCTTCAATATCTTCCTAAGCGTTCTTTTTGAACTCCGTTACCCAACGTTAACAACATGTCAAAATGCAATGTAGCGTTTATCTTCAATTATGAATTATAGATACCTACCGTGAATTTCTCTTCACTCGTAAAAACAAAAACGAATTACAAAAACACTTCGATATGCCTTACACAGTGCCAGTTTATACAAGCTAATCCTCAAGAAGGGTTCAAATTTAGCGTGCAAAGACCCAAGGGACGGCTTTGTACGGTCGATAATTAAATAGCGGTAATTTCTGGGAGGGGTATCAACGAAGCTCGGCATTCTTAAACGTGCTCTTTGCTAAACGGGACTTTGGGTAACAGGTAGGTATTCACGCCAAAGTTTTCTGCGAAACTGGCCGTTCAGCGCCAGGAGGTAGGCAATCCAACTCACGTTTAACGTTTGTACTGCCTTTAGCGAAAACATCGAAGTCGTAACTTGGGTCGCTTATCAGCAGGTGCCGATCGGGCAGTTTCACCGAAGACCCCCCCCTCTTGCAGATACGGTAATAAATTTGAATACTGACCCATGTGCTTCTTGGACTTGACGACAGCCGCGTAGGGATCGGGACAGAATTCCTGTCGGCTGGGGTTGTAACTCTCCCTGTAATCTTCGTGCTGGGTGAGATGAGGGTAGGTCGCGTAGTCAGGGTCCGTGGTTCCGTATCCACCGTGTTGCATCGGGTCGTAGGGAGGATTTCCGCCATTCGCAGCTGCCCGTTTCATCTGCCACAAAGAGTCCTGGGAATTGACCGAGCCTCCGTTGTTCGAGTTCGAATAGCTGTTGTCCATGTAGCCCATGTTCACTCCTGCAGACATTGACGTAAAAGCTCGATTATTATGGCTTTCGCACACTGACCCGGATCGTTAATTAGGGGAAATATGGATTAGCGAAAGCTTCGCTCCATTTGGCCAACCGGCGCCTGTGTGATCGACTAATTGTAAGCCTAACTGTTTTTGAAAGTCTCATATACGAACCAAAACTTTTACATTAATCAGCGAGATTTTTCGCTGATTATGTATAAACGCTGCGGATTATTATCTGCTGATGCGTTCAGTTAAGAACCGTGAAACCCGTTTGGGTCGAATGAAAAATTCAACCTCCAAGATGTCTGTTTCTACCTAACTGACAGCTCTCGAAATAATTATTGCAGAGAGGTAGAAGCGGTTACAGCTAAAGTATCGATGAATTTTTTCCGCCCTGATTTGTCTGTTCGTAGTTGAGTGAATTGGGAACTTTTTTACGACCTTAGCCTGCGATAAATCACGAGCCGAAGGCTGTGCGTGCGGTGAATTATTGGTCGCGATGAGTGACGCTTGTAACGTTGACTAGACTATATAGTTTTTTTCACCACTAAAAATCGATGAACAGTGGTCACGCGGGCCTGGCAATTAGGGGCAATGCCTTTGACAAGTCCGCGGCCGCGTATCCATTAGCTGTCATCAGTTTTCCCAATTCATAGTATCACGTTTCATCCGTGTGTGTATTTAACAGTCTATAGTTTACCGCGGAAACGGTGAACAAGGGCATCGGGTATATTGAAAATTTCGACAATCCGAACGAGCTTCTGCCGGAAACCAAACAAAACTTTCGCCAAATTACTGCAGGCTTTGTCACAACCGAAACAAAGCGTGTTTCTCACCGGCGTTTCACTTTTTTTAGCCAAGTATTTATAGCAGGGGGAAATTAGCGTAGGTACAATAATGTCGGTTGCAGGTGATATTTACCATTCTCACCGTTAATGTTGTGGTTCGGCTGATGGTATCCGTAGCCGGGCTGAGCGTAGGCGGGACTTTTTGGATCCTCGAGAGCCAAGGCAAGGTCCAGGCTGTGTTCGAGGGCCTTATTCTCGGCGTAGTACGGCGGCGGAGCCTGGGTCTGCTGGCCATTTCCGGTGACGAGGCTGGGCCTCACTCTGGAAATTAAATAGCAGCGTGTTCACGGTTGGTAGAAAAAGAAAAATTGTCGTGCATTCGGTCCTTGCGATTTCTGTCGGACGAATGGTTCCATGTTTCGGGTCGAATTCCCCGGCCGACACCCAATGAAACATGGAGCAAACGGTGCAGCAAAGTTCTAAATTATCGACCTGACTAATTAGAGTTTTCACCCCGGCTTAATTAATTTTAATTAATTTTAGTCACGCAGACCACACGCGGACCATATTTTCAATTACACGCACTTTGGGGTTTTGGATGAATCGATTTTTCTCACCCTTTTATACGTTGTGTTTCAGTTATTTTCCCCGTTATGGGAGAATTTTAATTACAAATTATTGCACCGGCGGCAGCGATTGGAGAAGAGTATTTTCCGTAATCCTTTTTTTATTTGAGCTTGATGACTGTCGGAATCGGCGTAAAACACGATGAAGAATTTTCTCATTTCCATAGGAGAATCTACCAAATTTTAGAATCCTGGGATTCAATTTGATTGAGTTGAGCGATCGAAAATGTTACGAAGTTTCTCATTCTCCGTGAAGGAATCTTTTCGCATAAAAAGCTCCGAACCTTCGAAACAAAACATTAATTCTTGGTATGCATCGTCGCGGGGACTTCGATAATTGCTACTGCGACTAAAAAATTGAATCGAAGACGGTAAATTAGCCTAACGGAAGCGCCTCATATATCATTTCATTACACAGCCTTCAACGAAGATGAAAATTCGATCCGAAGCACATCAAGCGAAATTTTCACGAATTTTCTCCAGGAAAAGAGAGGCGTGGACGAGTCATTCGGACTTCAAAAGTTAGCCGGTAAAGTATCCACTCGGAAGCATTAAAATGGCTCGTAAAACTTGTGGAGGAACTCTTCTCACCGATGTTGGTCAGGTGAAAAAACTGACAAGTTTATGCGTTTTCCTTGCCCTAGTTCAACTCTTTATTATCTAGGCAAAGTAGCACTCGCATGCAGCCTGGAACTCGGCTGCACGTACCCGGTTGGGCAGCTATCACGTTTGCTCGTATCCAACTATTCCCACTTATATGCGTACAGTTCCACGTCTTTCTACCGCAGCTGATCGTAAAACGTCAGATCGAGCCGAGATGATTGGTCGATCTGCACGGGGCATCAACGAATCTTACGATGCTCGTGCTGACCCGTATGATTTTATTATTTGAACTTTAGGTGTTATGCATACCGCACGGTATTGTGAAAAATTTAAACAATAACCAACGAGATGTAAAGAAGCGTTGGAAATTCAGAAAACACAACGTGTAAAAAGAAAAGCAAGTTATTTGCACAGGGCTTGTTTGGAAATGAAATTTTTCAGTATTACAGAAAAGTGTTTGGTTGAAAACAGTACAATTTGTACCAAGAAATTGATGGTTTTTGCACAATTGGAAGAGATTAGATTTGGTCTGAATTTCTGGTTGCAAACTCTGTTTACGAGATGAGGGAAAGACGTTCGTATCCTTAGATTACATATTACTTCAATGGATACCCAGTTTCAATTTTAGAAATTTTCAACCGTAACCTCGTTGGGGGATAACAGATGGTTTTTACTTTTCGAAATTGGTACTTCGAAGACGCGTACGTTCAGGGATTTGAAAATCCAATCTCCCTCACATAACGCTGTCATTGTTCAAGTCAGGAATCGAACGAACGGCGTATGACAATGAAGAGGAAGGAAGAGGAAAAGAGAGAGAGCGGGGGTAAAATAGAAACGAAGTGAAAACGGAGAAAAATAACGGAAAACTAGGGCATCGTCTATAATCCGTGTAACTATACACGCGAGTGCCGGTTCTTATACCGATGACCAAAGAAGAGCGAGCGACGCGGTAGGTGAGCCATGAAATCGATGTCACCGCCCTCGGAGAGCAAAGTGAGCGTTCGTTGCACGTCTGCAGCAAGTCGAGAATTCACTAGCAGTGTGAAGTGTAAATATGACAGAGAGAGAGAGAGAGAGAGAGAGGGAGAGAGGGAGGGAGAGGATGCATCGAGGCCATACCGAGCGAAATGTGTTTCCATTTTAAACCGAGCTTTCTAAGCTGTCGCAGCCGCCGAGTGAATCCCGTCCCGAAGCTCCTGCATTTACCGCTCAGTGGCCGCGTTGATTGCGGGCCTCCAGGAATCGAGGAAATCTATCAGGGTAACGGGGGAAAAATAGAAAATCGAAGGAGAAAAATAGAAGCCGAGGAGATGACAAATGAAACTGCAGGTCGTACTACCCCGAGCGATTTTTCCTGCGCTATATTTCCGATCACCGAGCTTTCTTCCCTGAGACAGAGCGGATCAGTTGCACTCGCGGAGTTTGCCATCCGTCCCCGTCTTCCGACTCCGTCGCTTTTCTTCTCGATCGAGAGATGTACCCGCGTCTACATTTTTAACGGTAAATGCAGCATTCCTCGTTTATATTTATATCCGGTATTCAGCAGCACGGCGCAGGAAATGTTTAATGTTTTACTCGGTGATACTGGACGAGTGGTGTGCACGCGCCATTATCTTTGTTCGAACATCTCGATTTTCGCTATTCTTCGCCATTTCTTTCAGGGGATAAGGCGAGAGTCTATTCTCGTTAACGCGGGTAATTACAGAATAAAAATAAAAGAGAGAAAAGAGAAGAGGAAGAAAAGTATGATCACGGAAGAAGGTGCAGGTGCTCGTTAGTGGCAAAAAATTCAACTCATTAACTCGTTTAAAAATGCTAACTTATTAACTTTCCTTATCAAATCTACATAGCTAATCCGTGACATCAATAGAAACAGAATCGCCACCCGAAAAACTTTTCTCAACGGCATGCGGCTCAATTTACTTCTGCTCTGGAATTTTCGGCAGCCTGTGCAATTGTGTTTAGAAAATTTTTGTACATACGATATTCTGGTTAATGAATGCGAGTGCAGATTAGCTGTAAAATGCGTTGGATTAGATGGGCAGAGATGCGTGAGACGGTAGAGAATTGCAAATAATGAAGGATTTTTTTAATCACTCTTCCCGTACGCTTTGAAACCATTTTGGTTTTTGATTTTTCAAAAATTCTTCACAGTATCAAAGAGCATAATTAAATATACTCGGTGTTTCGATCTCAAAATCACTGCAACACTGGAGTTTCTTGTTCAAATATTTCTTTGAAGATGAAAAGAAAACCTACTTATGTTCGGACACTCAATTTTTTTTCTCGGACACCTCGTCACAGCTTGTATACCTAGCCATGGGTTACGAGGTGAGGCAAATTAGTCGACGGTGTGTTTCACGCATTTGCATACAACCCGTAGTTACGATGAATAAATGATTATTCGGAAAAAGTAAAATCAGTCAATCAGTCATACGAGCCGACGATTTGCCGACTCTGTTATTTTATCAGGTACAAATAGAACGGGGACAGAGATTGTGCCAAAATAAAAGTCAAGGCAGTAGCAGAGGTCTGGTCTCTACGTATAATACGGAAGTGGCACGCGATCGCGGAAGCACGAAATATGACGGAATCGTCTACTTTGTATACGTATACCAATGCTTTCGGAAGGTTGAATAATTCAGCGAATTTTCGTCGGCAATCAAATCAGACTACAAAATTCAACTTCCTCCCTCGCATTCGAATCTCGAGATACAATTTCAGCCGCACGCGACGCACGTTATTACTATGTATATCCCGGGCGCAAACTTCTAGATATTTGGATATTTCTTCATTTCATTCATATCGTGTCCGCCCATTTGGATAAATTCAAAGTAGGGTTGGGTAAACTTACGCGTTCGAGTCCATTTCGTAGTCCTTCGCTTTCGCCGCGTGCTTTCGTCGGCATCGACAAAACAGCAGAAGCAACGCTGCGAACAGTAGGAAAACTGCTCCGCTTACCACCAAAGCGATCAACGTTGGCGTCGCCAATGTGCCGGACTGTGCAATGTAGGACGGACCGACTGCAAAAGCAAGATATTGGGGATCAGGAAGAGTCATAGAGAGTAGGTACAACTGGTTTTCGTCAAAAGTTGTAAAAATCGCCTTGCAACTGGCGAAAGATCGTGAAAAGGCCCGCAACTACTCACATTCAGCGTCGGTGTACTCTCCGCACTTCTGGTGATCAGCTTTAAGACACAGCCTGACCCTGACGCGAGGAGATTCGTTGACGGCAGCATCGAGGTCGAGAATTCCATCGCGCATGGTTGCGTCACTTCCGAGTACCTCGAGCTGCCAGAAGGTAACGAGCCTCCAAGTGTTGGCGGATCCCTCGGATTTCTCAACGGCGGCAACGAGGGCCAGACAAGTGGGCCCGACGTATATCTTGAGGGACCCGTCCTCCGGGTCGTAGCTGACCCTCTGGGGCGACGGAATCTTCGCGACGGAGGTGGTGGCGCTTATCTCTTCCGAGTAGTCGCTCTCCCCCTTGGCGTTGTAGGCCTTCGCCTTGAACGAGTACGTCTGGTGCTGGTCCAGACTGGTCACGTTACAGGGATTCGACCCTTGGCAGTCCGTCTCGAGCCACTGGCCGGCCGGTCCTCTGGGTGCCGCACAGTCCGAAGCGACGACTTCGTCGCCTCCAGCGGCTCGCCGGTAGGACACGAAGTACTTGGTGTTCGGAAGCCCGCCGTCGAAGCCGGGTTCCCAGAGAAGGACTACGTAGGAAGGGCCGACGTCCATGGCGCTTATCTTGGTCGGTTTCTCCGGAGCACCTTTCGGCTGGAGACGGATGGTGGAGTTGATGGTTCCAAGGCCGTTAGCGACGCGGCAATTGTAGTCACCGTAGTCGCGCTCCCGGATGTCGGTCATCCTGAGGATGGACGTGTAAACGTCGTAGTTGTCGAAGGTGGTGGTGATCTCGTAGTGACCGTCGCTCGACATCTGAAGCGGGGCCGTATTCGTGCCGAAGCTCCATTGGAATTCGGGCTTGGGCCAGGCCTGGACCTTGCACGCGATTTCTGCGGTCTGTTTGAGATTATAGGCGACCTTGTTGTGCTGGTGAACGGCTATCGGCGCGTGCTCCACCTTCAGCATCATCGTCGACTCGACTTTCTTCACCTCGTTCTCAAAGACGCAGGTGTACTTGCCTCGGTCACTGGGGATTATCTTGTCCGTTTGCGGACGAGAGTAACCCACGAAACTCAAGGTCGACTGCACCGTCGTCAGGTTGCTCCTTCCTCCCATCGGCTTCGTGCTCACGTCGTAAAGACCCGTCCCTGCAGTTAGTTCCTCGTCATCCTTCAGCCAGTGGACGATCGGTTCTGGCTTACCTTTCGCTGTGCAAGACACCGAGAACGATGACTCTCCCACACTGTGGTGAAAAATTTATACGTTAGTGGGGTCTGCCGTCGAAGATACTATTATTATCTGAATCTTTACTTGACCCTAATAGGTCACACGTAAGTAGAACCGCATAACGGTCACACTGGGTGATATTCACCCCAAACGTGATATTTTGCTTCGAAAGTGAGTTGTAACATTCTAAAAAAAAAATTTAGGTATTGTTTAAGAATCGCAGAAAAAGTATTCTCAGTTTTCGTAGTCAAAATTGATTGTTTAAATATTGTCACACATCGGGAAACTTGAAGAAAGTGCGAAAAATGTCAAAAAAAGGCTTTTATTTCCCATGAAGAATGGCGCCAAGGGGTCCATTTCAACGACTAAGAAACTGTACGAGGAGTTTGAAAAATGTTTGGCGTGAGATTCACCCCCAGTGACCGTTTACGGTTAACAAAAAAAAAAAATGGGCAAGCTTCTGAAACTATAAAATACCACTGGGAATTTATATCCATCGTGGTTACCACACGACTCTACTTTACGCAATTACTTGGAGGACTAAAAATTGCAGTGAGGCAATTAAATATTTCCACTGAACTGCAAAGAGGTTCACAGAATGGAGCAGAATTTTTTGTGCTTTAAATTGTTGGGATCATTATTGACGATGTTTGTCAAAAGATAAGCTTTGAACGAGTGACGAGAACCTGGAGGCAAGATACGTCTTGGAAATATAGACGGCCGACATTCTTTGAACACAGCTTTCCAAAGTTGCCATATTAAAGTTACTACATCAACTAAATCCATAAACCAAAGAGTAAACAATCGGTACTTGCATTCTCGTAACATGGGGCTGAAGTTTGGTAAGAAACTTGGGTTCCTGGTGCACGGTGAGTTTGACGTAAGCGGGTTCTCCGTTGCCGATTTCATTCATGGCGAGACACTTGTAGGTGCCCTCACTGCCCAGATGAACGGAGTCGATGACGTACTTGGGTCCGAACATTTCGCCAGATAGACCACGTGGGCTCTCGCCCTCCTTCCACCATTTGTACTGCGGCTCGGGCCACCCGGAAGGAATAGCCATGCAGGTGAGTATTACGCGGGATCCTTCAGCGGCGACCGGAGAGTCCGGAGTGACCCTGGCTGGTCCTGGCTTGTGTCGAACGCGAATGACGACCGAAGCTGATGCAAAATGCTCCTTGAACTCGCCACCGGTGGGATGGATATTGTTGACGGCTCTGCAGGTGTAGTTACCGGCATGGTCAGCGGTGACTCTTGTCAGTCTAAGGATGTTGCCGGACTGCCGAAACTCCGGGCGACCTTCCCTGGACCACTCGATGCTCGATGGTGTCGGATTTGCGGACACGTTACAGTGCACGGTCAGGGTGTCCTCCACGTCGGCGTCGCGGATCGAGCCACCTTCAATGGCGACCGTAGGGGGATAAAGGACGTCCAGGGTGAGTGAGTTTTCGCCTTTGCGTTCCAGCCCGTTGTCGGCTTGGCAGGAATAGGTCCCTGCGTCTTGTAGTGTCACCTTTGGTATCACGTGGCGGAAGGTCGTCGCGATGAAGCTGCTGTCCCGCATCCATCTGACCGAGCCGACCGTCGGTTTCGAGTCCACGTCGCAGACAAGGGTGGCGGTCCCGTTCGCCTCGACCTTGAGCGGGTTCTCAGGGCCAACCGTGACCCGCGGGAAGTAGTTGACGTTCAAGGTAACCGTCGCGTCCAGGGTGTGGCCCTTTGACATGGCCCGGTTCCAGACCGTGCACCGGAAGTTCGCCCGATCGTATTCCTTCGTCGGCGTAAGGACCAGAGTCCGCTCTTTGCCGAGGGGCTCGTTCCTCCCAACCTGGTACCACGTAATTTGGGGTTCGGGACTTCCACCTTTGGTGTTGCACTGGAGTTCCAGCCGCTTGCCTTCAGTCGCCGGTGGCGATATAGGCGAGATCACCGGAGGACCCGGCGCCCTTAGAACCGTTAACGTCGTCACCTCGTAGTGGAGGTCAGCCCCGGTTCCTCCCACCTTCACTCGGCACTCGAACTTCCCATTGTCCCTCTCGTAGGATACGTTCCTGATCTTGAGGTCGTATTTACCCTCTTCCGGCTTGTTGAACAGCTCGTAGTCGGTAGCCAGCGAGTTTTCGCTCACCGCGACGTTGTCGTGCTGATCGTGCGCGTGCCTCAGCCAAAAGTACGTGGCTTTTTGACTCGGTGGCGTAAACCGACACGGTAACAATATCGTCGCTCCCTCCTCGGTGTCCATTTGCTTCTCTTCCGCTGCCAGTGCCTGCGTCAGTACTGTAACAGAAACGGTTACTGGTGTCAATTATCACTCTACGATTATTCCTCGAAGTGCATTTGCAGTGCAAAAAAATTCAGGGTTATTGGCCGGGCTTAATGCATGTACAAAAACGCCATCCAGCAATCACGAGCACTGTACAAAGAGGACAAATTATACCGGCAAGAGTTTAAGTTTCAAAAAAGGATCAGACAATCCAACGCAACGACTTAAAGTGGACCACTACAACCAGGTAATCCTGACCACAGGCAGTAAACTACAGATTGTTCTTAACTCCTAGGAAGAAATCACGAACACCCTATAAGAATGATCAGAGACATTAACGATGGTTTGGGCTTTCTGAAACACGGAGGCAAAAAACGATTCATCAGAATGCTCAAGTGGTCAAATGCAGTGCCCGTCGCTGTGCGTTCCCTCTCGAAAGATGTCAAACGGTCAGACCGAATGACCACGTGCGCTGCCATCTCCCCTCTCGAAGCCATCTTAACAAGAAATGTTCAAAGAGTCCCTCTCCCCAAGAATCGGACTTGTCGCCTCTGGGATGTCCCGTTGATCGGGAAAGGCGATAATTCCGAGTTAGCGATGGCCCGCGGGTGTCGATGCGCGGATCGCGAGGTGGATCGACGTATCGGGTTAGGTGAATGTGGGTCGGCTTTGGGTCGGTTAACAGTAAACAGTCGGTGAATGCCTCTATCTGGTTTTTCGAAGAGGGGAGGCCATTGACTGTTGCCGCGTCTCGTCGAGTTGGCCCGCGTTCTTTTCTCGCTTCGACGTCGGCGCGGAGCGATTCGCCGTCGCAAGTGGCGCTACGAACCCCGGTTTCTCAAGCCTGCCACAGTGGGACCTGGTGGGACCGCTCAGTCACCGGAAGAGACGTACTCCACAGCCGTCTCCGGCCGACTGTGAGAACTTCTTTTTCTAATGACACGCTTCGTGGAGCTCGGCCCTGATCACAGGTGGTTTGACCGCCGATTCGATTCCCATCAGCTGGCGAATGTCTCGGGTATTCTACGGTGGGCAATCGACTAGGATGAGCTACGGCCATCGCCCGCAGGGTCCAGCGGGAACCAGAAGAAGAAGAAAACGAAGAAGAAAACGAAGAAGAAGAAGAAGAAAAGAACTAAGAAGTAAGAAGAGGACTCGAGCTTCGACGGCTCATCAATCGTGTTGCACCTTCGTCCGTGGAGAGTCGTGGGATTGACGCATGCGACGACTCGCCTTCGGCTGAATATATTCAACAATTTCAACCTCAAATTTTGCGACATGCAGTTATACAGTTTTATAACAACGCCTCCGTCTTGCATCAGACTCCAAGTTAAGCGCTTTGCGCAAGGCAGAGCCATCGACTAAACTATTTTCTCCCACCGTCCGCTACCCGAGCTTAGTAGATAGACGCAGCTCGTGTAATAATTCAACGTTGCCGCGGAACCATGCGGGCAGGAAGAACCGCGATGACTCTCGTTTACCAAGCTGTAAGTGAAACCATGAGCAAGTGCTGCTGCACTGGCTGTCCGGCGGTAAATTAAACTTTTTCTAACCACCGGGACACTTTCGGAACGGTTTATGTCCCGCCTTGCACCACCGCTGGTGAATTCCGCCAAATTGAGTCATAGTCGCTTGTTTTACGCAAGCTTTGCAACAGAATTTGTCGCCGTTTGTATGCGAGTTGCTTTGTGAATTACGACGAAGAAATTTTGAGAGCACCCGCTTAGAGCGATTGTTCGGAAAGCTTTGCATGGGGAAGATTTTCCTCTGTCTTCTTTGAAGGGTTTCTCAGCTTTTGTCAATTTCTTTGCACGGTGGCAGTTTTCTTCCCCTTGGTAGTTAGGCTGGTATTCGTGTTGTATCTGTATCTGACAAACGGTAACGAGTCGCAGCCCGGTAATCGCTTGAGGGTATCAAAAGCACGAGCTTGCATCGAGTCGAGTCCTCTGCCTATACTTTACACCGACCAGAGAAATATACTTATATCGACTTTCTCCGTTTCCTTCACAGGCTGGATAATATAGGTTCTATAAATAAAACCACCGTGTATCGATTAAACTATATTACGAATTTTTTCATTTGTGTGGATGTACTCACATCCATGTATATACGTATCACTCTACATCTGGCCGTACGTATTTATTTTGGGGGTAGTTACATATGTACTGTATTTTAAATATATACACATACATATGTATATGTGTTCGATAAAATGAATATGCTGACCTTTTGTACCAATTCTGATACATATTCGTATTTCGACATCGGGGATTTATCGGTGGGCGAGTATAACTCGTCGAGTCGATTTCGTACTTCGCGATAAGGGGTGCCTCAATTTTATCAAATTTTATTCATTCATCGTTTCGGAAATAGAAGACGGTCTTCTCGAATTTCAATCTGTTCGTTGAATATACGAGATTTTCGCGAGCTTGAGACAATAAACAAACGGGAGCCACGTGCCTCAATCTTAGGCACAAATAACATTTGTTTCGTTAACATGGATGGATATTATTATGCATCTTTATTATTTTAGTTTAAATTCAAGTGAAGTTTGAGCAAGTTAGACCCGCGCGAAAACAGATTTAAATCCTTGAATTTACTCAAATTTTTAAGATGATACGTATAAATTTCCTCGACTAAATTTGTAGACTATACTATTGGACAACGATTTTATCTGACTAGTTGTAGGAACTTCGTCACTGATTTTTTTATTTATTTATTTAGCATCTGACTTTACAATGAAAATGCGTTCATACACGAACAATGACGAGTCGACGTCTAAGATGGCGCAAGAACATCGCCTCGTTATTTTGATCACTGTAGTCGATGGATATTTGTGACGTAGCAAGACGGTTTTTCCGTTCACTTAACCCTCCGGGTTCATTACTGGAATTACTTTCTGAGAAGCTAATTCTGTTCTCGCCATGTAACTCTCATGACTTTCAGAAAATTTGGGCCTCAATAACACTTGGAAGTATTAAACCGAATGACTTGGCGCAGTAATTTAAGAATACTCGCAATATAATGAGACATACACATTATAAATTCTATTTGTAAGCTGTTTCACTTCTGAGAATGTTAATCGTCGCATATTTTCGAAATGTATCATGAATTTCGAAACGAGCAGAATTGTTTGCTCGTACGGTTACATAACTTGCGAAGTTGATCTCTTCGAGGAAATACATATCGACTTTCATACGTTCCCTATTTCTATGACATGGAATTGTTCCGAAGAGTCTTCAAAGGACTGGGGATAACCTTTTCTTGACGTATCGACATCGATTCATAAATTCTCGCAACGCATTCCTCGACATTTACCGTATCATCGTAGAAACGTGTAAGAATCCTTGGAAGCTCTAACCCGTTTTAGATATTTAAAATCGATAATCGTATAATTCAAATAAAACGTACACAGCAGAAGATCAAACTAAAAATGCTGCCTCATCCGATTATTTTTCCGAAAGACTCTCCTTCTGTGGCGTCATTTAACAACAGTTTCATCTCCTTTCCCCGAGCAATGACGAAGCGCTTCTTCATCTTCCCGCAGCTTTCCCTTATTCATCGAAATCGTTACCGTTGCTCGAGCTCTGGTTTCCGGCGAAAAGAGAACGTCTTCGGTTCGTGTCAAGGGTGCGAAATCTCTCGACGCCGTTCCGTTGTATCTATCTAAAGCGATTCTAACAACGAGTGACATTACCGAAAGTTTCCTCGTCCGATTCGACTTTTCGACAGGCCTGAAAGAGACCCGAGATGATCGATGGCTGCAGCTGCATCGCCGAAACGCGAAGCCACAGATTCGTTGCAAAAAGTTTTTTACACCTGTCGGTGCGGCCTTCGATCGGATTGTTTAACAGCGAAGATCTTACGCGCAGGTGCCAGTGTGTATAATAATAATTGAGGACGGCGATCAAGCAGCTTCGTCGCAGCTCGGCGTGGAGGGAAAGAATTCTTGTCAGTTGACGTCACTCGTACAACACTCGGTGTGCCAATGCTTTGGTAATAATTAACGACGTGCGTGAGGTGACAACACGATCTCCGGGAGTGGAATTACTCGGAAAATCGACGGCTGAGGATATTTATTAATTAGCAAAGATATTGCGACGCAGCCTGTAGCGGATTACGTACGAATATTAGTCGTAGCAGAAATCGTTCCGAGAAATGTCGATCTCAAGTGAACGGTGCACAAGCGAAAAGAGAGAGGCGTGTGTAATTGTGACACAAGGCCGTCATTTTGCTGCATGATGCATGGATCGGGAGATCGAGACGGAGATTTAGATACGGGGAAAAAAGTGGAGCGGCAAATTGGCGGTAGCCATAACGAGCATTGTTTGCCCGCTGTGTAAAGGGTAAAAATTAAAGCGGGTGAAGTTGGTGACGTTACTGTGACGATTCACCGTTGTTTCGTAATTTCACGAATCTCTGAAACGCATTAAATTATAATCAGGCAAAGCGGTGATTCATATTTTCAAAACTTAGCCACTTCAGAGTCACTGAAAAATTGAAAAATAGTTATTTTTTCCCCCAATGTTTCGTTACGCTAACGCTGCCAACTTCAGCCCCATAAAAGTAACATACGGTATCGACTGCTAGTGAAAACCGCCGGGTCAGATATGGCATATAAGTAATTCACGTGTGCACGAGTCGCGATGGTTGAAACTTGTCCCGTGCATAACATGCTTCTTTACTTGTTTTTCTTTCTTTTTTTTTTTTTATACTACATAGACCTTTTTTCATAACCCGTTCCCTCGATACGTCGTCCGTTTGAATTTCTCCTGTTCTGCGCGCCGAGGGACGATTATCCCGAGGGAAACTCGACGCGTGGTTCGCTTTCAGGCTGTCAGATAGCGCTGCGTGTTCGTTTCGGTTATTCTTGGTAGTTGTAATACCGGCAGATGAATTCGGTTTGAAAATTATTGAAAAACTTGGAGGAAAGTCGAAATTTTTAGCCTTGTCGCAGGTCTACGGGCTTGATGGCATCGTTTAATTTTCAGTTCATCGATCATTGCAGGTTGATAAAATAATTCTGCCGTTGGAAAAAACGTTTACTTTTATTCAGGAAAAACTACTTGATTACACGTGTGTGTAGTTGGAAGTTTGAAGATTTGATAAATTGATACGATTTTGACATGCACGTATTTTCAGAAGCCTGGCTTTCTTTCCCAGAAGTGAAATGAAACCCCCGTCTAAGTATAGAGAGAGAAAAAAAAAAAAAAAAAGAATCGAGAACTTTTTCGCGTATCTCTGTAGAAAGTTCTTTGAATATCGTTGCGCGTTTCGAGATACTCGAGCGACGTTTTCCTTCCGCATACGTCGACCTTTTCAATACGAGCTTGTGCCAACAAGCAACGATGGCAGGTGTAGATACTCAATAAGAAAATTGGTAAATACGAAGGATGGAAAATCTTTGGGAAAGACTTTGGGGCACGATTTTCCGCGAGTATAAAATGTGTGTATAAATACACCCATACACATAATACGCGTTACACATGCGAGGTGGATTATTGTTTCAGCGCACGAAGGCGGGTACCGGTTGATTTTATCGACGAGTGTCGAATCGCCTCATTCGTACACGTCGTCACGTACCGCTGTTTACGAAAACGCTACGCTACATATGCCTGACCCCGTTTTCTTAATTCCACAGAATTATCGGTACCTTCGGATTTTCGCCGTCTCCGGCTTGAACTTGCATTTGGCGCAACTGGCACGGGGAAAGGTAAAGTCGTCCTGTGTCGTTAGCCGGATAATTCGAGCTGCATAACGGATTGTCGATTTACGAAACGTGTGGAAATCGGTGACGACGAGGGAGTGAAAGCACGACGGTTAAACGTCGTAGTGTACGAGCCAAGATAACTGTTGTAGGATCACTCGGGGACGACTTGTTCGATCTAGCGGTAAATAATATGACCATCCTGGCGTAGTAAACTGTGCGATATGATGTACCGAGAGTACGTAATTCGCTGCAGGCATTGCGGTTTATGCGTAATCGCCGTCGAACCCATGAATCGGATCGAAGATTTTTCTCCCAGTTTACGAAACGCGCTTTTTAAGCAGCTCTAACTCGCCTGGCGATTAAGTGACGCGAAATATACGCAAGCTTTAATCGGTACCAAAATGTTGGTCAGATAACATTGAAACATTTGGCGGAATTGCAGGACACAGACACCGAGTGGAAACTTGAGAGGTAAATTGTTTTCGATACGTTATCGCGACGGTTTTAATTCCGAGCTGCACGCAGCTTGTATCGTGATTTTTGATCCCAAGGAGGGGATAAGGCGGCTCTAAAATGGAGGACGGAGAACGTGATGCGAAAAAAAAGAAAGATATTTCAAAGCGCGAAACGAGCTGCCGAAAAATCGGACCCTGGATTTCGAGCTACAAGACTCTGCGAGTAACTATTTATATGACAGTGCTAATTTCTGTTTTATTTTAGTTTTCGATTCCGTTTGGTTGCCCGGATCGCGCTGCTTCGAGTTTTCCCGATTTCCAATCTCGGAAAAGTTTCGACTCGAAGCTCGATGTTTGATTCCTGCAGACTGTGCAGCGATTACCTTGCACCTAAATATGTGGTCTCTGCCAATTTTCCGCCAACTCCTGCGCTTTTATTTCGTCCCGAATCGAAGTTTCACCGCTCGAGTTGCTCCCAATGCAGATTGCAATTCGTTCGGCGATTAGCGGGCGCTGCAACGAAATTGGAAATACGCAGAAACGGTGCAGGATTTGGCGATGTTTAGCGAAACTCAGGTAATAACGTGAAATAAAATTCCTCCGTGCCGAAAGCGCTCATCGTCGTGCAGGAAACGCTCTTCCGTTTCTTTGCGTTTCACCTGCGGTTGCAGATACGTGACGCCAGTCGCATTTACGTGACAGCTGCCATGACGTGGGAGTACGGATCTCTGATTCAGACTATTAGGATAGCTGCTCGGGTATAAGGAAATCGAGAGCCGACGTGACTCACAGTCGCCGAACAACTAATTAAAACTCGGCGCAGTTTGAACGATTTCAAAAATTCAACGCAAGACGCGTATCTGTTTTTGCATCAAGAAAATTGTGGAGGTGTCGGAAAAGAAGATGTAACTTTCTCCCGTAAATCGTCTCGATTTTTATTCAAGTTAAGAAAAAAAAAAAAAAATGGGGTTTGTTCAACATGAGCTAGGGGATAAAAGCCTGCCACTTATACTCGTGTAAAACTTTAATATCTGAACAAGTTTCCGTACGTTGCTGATACAAAGCTGAAGCTAGCGCGTGTTAAATTTTTTGGAAATAGAAAAATGCAGTTCAGCTCTATCCTGATAATTCTATAAAAGTATTGGGGATTCATGGCATTTCACTAAATTTTGATTTTCGGACCTTACTACCTTATTCGAATGAACGTTATAGAGCGTTTGGCTGCTAATTTATGAGGATGAAGTTGGTAACGTTACTGCAACGATCCATTTTCAGGAAAAATTGTTGTTAATTCTCATTTTTGCGACTTTCCGAAATTTAGTAAACCACCGTAAACAAAATATACACTAATTCCGAAAAACCAACTCTTCGAAAGTCATCCTCAAGTTCCTCAAGATCGGGATACTAAGAATGGTGATACGAATTTCCAAATTCTCCTCCCAGAATTTGGAATTTCCGGCCAAACTTTCTATTTCGCTTCCCCCCCCCCCCCCCCTTCAATTCCCTCCCTGTTTATCAGAAAATGGGCTTCTAGACGGACCCGTCCTTTTCGCAGGCTAAGCCCGTTTTTCAGGGCTTTAACGGTGATCCGGTCCCCGGTGACCCGGGCACGTTGGGCACGTTGGGCACCCCGGGGACACGAGGGGCGGTCTCAACGACGGAGCATCTGCCGACGATACAGGCGATGCATGCGGCACAAAGAGGATCCCCGAAAATCCTGCAGGATTCCGTTTACCCCCCAGGAAAAAATGGTTAGCCAGATTTTTTTCACCGAGAAAGTAGAGAGTTTCTCCATTCCGGGTCAGTACAAGTAACGTTGAGTTTTCATCGACCAAGCGTGATTGAAAGCTCAAATTTTTTTCGAGCCTGTACGATAATTTGCCTAGAATTCGCTACTTCGAGCTTTGGTACAGGTCATAAACGAGAATAACTTTTTATTTGTCAAGCTTGATCGGTCGAACTTCAAGGTGCGCTATTTCGAAGCCGCTCAAGTTTCAGCAAGTCGTTAAAATTCTGATGCGAGAAAGTCTGCAGAACGGCTGGATTTGTAGAAAGTGGAGTATAGTTGTACGGGTGGTCGAATTCGCATTGAATCGAATCGAGGCTTGGCGGCCATGGAAATTTTCATTCGCTGCTCGACGTTTGATTTCTGGTTAATTTCGTTGCGTTTCGTTTCGCCCAGAGGCCGAAAAAAGTGGGAGGTGTTTTTCGGAGTGGGAGAGAGAGAGAGAGAGAGAGAGAGCGGGAATGTTAACGATTGCCGTCCGTCTGACCTTTTCTCTCTCTTCGCTTCTTCGCCGATTTACCGTCAATTCTGACAACTCACCTGACAGGATGAGAAAAACTGTGGAGATGGTGCTCCTCCGACTGGAGGTAATCCCGGCCATGACGTCACCGCAGGATGCAGCAAGTTGCGCGGGAAAAATTTGAACGAAGCGCGATAATCCGCGTGCACCAAAGTTGCCCCGAAACGTAGACGATTACGGGGGATGAAACGAAAATGTCGGAAAGCACGCAGCGTTCGTTCCGCGACTCTCACCTTAAGTTTATCATTTTGCTTAGGAAATTTCGTCGTCAACTTTAACAAGCAACTTCACCCGCACCTCGAACTGCACTCCGGAAACTTTATCACCGTGCATGAAATACCCCGAGCACTCCAACTCGATTCCTATATATTTGAACGATTTGTGCGACCGCTGATTTTTTCTGCGGATCAAAAACGTTCCGCATCGAAGAACGGAAATGACGAAATTACATTAAAGGCCACGATTAATCATCGTATAAAAAGATACGACGAAAACTCAAACTTTTAGAGTTCACCGCTCTGCAGGCACCTCCGGTCGTGTAAAAACGGTTTCCGGTCGCTCTTCACCGGACGTAACCGAAAACCTCTGGCTCTTTGTCACTTTAAACCGCAGGTCGAACCAAACTTTTTATTCACGTAAAGGTGTGCCGTTGCATTATACATGTGTATCCCAGTGGGTGGTGTCGCTTTCGTTTTTTCTTTTTTACTTTTTTTGGTTTCTATAAATTTTTTATCATCCACGCGTTTTTTTTTTTTTTTTTTTAACTAATGTTTTCACGTTCCCGCGGGTAAACTTTCCAGCCGTTGTTTCATCCGTTTCCGTTTCGGCTTTACACGTCACCTGCACTTGAACAGTTGAAGCGACTGCATGCGCAGCGATGATAAAGTGTAGCAACGTCGCAGCACTCGCGAAACGGCGACACAATTTCAGAAAATAAAGAACAAACAAAAAAAAACTTAATAAATATACAGGTTTCGGAAACACTTTTCACTGCAGGCAGATATTCCCTTTTTGCACTTTATTCTTTCACTCAAGAAATACAATATTTTACACACTTCGTTACAGGGTAAGTTTCACCCTCCTATAATCGTTAGTTTTTCCACGCAACGTATATTAAAATATTACATTAATCGAATAAGTTTCGTCCCTTCCCTTCGATAACTCGGTGTTAAAAAATCCCAAACGCACGTATATAAACTACGTACGCCACTCGATATAACGGGTGAAAAATCGCCTATCACCGCACAACTAGCGAGCGGACTTTTCAACGGTCGCTCGCCAACTGAACAGAGAGACGCGTAGGCCAGCCGATCAACCCCCACCAACCCCTGGCGGGTCCCCCTTCTCCGCCCCCATAATCCCCACTACTCGTCGTGTGGAAGTAACCGCCGCCGCTCGTCGTCGCGACGCTTCTTTTTTCACCTAGCGTGCAGGCAGCAGGCGCGCACACGCACACGCCATGTGTGCAAACACACACGTATACACGACTGCATAAGCAGAGACGAGTTTTGTGCCATGCGTGCGATACACGGACACAACGCGACAAGCGGGATTTCGGTGTGCGTGGTTCGTAGTTTGGGCATGGGTCGGTGGTCCCCCTCCCTCCCGCCCTTCCTATCGCCCCGCCGCCCCCTCTCTTCGCCCTTCGCCCTTCGCCCTTCGCCACCTTGCCTCTGGAACCCCCCACCCCTGGCACTTTGGCCCTTCGAAGGTGGCAGGTGGTTCGCTTTTCGGCCAGGGGCCAACTGTTTTGTCTGTCTCGGCCTTCTCTCCCTCTCCTTCTCTCTCTCTCTCTCTTCCTCGCTCGACGATGATGCACTCGTCGACGGCCTCAATTTTTCGAACCTGAAATTATTTCACCGCGAGAAGAATCTTCCTTAGGTAGGTAGATATATGCTGTGCAGCATCTGTGCGCACGCGGCTGCGGCACGACCGATACCTCACCTGAAATCGTTTTGCGGACGGGTTGGGCGAGGATCTCGTTTCTTTTCTTATTTTTTCATTGTTATTTTCTTTGGTTCGCGGGTTTATGTACATTTATCATCCCCCCCTCCCCCTTGCCCCTTTTCCCTTTATTCTTTTACACTTTGGTTTTTAATCGCTACGCGCATCCAGCCGATACACTGGTATCGGGATTATTAACTCATCGATCGTACCCAGGATACATTATAAAACTGTGTACAAGTATATGTACCCCACGGTGCTCGAAACTTTCAAGTAATTTCGCGTTGATACTGTTCTTCTTTATCGTATCTTTTGGCACGGATTTTTTTTCTTTTTTTTTTTTATCGGTCGTTTCAAATTTCGCGGTTGGTGATGATGAAAAGCCGAGGTTAAAAAAGACGTACGGACAAAAATCTTTTTCTATTATACGAATGATCCGATTGAACCGGTTATAAACAGTCTTGAAGTCGATCACTGTAAGGGTGAAAGATGGGAAAAAAGTAAAACATCGGTGCTTGATGTTATTTTTATTTTTTTGTCCATTTTTTTAAAAGATTACCGAGTCGAGTATTAGCGGAATATTAATTTTATCAACTCATTACAGTTACTACAGTTGTGGCTTTAATCGGCCTTCGAAGAGCGTTAACTCGTTAAACTTGTTCTATCGGAGTCTCGCTTCGGCAGCCAGCGTACGACAGCGCATTTAAAATTTTGCAAAATGAGACAAGCTTATTGGATGCTCGCGTTGTCTGCTCGAGGCTCGCGGTAAAGTTCGAGTCTGCGTTACACGTAATGAGAATCGCGAGAGTCTGCAGGGTTCGGAGGAAAGCCACTTATGGTTGCGGCAAAAGTTCTCCCTCGAGGAAGCGTCTCGCTGCACGATATAACCTGCTTTTCATGCCTGCAATGTGACGTCGACGCTTCGGATCCCGTCTAAGTCGGATAAAGGCGCTGCCGGGTTCCAAATTCACTCCAACTCTCCTTTCGCCCTCTGATAAACCCCCGTAACCACTCGAAGACTGCCGAAGTCGCCTTCGCAGGGTTCCTTCGAAGTTTGGAAGCTACTTTCGCGAAGGATTCTGCCAAGATCGATCACGGGACGTTTAAAAAAATCGATCTCACAAATCGATTTTTTAAATTGCCTGTTTTAAATTGCTTCATTCGATCTTTCATGCTTGGAGTACACGATTAGTTTATTATGTCAAATTAAGATCGACTCGCGATTCTGTACTTTTGATCGACGCGGTGCACGCAAATTTTCCATGAGATTTGACGCTGCGTGATTGAAATTTTGACAGCTGATGTCGCGGGCTTAGAGTTATTTAGTTATTTCTATGCTTCGGACTTCTTCAAGTTCAGAAGAGATTCGAAGTATAGAAAATTCAAAATTCAATAATTAAGGTTAATTACAGAAAACGATAGTGCAAAATAATCCGAATTCTAACAAAATTTGAATTTCCACGTTATAAAATTCTATAATCTCTGCTTTTTTAAAAATTTGATACCGTTAACTCATTAATTTCTAATTTTTAATTTCATTATTCTAATTTTGTCGATTCCGTACTTCGGTTTTTCATTCTTCACCCTTCAACATTTTCGCTTTATTTTCTCTACCTCGCTTTTCGAAATTTTGAAATCCTACGAAACTCCATGACGCTTGATCAAAATACGTCTCTATATTACGTGTAGAATCGTCAGAATTCTGACCGTTTATATTTTACCTTTCTATACTTTGATCTTTATGCATTTTTGAAACCTGATATTGTGACTTTCACTCTGCACTGCGGTATTTTATACTTCACTTCAGGGCTTTCGTTAACCACTCGTAACAGAATTTTCCATATCACCAGCTGCTCTCGCTAATAATCACGATTTAAATCATAACGATATTTCGGATCGATCCATGCCGAATCGACGTTTCATTGGGCTCGAATCCTAATCGAACAGATTCTCGAGGAACCGATTCAGAATCAATCCAAGAATTGATTACCTCGGAAAAATGGAAGATCCACTTTACGCAGGTAGTCGGCATTTCGATTACCTATACGTCGGTCGACTAGGATTACTCGTTCGCCATGCCTGGCCGCAGCGCATCTCTCTGCTTCCCAGCTATAGTGTTCGAAGAGCAAAAAACACCTTTCCACTCGGCTGCTTCTCCGAGCTGCAGGTGTCCGTCTTGGGTCCGTCGACAGGTATCGGGCCCCGACGCGGCGACGCGCGACGTCCGTTCTTCCAGGATTCGTTGGAAGACCCAGCCGGAAGAGCGCCCTGCTCTGTCCTGCCCAAGTTCGAGATAACTCTTCGTGGACTAAACGCCTTCTTCTTCTCGCTGAAACTTTATTAAATTCCGTCCCCTGTTCCCATATATTCCGGGTATTTTCCCGCTCTTGGTCTTCAGCGGTATTAAGGGACGAGGCAAAGGGTGAAGGAGTTTATTAAAATCTCACTGACGCCGGGAGGGGGGCTGGAATCGCTCGCGGATCACGTTCGGCTAAATCGGTTGCTGCAGGGGGATGGTTTATGCCGCGTTACCGTGTATTCGCCGCTTTTCATCTCTCATATATTATTCATGTGTATAATTCTGAACAGTATATACAAATATCCGCTGAAATACTCCCGCGCGGTTGTTTATACTTAGGTACTTAGGTACTTACTTTTTTGCATAACAGGATATAAAGTGTTTCAATAAAATCGCCGCGGAGATTCGAAGAAATTGTAATCACTGGGTCCGATTTTTGGGATCAGATCAAGTTGGTGGGTTTGTTATTTGTTTTTTGAATCAAAAAAATTCTATTTTCTCACCGACGCAGACTCCCCGATCAGCGATAATGAGATTATTCGAGGAAGCGAGCACCCGGCCGAAATTTACAAGCACGATGGAATAATTCTCGAGCTTTCGAACGGGGAACCGAATCGGGATAAGGTGAAGCGTCAGCCGGCGAATTCACGCGTTTTCCTAATTAAGGCCGAAGCGCGAACGAATCGTGAACGCCCCTGCACGTCACGCAAAGGCGAGGTAAGGAAAGGGAAGACCGGGATCGCAAACGACCTTTTAACTATCCAACTACCCCGGCCGGTCCCCTAATTAAAATGTTAACTTACGCAAATTAAACCAAACACTCGACGCAGTTGCAATCTTTCGACAAGTTTACTCTTCTCTTCGGGACCGTGAAGCGCGGTGCTCGCAGTTCGCCACCGCGTGACAAAAGCGACTAAACCCAACAACTTGGCGCGTTCGCCCGCAAGCTCGAGCTTCGGGGCGAGAAACTTTCCCAAAAGCGATTCGGTCTACGTTTCCGAATTATCAAACCCCCGAGAGAATCAATCGCCTTTAAGGGAGGTGCGGTGCGATCGACAAACGGCTGCCGAAGATCGTCACCTGCGGGTTCTCAGGCGATGCTAATTCCCGGTTCCAGAAACCAGTTTGCATGATTCGAAATGCCGAATTCGGGAGGAGCGGCGTTTCGGTTCGGCTACGCGACGACGATATTCAAGGACGAAGGAGACGCGGCTCGACGGGCGCATATCTCTTTGGTTCACCGAGTGTTGTCCCTTGCCGGGTTGAAACCGCCCTGAATCATTAATGGGTCGTCTCGTGTACCGAAGCTTAATTACCTCCTGGTGACAGCTTACGCAATAATTATGCACGCGTCTTCGTCCCGGATTTTGGCCGGCAGGCAGGCGCGAATTCGCGGTTGCAGGGATGGCCGTTTGATCGCCCCTTTGATCTCCGTATGCACCCGGGTGCCCGTGCTCGCCGTTCTAAACAAAATAAATCCCGGGAAAACACCTCCCGCATTTACCGATTGAGCCAAAGTTTAAGTTTGCCGAGCCAAGTGGGTGAGTAAATTCCTGGATTTCACGAGTGCGCGGATATCGTTCTTCGAAAGCTCCTCGTTGGCTGGACGAACGGTGGTTTAAGTTCGGCTATTTCCAACGGCACTTCCGTTGGTGTAAGTAAGCAGCGTCATTTCCATCTACCGCACGAATTTGTGATCCGATTTCTCACCCCTTGTGGACACTCTCACGTTGCCCTGCCAAATTATGGATATTCTTCGCGGCTCGTTCGTTATCTTCTTCTTCTTACTTACTCTCGCCCCGAGTTACGTACGTTCGTACGATGCTTAAACCAAACACCGTCTGTCACGACGGCTTTCAACGAGCTCGTTGAATTTTCCCAAAATCCGACGTACCTTCCGACCACGTCCCGAGGATACGGGGCTTTCGAAGAACAGCGCCAAATCTCCTGCGGCGAAACTCTCCCTAGTCTCGATTTCTCTCCTCAAAAACCCATTAGCGGGAGTTTATTTCGATACACGTCTTCGGATTATCGCAGAATTTTTGAAAACTCTTGCCATAAGTCGTGTGTTTTGCCTTATTAAAAAAACTCCAAAATGTAACCGATCGACTTTTTTGAATACATGAACACAAGTCGCGAAAAGTGATTATGGTCCTTATGATGGGGGATGACGAGTCTCAAAAGAATTTTCAAGAGGCTTCGGCGGGTGACACGGTGACCCTTCGTCTCCCCTTTTCTCTCCCTTTCGCTCTCCGAGGATCGGAATCCCCCGGTTGTTCCGGATCGAGCGAATTACGGAACTTTTCTAACGACCGTCACAATTTGAGGCTCGTCAATCTTCGATAATCTCACGTCGCGTCTCGAGGGCGGGAGCCCTTCTCACCCCCTCTTATAGGGTCGCTCCTTCGACCTGCGGTGCGGCGGAGAAGTTCGTTTAGCATTACAATATCGGGCCGAATTGGGCCGCTTAATTTCACCAAATCCCGCTGCAGGCTGCAATCGCCTAAATGCGCTTCTCGTCGTGGGCGCGCGAATAAAAGCAGCGCGCTAATATCCTCGGGATATAAATATGGAAATTTTTCCTCGGTCCTCCAACGCAAATACAGATCCGGAAGAGAGGCGAATTCAATGCCGCATCATGCCTCCTGCGTCTCGTTTCAATTCCAAAGCAACGCGCACAAGATATTTATATACGAGTTTACGTCGTTCGACTCTTAGGTATATTTATTCAATTTTGTCGGATACGTGCGTATTTTTACACGCCGGATGTTCTTTGGACGCCTGCAGAAAATTACGAGTTGGGTTGACGAAAATTCTCGATCGCTCGTACGTAGGGGGCGTGAAATAATTATACGCGCAAATATTCCGTTTTCGAAAAAACGTTACGAAATTGTTTGACGCAATTTTATCACGACGAAAAGGGGATTTTCGTAAAGGGACGAATTCACGCCAAGATATATCGAACACTCGGAACCCTCGTGTGGTGGAGGAATATTTAGTCCATACAGATATTTCATCTTTTCTTTCATATCGAAATACAATAAAGAAGGCAGGAATTTTTCGTTGGCTACAAATATTTTCAATGCCATTTAATTTTCATCGGCTATTACAGCCGACATCAAATAATTAAAATCGTTCCTAAAAGATTCATCACCCAAAAATACACGTTCAAAAGTTCGGCGTCTAAATTTCGGATCAGTGAAAAATGGAAAGATTCCCAACTACCATTCGAATGGGTTCAACTGCACCGCAGGCGTAAGTCAAGGGTCTTCAGTGATACGGATCAGCGTAGGTATAACACGTGCAGAGCAAAGAGTGTAAAGTACCTGTTAATTTCCGGTTTCGCTTCCTGGACGACGGTCTATAAACGTCGTTTGAGCCAGGCGAAAGCGGTGTAAGGCACACACGGTACCTGAGCCATAATTAATTAATTAATTAAACATAACCGGGGCATAAATACGCTGCGGCTGGACGGTGGCAGAGAATAGCAAGTCGCGAGTTGCGAAACGCGTGCAATTACCGCTGTTGCGTGAGCATGGAATAAGCGAATGTACAGGGTGAGGAAAAAGTATCAAAGCCCCTAGAAATCTCGCGGGGTTCGGTGAAGAAAGAAAAAAAAGAAAAAAATCACCAAGGTTAAATCTTGGGTAATTTTTAACGAGGGATTGAAATGGTGACCTTTGATTTGACCTCGACTCTCATCTTTTAGTTCATTTTGAGATTAGCTTTGATTTTTCAAACGGGAATCCCAATATTTGGTGCCAGAATCGAAAAGAGCGGGAAATTTTACGTTCCAATATATGTTAAGGTCAATGGTCAACGTGGCCTCTACGGATCAGACAAAGGTCAAAGTTATGCTTGGTAACAATAATGGTGATAATTTTTAAGATCCGGATCTCACGCAAGATGTTTCACGCAACTTTTAAGATCCAATCGGATCGTCCTGACCAAGACTGACAACTTTTGTGTGAAAGATCTCGCATGAGATGTGGATCCTTAAAATTATTCGCGTTATTACCAAGTTACCAAGTATACTTTTGACTTTTATCCGACCCGTAGAAGTCACCTCGATCCTAGACCTTAACACATCTTTCCCATTCCCATGTTCTCGTTTGAAAAATCAAAATTGATCTGAAAAAGACGTCGAGGATGAGGTTCGAGTCAAATCAAAGGTCACCATTGAATTCCTTGTTAAAAATCACCCAGGATTTAAACTTGTTATTTTTTTTTTTTGTTCACCGAACCCCGCAAGATTTCTAAGGGCTTCCGTACTTTTTCCTCACCCTGTATAACCGCTCTTTGCGAGGTCGTTCGCCATCCGTGCATTACAGAAGTGGACGGGCAGGCGGCTCGGAGGTAGAGACAGAATTGACTCGCACCGTTCCTGCGTAAATCATTAGCCTAATACGTGCGTCCCGCTGAGAAAAGGGCCGAAACTGAGAGAAGCCAAGTTTTGGACTGCCCGTTCGTTACCGCGAGCTGCCAGGGGTGAAGGTTAGGGTCAAACGAACCAACTAATTGCCAATTAGTTCTGACCGCGTTGCTTCGAAAACGAGTCTAAGCAGCCCTACGCTTATCGTTCCCGTTATATATCCGGACTTGAAACGAATCGTCATTGTAAAATTTTCGCAAATAGGGATCGCTACGAAAATGTGATGAAAATAAGTATTTGGTCTGATATTTACCGTCACCCTGCAACATATTTTTCAGGTTTGAAAATGAAGTACACACTGAGAGAAATTTTTAGTTCCGGTTACCGCTCGGTCCTTGATTATTTTCATTTTTTACCACAATCGAAGAATATAGTTCTAGGTAGAAAATGGAAATTAGTTTTCTAGCTGTTGACGGAAAGTCTAGTATCCGTTACTATTCTTTCTCATTACGATCACTGTTGCTATATTTTCTTGCAGCTGTTGCGAAAATTTAATGCTTGTGCAACTATAAATTGACGTTAAAGTCTTGTTTAACTAAAAAAGTAGAGTAAACCGAACGAACTGATTTCGCGTTGCAATTACCAAAAAAAGGATCGACGATAGCGCAAAATGGTTACGTGTAACTCTTTTTTCGCAATTCCGACAATATTCGAACAGTTTTTTTAACGATACCTGTTTTACCGAGATTTTCTAGTTACTGTGACAAATGAAATTTTTCTCAGTGCACGCTCATGCACCGTAGACTGTACGTAGGTATTAGTAATCCACAATTGCTAGAAAAGTTTCTTTTCCTTTCAGTCACACATCGGGTCCTTGAACTTCCGATATTGGTTGAAGGTTTCTGGGTGCGATGGAAGTCGCTTCGTCGGACAAGCCTCGCGAGTCTGCAGTATTTCCCTTTTTTAAATTCAGGCACACGGTACCGACTCGGTTCCGGCGTCACTATTTCCGGTATTTTCATGGACACTTGTACAAAGTATGGGTATAACGCGTCTAGCTGGGACTGGTTTGAATAATAGGAGAGTGGTACCGGGGCATTTATATTCATGTATGTACACCGCGGCGAGATGTAGGCGTATTAAAAACCCGAGAAGCAATGGAAACAGGTACCACTTACAGTCTCGCTGCGCAGGTACTTCCACACGAGCTAAACAGATTTTACCCCATGGTCGGGGGCCGGCGCTGATGGGAACGCTGCTGTTCTTCCACGTCGACGACTTCCTTGTTCAGGTGGAATACAAAGTTCTGGTTGTAATATCCGGAGAAACTTTCCGACCACCTTTAGGCGACGAAAAATACTGTATGTATATTATACGTTCGTGTCCGTTCTCGTCATTTCTTAGAGGCTAATGCGCTTATCCTGATACGAGAAATCGCGTAATCACTGCTGCCTGGAAAGAGGATGAAGAAATGTCGCTCGTGTGGGTCTACAGTGAATTAATTCCGTCTCACGAGAAAATTAACCTAGTATAGTTTTGCGACTTTGACGTAATTATAATGATTCGATGTTTGCTAGCAGTGCGCAAGCGACTTGGAAGTCGATGCGAGTAGCGAGAGAGCCGGGATAATAAATGGCAATCCGACGATCCAGAACTATGCTGAAACTGGCAAATCCATTATCAGCGATGTTTAAACACCGTTTATTCCGCGAAGAGGTTCAGAGACGAGCGTTTGTACCAAGCCTGCGTGAGACCGACGCAGCGCCGCGCATCAAATGCAATTTCAAAGTAATTTCATCGCTACCGCGAACAGTAATTATTCCGACGATATACCGCGGCTTGTGAATGCTCCTTTTTTAATTCTCTCCGTCCTGTGAGTATTGTTTTTCTTCCCTTCTGTATTATTTACGACGTTGTTAAGTAAAGTTAGCGTCAAGTTTTAATTGAAAACCGATACGCGAGCTCTGTCGATATGTTTTCCGCTCGCGGGTTGCGGGGAAAAAAAATATCGCTTTTATAGCCTCTAATCTCACAGATAAAGATCGATGAATGTGCACGCTTGGAAAACCTGATTTCCTGAAAATCAGCGCCGAATCAAGTCTGAATCATCTGTCTGAAGCTGCAGAGCAGCTGGGAAAAGTTCCGAAGGCTTGAGGGGGTAAAAATGAGGTGTCACTCTAGGCGGAAATAAGAGAGAAAGCGGGGCTGCGAGTCGAGTTGCACACCCGTCACTCGAGAGACAAAACAAATTGACAATTTTCAGGTCTAGCCGTCGCTTTTGCCGCGTGTGTCCCAAAACCCGGGGGTGATCAACCCCCAACCCTTGCAGTCGGTGGCTCGACCAATTCCACGGATAACCGCGTCTGCAGGTAACGGATAAATCCATTATCGGGGATTCCCCCTTTTCTTCTATCGAAAATCGCGCGTGCCAGACTCGTGACAGTTACACGGCTGTACCGTTAAATGGGTTGTGTGTGTTCTTTTCTTATTTTTTATTTATTTTTTTTAATGGTACCGCGGTGCCCTCGTTATGTTCTTATTAAATCGATTCCGTCTTCCCGACCGCGATTATCCGACCCAATTTGGTCCGTATACATATAGTTATACGAGCGGTATCCGAAACGTGGATGAGAATTCGGTTAATAATGAAAAAAAAAAAAAAAATTCCGTCCACTCTTTTTCGCGTTAAAAGTACTAATTTTTCAATTCGCGAATAACGCTTAACGCGGTGACGAGTTCTAGCATTACAAGGCCATTGTCTGACGGATAGTCGCGACGTTAGTTACAACTCGAAGGATTTTCGCAGCGGTAACTGAGCGTTATGTGACTTGGAGAACGAATGCCGCAATATTCCCGACACATCCGCGACATTCTGCTAACGCGCTTGAAAAAGCTAATAAAAGCATTCCGTCGTGTTTGCGCGTTGAGAACGTGAACGGCGAGTTTCGCATTCAGGGGGGGAATGAAATTTTTATTTTATTTTCCGCGTTACCCGTCCTCCCCTCCCTCCTCCCCTCCCCCATGTCGCCCTATCTTTTCTTTCACGGAATGAAAAATGATAACCTGAAACAATCGTCGTACGTGTTTTATCAACCGTTCGTCCCACTTCTGTTCACAATTTCTAACTTAACTCTCGACCTTCTCCCATAAGACTTCAATATTTTCCGTGTTGCGAATTTCCGCATGCTTCGTATTATACGGATCGCAGAGACCGACCCACTTTATGTATTTCTAATCAAAGCTACTTTGAGACATGCATGCTGATCGTCCGAAAGACAACGTTACGCAAGACCAGAGCTAAATATTTAAGTCCGTGAAATTTTCCTCAGCTAAAATTTGGACGTTAACGTGCCAACTTCCACGGTGTCAATAAAGATGCTTAAATTCACGGTAAAAACTTTTCGGCAACATTTCAATCCACGCGATAAGGTATGCAGTGTCAAAAACTTTTTAGAAATCCGAAAAAATCATTACAAAGTTTTCGCGTTCCCACGTTAACATCGTACGCACACAGATATAAATATTTGCGAAATAGCAAGGTGAAAAAAAAGTGTTAAAAACGGCTGAAAAGAGAGAGAGAGAGAGAGAGAGAGAGACGGAGAAGAAAAAAACAAATGGCACTTACAGGCATTTTTAATTCTCTTTTTCAATTAATCCGAGCAACACACGGCGATTCAGCGCGGTTAAGCGCTGTGTGCAGAACTGGATATTATTACAGTATCGCAAGAGTTGTTAACGACAGGGAACGAGTCTAGGTAGGCAATACATTTATGTGGGTCACGCTACTGTGCAGGAAATGTAGCAGCAGAGTCAGAGCGGCGAGCATTATAATACGCGTAAAAGGGGGAAACGAGGGGGAATCGTGCGGGCGTATTTATTTACCTTATCATTCGGTCCGCAGGTATCGCGAAGCGAAACGAGCTCTAGGTTTTGATACCTAACGAGCTCACGTGCCCGTTACGGCGACAACGGTCAACCGATCTGCACGATTTCATGCAGCGACGTCGATGGATCGGGGGAAAATGTGACGCCGGGTGTTTTCGGACAGGTCCGAAGTTTGACGCGATTAATGCGGGCGTCGCGATCACCGCGTGTTAAATAATTGGAGTTCCGACCGTAGTTTGAAATCACACTGTAACGAGCCAGTTATCGAATTCAGTCCGCAGTTGTCATGCTAATTTAATAGGAATACGAGGGCCCCAATTGCCCTGACGCATTGTATAACGGGTTACGTACACACCCGGGGTTCTAACAATTCTTGCTACCGAGTTCGGGCGAGAGCTTTTTGCCCCCGTTTCAATCGGCCGTGTGACTCGTAGTAACTCGGATTCGAACTTCCTGTACCCGGGTCGCGTCGCGCTTTGACCTGACCTTCTTCGAAGCTGGTCTCGGCAAGAGTTGGAAGGGGAAACCACGCCGATCGTTCTCCTCGATTTGCTCGATGACCGCAGTCGGCGAGGTCGAGAAGCCCGTCGGGGTAATGAACTGCCGATGCGATAATGAACCGAGCTCAGCTCACTCGTGAAACGCCGGAGGATTGACGGACGGATCGAC